>NC_135784.1:9725728-10041228 GCF_051106095.1 Pogona vitticeps
CTTGGTTTATATGCAGAATATTTACATATATATACAGCTTCAGTCCTTGTTCTATACACAGCAGTTTCACAGTCACAGAGCCTTAAATCAGTGTCACAGTCCAGTAAATAGTCATATACCATATATCAGTCCGTTCTGCCTGAGTTCCACTCTCCAAGCACGTAGGTACGGCTTCCTCTGAACTCTCAGGCTTGGCTCCACGGCTACAGCACTTCACGACGATACAACACACAGCAACAATCCATCAGCAACCCACAATGTTGTGTTCTAGTTCTCTAGCTATATACTAGAGTTAACCAATCATATTCACCCTTCTGGCACATTCTAACACAGCTGTTTATGCTCATGCTTGGGTTTCCTTTGCAGTGCTGGTCCTTGTAAATACTTACATCTTGGTGTTAAATTGCATTTCACAATTTTAGGTTTATCCAAACCCTGTCAAGTAGGGGGTTTGACTTGGTGAGTGGCAAAGGGCTCACCAGGCAGCTGTTCCAGAGAGCCTGAAGAAATCACATGGGTCCCCTCAGGATGGGGGCAAGGTGAAACCTCCTTCCCCCTATAAGCCATTCAAAAATTCATCTCTATACTTGCACACTCTTATCTCTGTGCAGTGTCATGATAGACTATGAGACAAGGGAATACATCCCAACAACCACTGGCATCAGCTGGTGTAGACCCATGGAAAGATCCCAAGCCAATTCCCTGTTTAACAGATCACCCACCTCTATGTCCTTATTCGGTCCTTGCCAGTTTTCATCTATGCGTCAAGAAGGTTTTCCCACATCTCACTAAGGTTTAGAGCTTTCCATTGGGTGCCCCTCTTGTTTTCAAAACAAGCGCCTTACAAATACCATATGTTGGAGAGTGTTGGGCCGAGTATGTAGAGGAACTGGTCTGACTTCCATTTGGAGCTGCTTCATTCTTCTCCCAGTTTGGAGATAGAATGAAAGATGGACAGGAAAGTCTCATCAGCTTTTGAGAAGAGAAGTGTGCTGGACACAACATGTGTGCTTCTCTAATGCTGCTAAAAAGTGTTTTTCTATTTCAGCCGTGCACACCCGAGCTTGTCATGGTGGGATACTGAACAGAGCATAGTTCACACATCTGTCATGGCTGTGAATATTAAGGTTAAAAACTGAACTGAAGATGGGATATGTAGTTGTGGAAAGTTACAGAATAAATCCATATTGGATTTGTGTTAGCATGGTTTTGTACCATGGGAATGTTTTCTCCAAGAGGGGATGGGAAAGTTCCATGTAAACAGCCATGTTAGGAGTCAAGACACAACACCATTGTCTGGATCTAGACCCGAGATGAGGAGTTTGAAAACAACATCTGCACTTCTCATGGGAAAAGGCAGTGTGATGTGAATGGACTGTCCTTTACACCCATTGGTCAACATCTCGAAGAGACAAAGAAGAAGGGTGATGCCAAGAAGATATAAAATGGAGGATGGTGCCACATGGACACAGCTGGAAGAGATTGGTTGTCTTAGAGAGCTTTCAGACTCAGATGCCAGATTCTAGTTTCTAAAGAGCCATTTTGTATGCTTTATGCTAAGATGTAGTATAGAGCAGTGGTCCCCAACCTTGGGCCTCCAGATGTTCTTGGACTTTAACTCCCAGAAATCCTGGTCAACAGAGGTGATGGTGAAGGCTTCTGGGAGCTGTAGTCCAAGAACATCTGGAGGCCCAAGGTTGGGGACCACTGATATAGAGAGAGAGTTAGAGGAGGGCTAACAGTTGCCTACCCTTAAAAAAACTTTTTAGAATTTTATTTTATTTCTGCTAGTCTTTTCACTGTTGCAATAATTTCAGGCAATTCCAAAACTTCTTAATTCTGTACATGTTCATTTATTTACATCATCTCGAGATTCCATACTTACATATAATAAATCAAAAAATGTGTAAGGCAGTCTTACAGGCATGAGGAAAAAACAGTAGGTACAGATCTTCAAATCCAAACATCACAGTTATGCAAAAGCTACAGGCTTGCTTAACATACATCTATGCACCTTGTAAAAAGATGCAGGAATTTAAATTTAGATAATAGGGAAAAGTTAACACTTGCTAGAATCTAAAATACAAACACATTAAAACATTGGAGCTCATAATCTAGAAAGACAGAGAATATATCTTCAGAACACTTCAAAGTTCCAAAACCAAATCTTCCCAAGGCTTGGGTTTCCCAGCCTCTGAGTAGCTCAGATGTTAAGGATCAAAGGATTTGGTCAATTCCGACCCCGTGCAGTCCAGGGTAAAAAGAGACCAGAACTTGAAAAAAAAAATTTCCGTTCCTTCCAAAAATCCATATCATTACAAAACAGTATACTGCTAATATGATAGCACAGAAACGCATAGTTTTTCATAAATAATACAGAATATGGTGCCTCGCATTACGACAATTCGTTCCAGCGAAATCGCTGCAGAATGAAAATGTCGTAAAGCGAAATTAAAAAGCCCATAGAAACGCATTAAAACCCGATTAATGTGTTCCTATGGACTTGAAACTCACTGTCCAGTGAAGATCCTCCATAGCGCGGCAATGTTCGCTGCCTGTGCAGCGAGGAATCCATCCCAGAAAAGAGCGGGGAGCCATGGTTTTTACCATGCGGCCATTTTGAAACCACTGATCAGCTGTTTTAAAATCGTCGCTTTATGAGAATTGGTTCCCGAAGCAGGGAACCAATCATCGCAAAGTGAAATACCCCACTGAAACCATCATAAAGCGGTCGCAAAAAGCTCCCCGTCAGGTGATTTCGTCGTAAAATAGAGCACTCGTCTTGCGAGGCACCACTGTATTTTGGTTTACAAAAAATAGAGAAAACAATTCATTGATACCCTCTTTAAAATTCAATTACTATTATTATTCATGTGAGTAAAGCCTTCTAAAACAAATGACAGCTTCTCTCTTCATTAATTACTTTTCCTATATCTGTTAACCTTAGTACATCCATCTTTTTCTCTTTCTACATTAATATTGTAAATACTTCAATTGCACAATATATGCTTATTCTCATTTTTAGCACATCATTCCATGTCTGTTTTATGATATCTCTGTTAATTAATGACAGAAGTAAAAGATATCACATGTGGCACAGAATTTGCCTCCTTTTCGCAGTTTTCCATTACGTCAGCATTTGGTTATTCTTTCCAGTAGAAACCAGGATAACACTTACTCAACTCCTTATGCCTTAACTATCAGGAACTCTGAAAAAAGCTCTTTCCAAATTCCATGCATTTCTATGGTTTCTCCCCAGTGTGAGCCCTTTCATGGGACCTAAGTTCACCACTGCGATGAAAGCTCTTTCCATATTCCATGCATTGATGTGGTTTTTTCTCCAGTGTGAGTCCTTTGATGTAACCTAAGGCCATAAGTGCGAGTAAAGCTCTTTCCACATTCCATGCATTGATGTGGTTTCTCCCCAGTGTGAGTCCTTTGATGTGACCTAAGGGCACCACTGTGACAAAAACTCTTTCCACATTCCATGCATCGATGTGGTTTCTCCCCAGTGTGAGTCCTTTCATGGGACCTAAGGCCATCAGTGCGACTAAAGCTCTTTCCACATTCCATGCATTTATGTGGTTTCTCCCCAGTGTGAGTCCTTTCATGGGACCTAAGGCCATCAGTGCGACTAAAGCTCTTTCCACATTCCATGCATTTATGTGGTTTCTCCCCAGTGTGAGTTCTTTCATGTGACCTAAGGTGAGCAATCCGACTGAAGCTCCTTCCGCATTTCATGCATTGATGTGGTTTCTCCCCAGTGTGTGTCCTTTGATGTAACCTAAGTTCACCACTACTACTAAAGCTCTTTTGACATTCTATGCATTTATGTGGTTTCTCCCCAGTGTGAGTCCTTTGATGTGACCTAAGGTTAAAACTCTGTCTAAAACTCTTTCCACATTCCATACATTTATGTGGTTTCTCCCCAGTGTGAGTGCTATGATGTGACCTAAGGTTAGCACTTCGACTAAAGCGCTTTCCACATTCCATGCATTTATGTGGTTTCTCCCCAGTGTGAGTCCTGTGATGTAACCTAAGATCAGCACTCTGACAAAAACTCTTTCCACATTCCATGCATTTATGTGGTTTCTCCCCAGTGTGAGTCCTTTGATGTAACCTAAGGTCACCACTGCGACTAAAGCTCTTTCCACATTCCATGCATTGATGTGGTTTCTCCCCAGTGTGAGTCCTTTGATGTAACCTAAGGTCACCACTCTGACTAAAGCACTTTCCACATTTCATGCATTTATGTGGTTTCTCCCCAGTGTGGGTCATTTCATGTATCCTAAGTTGACCAATCTGACAAAAACTCTTTCCACATTCCATGCATTTGTGTGGTTTGTCCCCACTGTGAGTCCTTTCATGTGATCTAAGGTTAGCACTCTGTCTAAAGTTCTTTCCACATTCCATGCATTGATGTGGTTTCTCCCCAGTGTGAGTCCTTTGATGTAACCTAAGGCCATAAGTGCGAGTAAAGCTCTTTCCACATTCCATGCATTGATGTGGTTTCTCCCCAGTGTGAGTCCTTTGATGTGACCTAAGGGCACCACTGTGACAAAAACTCTTTCCACATTCCATGCATTGATGTGGTTTCTCCCCAGTGTGGGTCCTTTGATGTATCCTAAGTTGACCACTCTGAATAAAACTCTTTCCACATTCCATGCATTTATGTGGTTTCTCCCCAGTGTGGGTCATTTCATGTACCCTAAGTTGACCACTCTGACTAAAACTCTTTCCACATTCCATGCATTTATGTACTCTCTCCTCAGTGTGAGTCCTTTCATGTGTCCAAAGGTTACCAGTTTGACTAAAGCTCTTTCCACATTCCATGCATTTATGTGGTTTCTCCCCAGTGTGAATCCTTTGATGTGACCTAAGCTTACCACTACGACTGAAGCTCTTTCCACATTCCATGCATTTATTTGGTTTCTCCCCAGTGTGGGTCCTTTGATGTGTCCTAAGTTGACCACTCTGACTAAAACTCTTTCCACATCCCAAGCATTTATGTGGTTTCTCCCCCGTGTGGTTCCTTTGATGTGTTCTAAGTTGACCACTCTGACTAAAACTCTTTCCACATTCCAAGCATTTATATGGTTTCTCCCCAGTGTGAGTCCTTTGATGTAACTTAAGGACACCACCATGACTAAAGCTCTTTCCACATTCCATGCATTTGTGTGGTTTGTCCCATTGTGAGTCCTTTGATATATATGGAGGCTCTGGTTCTGACAAGCTTTTTCCACATTCCATATATGGATACAATTTCTCCTCTGCATGTGTTCATTGATGTTTACTGAGGTAACATGCATTCATTTGGTTTCTCCATTGCCTCTGTCTTTTCATGTCAAGTTCATGCCTGCCCACTCCAATTTTCAATTCTCTCTTTTCTTGCTTGGTTATCAGTTACTGCCCAGGTTGCACGAAATGTTGCTGTGCAATTCTTCTCCTGTTCATCACCTGATAGATTAGAAAAAGAAGAGAAACAGCTACTTCCAAAATCTGTAGGAGTAAGTAATGATTTGTTCCAGCTCCGCCTAAATCATGTATGAGGAAGGAAAGAGAGCCAAAAAGGTGAAGGAAGAGAAGCAGGGAAGGAATGGGGCCAGACCAAAGAATGTTCCTTTGGGCTGGAGGTTGGAAGGGCTCAAAGCCAATTAAAGAAGAAACAAATAATTGAATTAAACAATTATTTAAGAAAAATGAACAACAAGAGGGAAAAAGGACAGTGTTAGAAAGGAAGTGGATGAATCTGATGCAGATAAATTGTTGGAGAATGGGTAAAGTGCAGTTACTGGTAAATGCCGGGAACTGACAAAGTCTGCAGAAATTATTATTCAGAGGGAGAAGAGAAAGGATAGGTCAATGAAAGAGATGGGATGTAGAGTTTATAAAATGCTGTTACGGGTAGAGAATCCTCAACATTTTTTTTACAGGATAGGAAGCAAAGATGGTCAGGGAAATAGGTATTATGTAATAGAATTATAGAAATGCAGAGCTAGATGCCTCCAGAGTTAGATACCTAAACCAATGTATATGGAAAGGTGGGGAGAAGAATTTGATAAACCACATCTGTGAGAATAAAAGGAGAATTGTAAACATTGAAATTGAGAATGTATTTGACCCCAGCAAAATTAAATACAGTGGTGTCTCGTATAACGAGCGCCCCGTTTAACGACGAATTCACATAGTGATGGCTTTTTCCCATCGCTTTTGCGATCGCATTACGATGTTGCCTATTGCGAAAAATTGCTTTGCGATTTTTCCCCATAGGCACCATTTCCCCCCAGCTGACCGTCGGGAGCCTCTGAAAGACCGCTCCCGCCGCTCAGCTGGGGGAAAATGCCGGCGGTAGCCACCGCAGATATTCCCCTTTGGAGGGGGCATTTTCCCCCGAGCTGAGCGGGAGCCCCACCACTCAGCTGGGGGAAAATGTCGGCAGTGGGCGGCGGCCTCGGAAGGTGGCTCCTTCCTTCGCAAGAGCCCGCTGCCCAGCTGGGTAGAAAGGCTCTTGCGAAGAAGAGCGGGGACCTCCAGCTCCCTCCTTCGCAAGAGCCTGCTGGTGTTTCAGCTGGGCAGCAGGCTCTTGCAGAGGAGGGAGGTGGCTCCCTCCTTTGCAAGAGTCCGCCACCCAGCTGATTGACGGTTCCAAAATGGCCGCCTGTTTCGCGCCTCGCTTACCGAGGGCGCGAAAATGGCGGCGTTATGGAGGAACTTCGCTGAACGGTGAGTTTATCCCCCATAAGAACGCATGAAACAGAGTTTAATGCATTCCTATGGGGTTTTTCTTTCCGTTTAGCGATGTTTTTGTATAGCGATGTTAATCCTGGAACGGATTAACGTCGCTATGCGAGGCACCACTGTATTACAAATTCTAAATGCTGCATATTACAGTAGTACCTCAATTTACAAAATCAATATATCCTCCTAGACATTACGTTATGCAAAAAATATATAAACCGGAATGGGGATTGTCATAGTGATGGTGGCGGAGCTACAAACTTCCAGGCACAGGGAAACTTCCTTCACAAAATATAAAATAAAAAACCGGGTGAAAAGAAATGTAAACTGAGGACTTATTTTTTTTCATAAACCAGAAATTATGTAAGCCGAGGTGTACGTAAACCGAGATACTACTGTACCTCAAAGGTAGTGTTCTCGGAAGTGCTACCTGATCCTGTATCAGGTTCTTTGCCAGAGTGTGACTGTTCCTTAGTTTTGGCGGGAAATGACAAGAGAAAAATTTCTTTAACAATAAACTCTTTTTAAATAGAACCCTTAGGTTTCTCAACAACCTCAATGGGATCAACAAGTCCAACACCAACAGGATCATCTATCCATAACAACGGTAAAATCTATTCATAACTATCTTCAATTGGGGGCATGTCCGAATCGTTCCTGGACTGTTGGCTTTCTCAAACAGCTACTCCTGACAGCACATATCATCCCGCAACAGGGATGACAAGACCAATCTCCCTCGGGTGGCTTCTCGTTTGGTTGGAAAGTTCCTGGCTTAATTACCTTTCTCCAGGGACCCGGTCCTCGAGGGTATACTAGTACCGTCCATTCTTCAGGTCCTAACCCTTCTACTGGCAATTTCACTTCCTTCCCTTTTATATCTGATTCTTTGTTATCGCAACTTCCATCTCCTATTTCTCCCTTCGGAGGTATCTTAAATACCTTTGGTCCTTCTTCTTCCTCCTGCCATTCATCTTCTAAAGCAACCACTTTTCTTCTTTCCCCTGATTTCTTCCCCTTCGTCATTGTCAAGAAAACATCTACCATCTTTCTGCCCCTCTTTTCTAACTCCTCCCCCTTTCCCCCTCTGTCATCTTTTAACCCTTTCCATAACTTCCATTACCTCTCTATCTCTCTCCTCTCTATCTTTTCCCTCTCCTATAGACATATGAGCGTACTGCTCTCTCTCTCTCTCTCTCTCTTCTCTCTTTTATCCTATGGGTCACACGCCCCTGATGAATGGGCAGTCGTCCCTTTGTCTAGGTCTGTCAGAGTATAGAAATTTTATAAGCCTGAACCTGTATATGTGTTTCATTAACGAGCTGCCATTGTGCACAGATGTGAGAGTGCTGAATCACTCTGGACATGATGTAATGACTTGAAACCAGGAGAAGACCAGGTGCAAAGCATGAAGTCACCTGCATTCTGATTGGACTGAACAAAGCCATGTACATGTATATAAGTGGACCGTGTGTTTGCTTCTTTCTCTTCCTCCACTATCACTTGCTGCCACGCATGCTGCCAGTTTGTATAAAGAGTTCCTGCTGTGCTGTTAAGATACCTGCCTGTATATAACTGTAAATACGTGTAAATACAACTGTCTTGCAACACAAGAAGAACTGGTAAAGTGTCTTCAATAACTCTGCGTATTCTACTGTTGCCAAAACCCTAACAAGGTCTTCCCATGTGGCCTGTCGGGAAAAATAATCAGCCTTACCATGTGTGATCCCCTTTTTATATTACACCTGGAATGCAAAAGTTTATAGGTTTAAATACCACCTAGTTAAGCTTGCACTAGAATCCTTCATTCAATTTAACCATGGTAGAGCATGATCAATCATCAGAATAAAAGGTGCTCCCAATAAATAATACTTCAGATTCTTTATTTGTTGTCATTTAGTCGTTTAGTCGTGTCCGACTCTTCGTGACCCCATGGACCAGAGCACGCCAGGCCCTCCTATCTTCTACTGCCTCGTGGAGTTGTGTCAAATTCATGTTGGTTGCTTCGCAGACACTGTCCAGCCATCTCATTCTCAGTCGTCCCCTTCTCCTCTTGCCATCACACCTTCCTAACATCAGGGTTTTTTCCAAGGACTCTTTTCTTCTCATGAGATGGCCAAAGTACTGGAGCCTCAGCTTCAGGATCTGTCCTTCCAGTGAGCACTCAGGGTTGATTTCCTTTAGAACTGATAGGTTTGTTCTCCTTGCAGTCCAGGGGATTCTCAAGAGCCTCCTCCAGCACCACAATTCAAAGGCATCAATTCTTCGGCGGTCTGCTTTCTTTATGGTCCAGCTCTCACTTCCATACGTCACGACAGGAAAAACCATAGCTTTGACTATTCGGACTTTTGTTGGCAAGGTGATGTCTCTGCTTTTTAAGATGCTGTCAAGATTTGTCATTGCAGGCGTCTTTTAATTTTGTGGCTGCTGTCTCCATCTGCAGTGATCATGGAGCCCAGGAAAATAAAATCTGTCACTGCCTCCATATCTTCCCCTTCTATTTCCCAGGAGGTGATGGGACCAGTGGCCATGATCTTAGTTTTTTTGATGTTGAGTTTCAGACCGTTTTTTGCACTCTCCTCTTTCACCCTCATTACAAGGTTCTTTAATTCCTCCTCACTTTCTGCCATCAGAGTGGTGTCATCTGCATATCGGAGGTTGTTGATATTTCTTCCGGCAATCTTAATTCCAGCTTGGGATTCCTCCAGTCCAGCCTTCCGCATGATGTATTCTGCATATAAGTTGAATAAGCTGGGGGACAATATACAGCCTTGTCGTACTCCTTTCTTTATTTGTACTTGCACATTTTTGTTCCCTATCAGTCAACTTTTTGCTGATCTACATCACTGGATATTCTAGGCCTTCTCTCCTTTGGGCCAACACTGCTCTTATGCACCTATCAGAAGTGTCGGTTTGCACCAAAGAGGGCAAATTGAAATCAGGGGCATACCGAGAGGGTAACTGGCTTAATACTTCTTTTAGTTAGCCAAAGCATCTTTGTTCTTATTCACCCCATCTAATTTTTTTTTAGTCAGTGGGGTCATTAAGAGGCACTGCCACTTCTGCAAGGTTAGGTACGAACTGTCTATTATATCCAGCTGAACCTAGAAATTGTTGGACTTCTTTTTTAATCCTGGGAACTAGTCATCCTGAAACTTTTTTATATATTTTTAATTATCTAAAACATAAACATAAAATACACAAATGAATACAATATAACTGTGTTCACCACCACTGCAGATGGGACCTCTTGCTATAATCTTCTTCCTTCATCTATATTCTTCCTCTTCTTTTATTGTTCTCCAGAACTGCATTGATTCTTGATTTGGAGCTTTCCCCCTTTCCTCTTAATACATATTCCACAAATCTGCACCATATTTCATAAAAACTATTCTTTTTCAATTCTCCTTTCTTAACCTTTAAATTACAAGTTAATTTATCATTTAGAGCTATACTCCATATTTCACTATACCACTCATCCATTTGAAATTCGGAGTTTGATTTCCATTGCCTAGCTATTATTACTCGCTGCTGTTAATAAATTAGTTATCCATTCTTTAATCATCTTATCATACTCCACATTCTCAAATATTGATAACAAAGCGATCTCAGGATTCAAGTCTATGTCTTTTCCACATATCTCATTTAATTCTTTAAATTTAACTTTTTCATATTCCCACCACATATGAAAGTATGTTCCCACACTAACTTCACCCCTTCTTTATCACTTTCTTCTTCTAAATTGAGCAGGAATCCGCAAATTTTACTCACTGTGCCCTTTACTGTATCTGTCATCTGAAGATTTCTGTGAGGGTTCAGTTTTCGGGGCTGTCTGTTCCTCCAATAAAGGACGAGTCGGTTGAGGTAAATCAAAGGGTTCAGTATTTATTGCAACATCTACTCCAACAGGGTTCCCCCCTAAAAAGGGGTTCAAAGATTCTTGCAACATATTGCTCAGTTTTAACGGGGTCCATAAACCATTTATAAAAGGGTTTGTTGTCTCTGGGTTCCAAGTCCTGTTAATAACGGCACAGTCCCTTGCCCAGGGTCCAGTTCTTTGTCCAGGGATATCAACGGTAGAGTCTCTTCATCCCCGCTCCACTCACCCCAGGACGACCCATCTCTTCCTTCAACTCCCCAAGGGCCGGGTAACCCCCCAGCTTCCTCAATTTGGCTATATGCCATTGCTTCTTCCATTCTAGCTCTCTGGCTACCGCTTCCCTCTCTTCCTGGAGCTTCCTCCTCCACTCCTTGGACTCGGTTTCACCCCAATATGAAGGGCGAGGCTTCAGCCCAAGTTGGCGGCGTTTCTCCGCCTCCTCATGGGGGACTCAGACTTGCTCCCACTTGTGGGTCCAGGGATCCTCCATCCAGATCCACTCCCATCCCCCCGGTATCTCTGTCGGCTTCCCTCTTATATCTCCCGCCGCTGCCTCAATCTCCTCCCTCCTTCTTCCCGCCAAAGATTCCCCGGGTTCCGGGGAAAGGGTTAACCCTTTCATAGTCGCCTCCAAGTCTTGCATATCTACCCCCTTATTCAAGGTAAAGGGGTCGGCGACCACTTGTTCCCAATCTGGGGTCTCCACGCCTTTCTCTTCCCAACGCGTTGGGAACGGAGGTGGGGATGTCTGCGTGTGAAGGGTTCTCTTCGAGAGCGAAGGCACTCCCACTAAGGCCTCCAGTTTGGGGGCCTCACACTTCATATGATAGATATTGTTTGTACTTCGTGTATTCTCTGCCTTTATTATATTTCTTTACCCATTCATTAGTCCATCTTTCTAATTGTAAATAGCTGAACCATGAAATATTCTTACTCTGAAGAATTTCTTTCATTTGCTCTATTGATCTCATTTTGTTCAACCAATCTTTCAATCTAATCACTTTTTTCTTTAAATAATTCCGCATATACTTTCATATTGACAGGAAAATTCTCTATTTCTGTCACTAATCCAAATGGAGAGTAGGATGAGCATAAATTCTTTCTGTATTTATACCATATGTTTAACATTGTCTTTAAGAATGGGTTTTTAATTTCACTTATTTTATGCTTCTTAAGCATACCAAATAAATATCTACCTGTATTTCTGATGATACCACTTTCTACCTGTATATCTACCTGTATTTCTGATGATACCACTTTCCATCAAATTAACCTTTCTGTGTTATATAGAATTTCTCCAATAAACCTCATCTGCTTAGCCAAATAATACTTTTTTTATATTTGGTAAACATATACCACCCTTTTTTGTTGTTCTATACCAATCTTTTTTTATTTATTCTGGCTCTCTTCCCCTCATTACAGTATTTGTTAATCATTTCTTGCCAAAATTTCAAATTTTCCTCTGTTAACTGTAATGGTAACGTTCTAAAAAGAAAATTAATTTTTGGTAAGATTTTCATTTTTATCAATGTGACCCTTCCAAACCAAGAAAGTTTGAAATAATTAGTATATTTAATTTATTTTTAATTACTTTCTTTAATTTATTATAATCATACTCCTTCATTTTTTGTATTTTTTGTAAATCTATACCTAAATATTTGACTGATTTGCATATCCTAAAATCATATTTCTCAGCAAACCTTTCTTGTTCTAATTTAATATAATTAAACAACATTAGTTCAGATTTTTGCTAGTTTACATATAATCCAGTTAGTTTTCCAAATGAATTTTAATTCTATCTATACTTTCTAATGGGTTTATCACTATCAATAAGGAATCATCAGCAAATAAATTAATCTGTATTTTATTTTCACCCATACCTTTTATTATGTCATCACTCCTTATTACATTTGCTAACATTTGAATAATCAGACAAAACAGAACTGGAGAAAGAGGGCAGCCTTGTCTAGTGCCTCGGCCTAAAGCTATCTGTTCTGTCATTCCATCATTGACTATTACTACAGCGGTATTTTCCACATATAGTTGGTCTATTATCCCCCTAAATTTCTTTCCCAAACCCCAGCCCTTTAAAAGAATCTTTAATGTTGGCCATTCAACACAGTCAAATGCCTTAAAAATATCTAATGATACCTGCCTTTAATTTATCTTTTTCTATATTATATATAATGTTCAAGACTCTCCTAGTTAAATGTATTCGTGAAGGCTTTCACGGCCGGGATCTAATGGTTGTTGTGGGTTTTTCGGGCTCTTTGGCCATGTTCTGAAGGTTGTTCTTCCTAACATTTCGCCAGTCTCTGTGGCCAGCATCTTCAGAGGACAGCACTCTGTGCTCTGGTTAAATTTTCTCCTCTCCTAGTTAAATTTTCCATTTCTCTTCCCTTTAGAAACCCATTCTGATCCTCTTCAATATATTTTGTGATAAACTTATTCATTCTATTCACAGGTATTGCTGTAAATATCTTTGCATCTTGGTTTAATAATGAAATGGGTCTATATCAACTTGGGTCTGTTAAATCTATTGGGTTCTGGAATAAGAGTTATCAATGAATGTTTCCAAGAGTCTGGTATTTTTTCTCCTTTTGCCTGGTTGAAAACCATAGGAACATGACAGATTGCTTCCACCACACTCTCTCTCCACAAGATGGAGGGAGAAGCAAGCAAAGGTTCTGGTCAGCTGAATGCTGTGCTTACTCAGGTGCAGTTTCTTACACATACGGTGGCACAGCTTCAGCAGCAACAACTGCAATCCCAGGCCAATGCTGCTGCCCAGGTCAAGTGCCCTGTGCTTCCTCCAGAAAAGTTTGGAGGAAAGGTGGAGGAGTTTCCAGCATTCCTGGCACAGTGTAAATTGTATATTAGGCTGTGTGCCAGAGACTTTCCCACGGACAAAATCAAGGTATGCTTCATAGTCAGCCTTCTCAAGGGACAGGCAGCTAAATGGGCTACTCCTCTACTCCTTCACCCCTGTTAACCAATTACCAGGGCTTTTTGGACCATATTTCAGCAGCTTTTGCTAATCCCTTGCAAGCTGTTACTGCCAATAGGAAGATTTGGGCCCTGAAACAGGGTAAGGGTTCGGTCTCCCAGTATTCCACTGAGTTCAGACTCTTGGCTCAAGACTTGCTATGGAATGAGGCAGCTCTCATGGACCAATATATGGAGGGGTTGGCTGATGATATCCTGGATGAGCTGGTGTGTGTAGACCGACCCAATACGCTGCAAGAACTAATCACGCTGTGCCTTCGCATTGATGGCCACCTAGAGAGTCAACGCCTAGTATGGGGCAGTTCTCATCCCTCGCACCTACTCCTGACGCCCATCAACACTAGACAAGAGGATTCTGAGCCCATGCAGTTAGGGGCTGCTCGGCCACGCCTCACCCCTGAGGAAAAACAACAACGCTGTTCCCCAAATCTCTGTCTGTACTGTAGGGGGAGCAGGACACTTCGCCTCCGGCTGCTCTGTCAAGCCGCGCATCCCCAGCTCCGCACTACCACCACCAGCGAAAGTTTTGCCCCATGTCTGGGTGGACCCTCAGACATGGGGCACTTAGCTGGGTCCCTCAAACCCTATGTTAATATCCAGGGTCCATTCCTTGTGCCCATGAAGCTTTGCTTACTGGATGGGTGCTGGCTGTTTATGCCATGGTCAATTCTGGGGCCAACCACTGCTTCATTGACATGGCCTTCATGAAACAACATTGGATCCCTGTACAGGACAAAGAGACCCCGACCCTAGTTGAGTCCATAGACCGGCGTCTCCCCAGCTCTGGCCTAGTGACCCAGGAAATCTATCCACTTATTCTCCAGGTCCAACACCATCAGGAGCAACTGCAATTCAGTGTTGCACATATGCCCTGTTTTCCGCTCATTCTGGGACTTTCCTGGCTCCGAACACATAACCCCCTAGCAGACTGGGCACAAGGGGTGTTGTGCTTCAGGGACCCATGTCCACATTTGATTCCACCGGCCACCTTGGCTGCAGCAGGATCAACAGACAGTCCCATGACACCTTGGGAATACAGGGACTTTGCCAATATTTTCCGACCAGCTACCCCCGCATCGACACTATGATTGTGCCATCAATTAGGTGCCTAGATCTAGGATAGATCCTGTGGCGTGGATCTATCCTATATCTGAACCAGAACTTACGGCCCTGCGGGCCTTTCTTGACAAAAACCTGAAACGGGGATTCATCCGGCCATCCACGTCACCCGTCTGCACCCGTTATCTTTGCCAAAAAAATGGCAGAGAGCTCAACCCCTGCAATGATTACTGGGCCTTGAATAAAATAACTATTCGGGACCACTACCCCCTGCCATTGACCGGTGAACTCCTGGATCACCTTAAGGGGGCACGTATCTATACCAAATTGGACCTCTGTGGCGCCTTCAATTTGGTGAGAATCTGTGCAGGTGACTAGTGGAAAATGGCTTTCGGGACTCGTTATGGCCAGCATGAATACCTGGTTGTGCCTTTCAGCCTGACCAATGCTTCGGCTGTATTCCAGCGGTTCATGGACATCATCTTTCGAGAGCTGCTTGATCATTTTGTGATCATTTATTTGGATGACATTTTGATTTACTCCCAAGACCCAGCTCGGCACACAGAACACATTCGTCAGGTCTTACAATGACTACGAGATCACCGACTCTACGCCAAGCTGGAGAAGTGTGAGTTCAACCTGCAGGAAGTCGAGTTCCTAGGCCACATTGTATCACCCCAAGGGATCCAGATGGACCCAAAGAAAACAGAATCGGTTCTGACCTCGCAGAAGCCCTGGAACCGTAAAGATGTGCAGCAGTTTCTTGGCTTCGCAAACTATTACTGCGAGTTTATACCAGCCTATGTGGACATAACCACGCTGCTGACCCGTCTCCTCCGGCCCTAAGAGCCTTTTCTTTGGACTCCAGAGGCAGACCATGTCTTCACCACACTGAAAACTTGCTTTGAAACCAAGCAAATTCTGCATTATCCAGAGCCCCAACTACCATTGGAGATGGATGCCTCCAGTGTCACCCTCGGTGCAGTGTTGTCTCAGCAGGAGGACTCCTAACAGACACTGCAGCCCTGCACTTTTTCCTCCCAGCACCTCACTCCTTCAGAACGCAACTACACCGTCTGGGAGAGGGAACTCTTGGCCATCAAAACCACTTTTGAGGTCTGGAGGCATTACTTTGAAGAGGCCCATCACCCCGTCCAAGTTTTGACTGACCACCGGAATCTGGAACACTTGCAGACAGCCCGACGCCTCAATCAATGCCAGATCAGGTGGCGCCTCTTCTTCTCCCGGTTTGACTTCCACATTACCTATATCCCGCAGACTCAGAATCGGAAAGCCGACACCCTGTCCCGCAAACCAGAATACGCTGTGTCACCCTCTGAAGAGTCTCTGACTGCATCTATCCTATCACCCTCAATCTTCACAGCTACAGCCCGCTTGTCCCTGGTGGAGGAAATTCAAGCCAGCCAAGCTCAAGATCCCTGGGCCAAGCAACGCTTGCAGGCACTCCAAGAGGGCCCTGCTGGAGACTTTGCTAACCACCAGGGTCTCCTACTGCACCGAGGGTGCATGTTCCTCCAGGGCCCCTCTGAACCAACGTGCTCTATTTGACCTATGATTCCCCTTCTACAGGACACTTTGGTCAGTAAAAGACTCTGAATCTACTCACATGGGAGTTCTGTTGGCCCCAGGTTCACTCATTATGTCGATTCCTGTGAGATTTGTCATCAAACCAAGAACGTACCAGCCAAACCTCCAGGGGTGCTACATCCACTACCCATGCCAGCTGGCCCTTGGGACACAGTATCTCTGGACTTCATCACTGATCTCCCACGGTCACAAGAGTACACCTACATTTTGGTAATAGTGGACCTGTTCACCAAAATGGCTCATTTTGTCCCGTGTTCCAAGCCTCCCACAGCTCCTGAAAGAGCTCAGCTCTATCTTCAACATGTTTTCTGTCTACACGGGCTCCCGACACACTTAATTTCCCATTGGGGCTCCCGATTTACCTCCCACTTCTGGTAAGCCTTGCACACCAATTTAGGTACCCAGGTGCACTTATCGTTGGTGTACCATCCTCAAGCAGATGGACAGACCGAGCGTACTAACACCACCCTTGAACAGTATCTACATTTCTATACCTCCTATCAGCAAGATGATGGGGCTACATTGCTAGCTCTGGCTTAGTTCGCCCACAACGCTATACATTTGTTCACAAAACAGACCCCATTTGCAGCCACCTATGGATACCACCCTCATTTTTCCCAGCTGTCCTGCCGTCGACCATAGTTCCTGCTGCTGATGCTCATGTATGTGAGTTGCAGGCTCTCCAAGATTTACTCTGAGAGCAGCTTCAGCAAGCTAAGGATGCCTATAAGACAGCGGCCAACAGAAAACGGCAAGAAGGGCCACCGCTGAAACCAGGGGACCAGGTATGTTCTCCTGCTGATTTATTCAAAGTGCTCCACTATATCTAAACCTGTCTATATCTAAACCCCACTGCATCTAAACCGGTCAAAGGGATGGTCTACTAAAGGCATAAGTATTAATGGTGCTCTGGGTTTGGGCTTAGATTGGGTAAGCAGACACCCCTTATACATCTTGCAATATTCTTCTATTTCATGATTTATCCTTCTATTTCATGGTTTATCCTAGGCCACCAAA
This sequence comes from Pogona vitticeps, assembly GCF_051106095.1. Lineage (NCBI taxonomy): Eukaryota > Metazoa > Chordata > Lepidosauria > Squamata > Agamidae > Pogona > Pogona vitticeps. Next base: position 9,743,034 of record NC_135784.1, read on the forward strand.
TCTCTGTAACACCCAAGGTCCCATCTTCTCAGCAGAGCCAATTTCAATAATGCCATATACTGTATACATATTTCTTTTGGCAAGATCTTCTCCATATTGTTCATTTTATTGATTTTTCTTGTCCTTGTAATCTCTTTGTTAGTCTATCCATTTCTGTGCATTCTAGTATTTTTTTAATGATCATATCATCCTTTGGTGGATCTCCCTCCTTCCAGAACTGTGCCCATATTAATCTGGCTGCTCTCAGAACATGTGATATTAGGTAATAGCTTTGCATATTTATATTATTTGGTAATAATCCCAGCAAGAAAATTTCTGGTTTGAATTCTATTTCTTGCTTGGACATTTGTTTAATCCGCATAAGAACTTTGATCCAATATTTTCTTGGTATGTCACATGTCCACCATGCATAGTAATCAGTTCCTTCCTGATTTTTGCATTTCCAACATTAGTTTGATACATTTGCAGAGATTTTTGCAAGTCTGGATGGAGGGAGATGCCATCTGTAGAACATTTTATATAAATTTTCTTTATAGGAGGTTGCTAATGTGAGCTTGAAGTTTTCTGGCCACATTTGTTGCCATTATACAATTTTTGAATTTGATGTTTTTCTGTAGTGAATAATATTCTATCAAATATTGTATATTATTTATAGAATCCTTGTGTTTTTTTGTCTTGATTGTAGATTGACTGATTGTAATTGCATTTGAGGCAACCAGTAAAAAGTTAGTCCTTGGCACTCTAGTTGAGCTTTTGTCTTTAATAGTTCCTCCTCATTTAGAAGCTCATTATAAGTCATTATTTTCCCAAAATGTAACAGGTTTGGGTGAGTAAATGCTTCCATGGGTGAAATCCATCTAGGTGTTTTCAGATGTATTTTAAATTTAATTTCCCCCCCAGACTTTTAACAAAGAATTCCTTATTACATTCCTTTCAAAACATTTGTGAGTTTTTGCTCTTCCATACCATAGAAAGGCATGCCAGCCTGCCTGCAAATCATGTCCCTCTAGGTATAGCATTCTCTTGTTTTTTAGCTTTAGCCATTCCTTAATCCTAGTTAAAGCACTTGCTTGGTAGGATAGATTCCAATTTGGCAGACCAAATCCTCCCCTTTCTTTTGCGTCTTGTAATAATTTACGTTTGATTCTTGGCTTTTCCTTTTGCCACATAAACTTTGCAAATGAAGTGTTTAGCTCTTCAAAGGATTTCTGCTCTAATTTGATTGGTAAGTTCTGAAAGAGGAAGACTAATTTTGGAAGAATGTTCAATTTCATCATTGCGATTTTACCTAAAACTGATAGTTGTAATTTCTCCCATCTTTCCAACTCTTGTTTAATCTGCTGGTGTCAGCCCCAAGGGAAGCCCCACAGAAAGAGAATTCCTCTAGTCTATACCTGAGACTATCTGAGCGTGGACCAATCCAGGGAGTGACAAGGCATCCGGGCAGGGGCCCAGCTGCGCAATCCATCTAAGAGGGAAGTAGACGGATCAGACGATGGGCGCCACCTGGTTCTCCACTGACAGTTTTGGCTCCAGAAGAACACCCAGATTGCGTTGGGAACCACCCAAATCACAGACATCAGGGGCACCCAGTTCAAGGCCCCCCATCTTGTTTGGGTCCCGCTTTAGTCTATTATTCCTTCTATCTTCCCACTGAAGGAGAAGGTGGGGACAGAACTAACGTTACCTGTTTTCATAGAAATCCGAAGTACAGGTGGATGGTGCAAATGCAAAATGCCCAGTCTGGCTTGTCTGTTAAGGGGGAACAAGAAGGGAGCCTTGAAGGGGAAACCCGACAACTTAAATCAGGATGACCAAAGTTTGCCTCTTATCAAGGGGATCTCCCCTTGGTAACCGTGGGGTTGGGGTAAGCAGGATCAAGATTAAAAAAACCCTAAGTAAAATGGAAAGAAAACTATACCCCCAAACACCAACACTTTGCACATGTTCAAAGATGACCAGTGGTGTCGTGGATGGAGTACCAGACTGGAAACCCGGAGATTTAGATTTAAATCCCTGCTTGGCCGGGGAAACTGAGAGGAGAGAGAGTGTGTGGCAAGGCTACTTAAGCCACCCCTTGAAGTCTCACTTACCTTGCAAATGTTGGAGGGATCTGGGATTTGCTTCTTTTTTCATCCACTCAAGTCTCATCCCTACCTAGGAGAAAATAAAATGAAAAAGGGTTTATGGATGAAGCAAATCAAAAATATTTCCTTCCTGGATGTTCCTTTCTTGTGTTTATATTGAATTGGGTTCACATCTGCATCTCTCTCTCTCTTCTTGAAGCAGCAGAACAAGAGGAACAGAAAGGCGGCCAAGAAAGAATTGACGGATGGACGGACGGAAGGACGGAGCGAGCATATGCTGGGCTCTGAGCTAAAAGCTCCCCCATCCCAACATCAGGGAACAACAGATCATGCTTTCCACTGACACATGAGATGAAAGCAGCATGATGTTATTATCCCCCACTATTCATTTAAAATATTTTTACCCCGCCTTTCTCCTTAAAAAAGATGTAGGGCAGCTTGCTTAAAAGGCAATGTTTAAAAGTGAAAAACAGCAGGTCTACAAATGTTAAAAAGAATCAAATTTAGCTACACTAAAAAATGGCAAATAATAATAACATCTAGAAAACACCAGAGCCCGTGTGATGTAGTGGACCGAGGGTTGGACCAGCCCCCCTGTTCTCACGGGACCATTCATTATTTGTGTCACCTCAAGGATCCTAACGCAGGGCGTGTTTCCAAAGGCGCTCCTCGGCCTCCGTGCCCTCCGTGCCAAGGGCCCTGTGTTGTGGGGTTGCCAACCCAAGGCGGGCACAGTTCAAGTCTCAGGACTTTCCTCGCCTGCTATCTTCCAACCCCCAGCCTCGCTCAGGCTTCGCTCTTCCTTTTGAGATCACTAAAAAAACACTCACAGGGGCTTGGAAAGGCAGCAACTGAGGATGGGGGGGTCTTGGTGTTGGCTGCCCCTCCTGGAAAGCAAAGACCTGACGGGAGAGGAAATGCCCCAGAAGGAGAGGCTGGGTGGCCTTCTTGTCCTTCTTTCCTCCTGCCCTACATGGGGGCTCCTCTTTCCAAAGCTCCTTTGCTCCACCCCATGTAGAGCCACAAATTGGAGGTAGGAGGATGAATCCGTAGGAAGAGGGGCAGGTCTTTTGCACAGCCGATGACCCTTAATTGTGCTTTCAGGACTGAAAGACCAGAATAGTTTTGGCCCTGCGGGAAGAACAACTTCCAAGAGGAGACCCTTCCTGGGGAGATCTCCCTCTCGGCCTCTGCTAGGAAACATCCCAGGGAGGAAAATCCACCCACTTCTCTCTCTCCTGCTTCTCTTCTGCCTCCCTTTCTGGGAAAAGACAGTCTGTGTTCACACAAGCAACAACACAAGAAGGAAGCCCTCAAGCGGGGGGGGGGGAAGAGTCGTTCCTCCCCCATTCTGCAGGGGATTAAAAACACACACACAGAGAGACAGACACACTGCAGGGCGGGGATCTGGGCCCCAGAGATCCTCTCTCCCCTTTGAATCCCCCTCCCTCCCGAGGAGACCCAGAGGGGAAAAAAGGCCTTGCACGAAGGTCGAGCAGAGCAAACCACAAAGGGACACCACCGGCAATGCCTGGAGAAGCCGCCCCCCCCCCACGGGGGTCCGGCCATCTCCCCCCCCCCCTCCCCGATCTGCCCCCCTCCAGCGCCCACCTCCGTCCAGGTCCCGATCCGGGAGGCGCCCCAAAAGCCCCGCTTCTCTCCTCCAGGCGCCTTTCTTGGGCCGAAGGCGAAGAGGCAGGCGCAGCGATGCCCGCTTCCGGGTGGAGTCAAGGGGAGGAGCTCCTCTCTCGCCTTCGTAGCTCTAGGTTCCTCCCCCTTCCCCCCTCCTGCACGAACGGGGGGGGGGAATTGCAGAAACATGGCCGGGGGGGGGCGTTGAAGGCTCCAAAAAAGAGAAAAATGGCGGGAGTGAGGAGCTTCCTCCGGGCGGTCCAAGTTCTTCCACTTCTAGTGGAAGGAAAGACTCAGACGAGACAGAAGAGTTCCCCGTCACCAGAGTCTGTTCACAAATATTTGAAGAGACAGAAAGGAGACAAACGAGCAGGGAGTTCAGGCTCTCAGACCGACCCGGATTGTGCTTCTCTCCTTCCAAAGGGAGACTCACAACAGCCGAGGAGAAATGAGGCTCCATCACCATCTTCCATCATCTGCCTACACAGCAGGACTCTTCTCTTTGCCGTCATTAATTGCACCTCCTGAGCTTTGCTTTTACCATACATTTCTCTCTCTCTATTTTTTGGGTCATAAATTCTTTTAATTTAAAATTATATAAGAAACAAACAATACATACATGCAAGGAACTCCATAACTGTATATTATATTCTCTACTCATTTATATTTCTGGGCTCAATCAGAAAACATTTTCCAGTTTTCTTTAACATAACTTCTCAAATTCTTAGAAAATATCTCTAACAAGCTATCCCATTATAAGCCCAGATCAACCATATAATTATAAATATTTATCATTTTACACTATCATTATATAACAAACAAACAATATATACATGCAGGGAACTCCATAACTCATGTTGATTTCTGGGCTCAATCAGAAAACATTTTTTCAGTTTTCTTTAACATAACTTCTCAAATTCTTAGAAAATATCTCTAACAAGCTATCCCATTATAAGCCCAGATCAACCTTATACTTATCAATATTTATCGTTTAACTCTGTCAGTTATTCACCACCTATAGAAAAGAGCATCGAAGTTGCTGACAATACTTTAACCTGAATTTCTAATTTCTAACACTCTTTCTGCCAGTTTTGAAGTGCCATCTATAGAACATCTTTAAAATATTTTGTCACAAATTTACTGATTTAATTCATCTGTAATTATTATTCCACATTAGAATCCAATAACATATGTCTAAATTATAGCCATGATTTTGTACCCTCTCCCATCATCACTGCTTTCACTCTTATCTGGATTCTCTTCTAATAAAAAATACACATTTTTGAATAATCTTCTCATAAAAGCCCATCATTTTATCTTCAATCTTGATCCTAAAATCTTTTTTTCTGCTGTTCCCGCTGCTCTGGTAAAATGGTCTTCATTCTGAATATTCCATTCCATGTCCTCTTTAAATCCTGAAGTTACCACCTTAATTTCTAACGTCTGGGCTTTAATCTGATTCTTAAATTTATTGATAATGTTCATTTGGAACTCCTGTATATAGTTGTTAAAAGAATCTTGCATTATCAATTTTGATTGACTTATACATTGACTAAAGGGTGTCGTTTCTGTTTCTTGGGTACAGATTTATTTTAAGATACCACTTTCCACTGAGAAATAAAACAATTCAGCTGTTAGCAAGTTCATATAATTTGATACCACGTCTTATAAATCCAGCAGGCCCGTTTCTGCTTGTGTCTTCTCTCCAGTTCACACCACCTCCAGCAAATCCATTTTTTTCCTTTCCTGTACTCCAAGTTCAGTCAAGATCCATAAAACAGTAAAACATTGGTCAGTCAGTTTTTGAATTTAAATGGGTCAGGCCAGGCCCAAACTCCCACTGAACACATCCAATTGTACAGTCAACCCTTGATGTACAAACGACCCTAGCTACATTTTGACTTACAAACCGCTCTGATAGAAAAATATTGACACGACTTGCAAACTTAGATTTGAATAAGAAAGACGTCCAGTGGCCAGGTGTCACCTGTCTGAGAATCTCACTTGGAGGATGGAGAATCTTCCTAGATCAATGGGATCTGGACCGTGACAGGGTGCATGAGCTGGGCAGGTCATTGAATTGGTCTTGCAAGGGGGGGACCTGGTCTGCTCCCAAAGGGACCAGCTATGAAGAAGGGCCAATAGGCTTTTGAGGAAGGAAGAAAACAAGCTTCTTTTTCATGATTTTGGAAAGAGTTGGTACCCTTAGCCCAGGGTCTCCAGTTGGCTAGGCACCTTCACAACTGTGGATCGGTATTTGCTGCAGCCTGTTTTATGAAACCAGGAAACTCGGGCCAAGGAAACATGCTCTGATGTCTTTTATCTGAAAAGGTCTGTTACCCAAGGGATTGGGGTGACCGTCCAGGATAAAGATTTGGGGAAGCCTCAAACGGTGGTGGAGAATTCACCTCTTTCATGGAAGTCCCTCCGCTCCACGTGGAGTCTAAAGGTCTCCCTGTCATGGACGCTGGAGCAGCAGCTTCTTCCTACCAATGGGAAGGGGGTTGGACTAGATAACCTTTGGATTCCTTGTCGGTTCTCCAATTGGTGGTTCCCAACCTTGGGGAACCCGGGAGTTCCCGGATGGCACTTCCCAGAAAACCAGGCCAGCAGACGTGGTCCAGAAGGCTGTGGGAATTGTGGTCCAAGAACACCTGGGATACCCGACGTGGGGGGACCCACTGCTAATGAGGAACAGCCTGTCTCTTCAAACCTTCAAGACCTCCTTGAGTGTCCCCTTCGATTCAACCTAAGTTAGGGCCGATTGTGTTTGTGAATGTCAGTTCCTTTTGGGATTCCTCAGACCTCCATCCTTGGATGTCAGAGGCATGAAAGATAAAATATTGGCACAAGATTTATGAGTTAGTTGTTTAAAGTGCTTAGTGCTACCCTCAGTGTTTTGCCACAGCTATAATATCTAACAATATAAAATCCCATTCACAGATTGCTGCCTTGTCGTGCTGAAGGGGTTTGAGTAATTCAGAGAAGCTATGGGATATGCCATGCAGGGAAACCCAAGATGGACAGGTGATGGTGGAGAGTTCTGACTAAATGCGATCTACCTGGAGCAGGAACTGGCAAGCCAATCCAGTATCTTTGCCAAGAAAACCCCATGAGCTGGAAAAAAAAAGGCTAAAAGATATGACGCTGGAAGATGGGTCTCTCAGATAGGAAGGTGTCCAATATGCTACTGAGGAAGAGCGGAGGACAAGGACAAGTAGCTCCAGAGCTAATGAAGTGGTTTGGCCAAAGCCAAAAGGCCACTCAGCTGCAGATGTGTCTGGAAGAGAAAGTCTGATGCTGCAAAGAAAAATACCGCATAGGAACTTGGAATATAAGATCTATGAACCTTGGTAAGTTGGATGTGGTCAAATAGGAAATGGTAAGAATCAACATTGACATCCTGGACATCAATGAACTAAAATGGATGGGAGTGAGTGAATTCAATTCAGACGATTATCATATCCACTATTGTGGGCAAGAATCCCATAGAACAAATGGAGCAGCCCTCATTGTCAGCAAAAGAGTGGGAAAAGTTGTATTGGGATACAATCTCAAAAATGATAGAATTATTTGAATGCGAATCCAAGGCAAACCTTTCAGTTTCCAGGTTTATGCACCAACCACTAATTCTGAAGAGGCTGAAATTGACCAATTCTATGAAGACTTTTCCAATTGACCAATTCTATGCTCACTGGAAGGACAGATCCTTAAACTGAGGCTCCAATACCTTGGCCATCTCATGAGAATAAAAAAACTCCCTGGAAGACCATGATGATGGGAAATTGTGAGGGCAACAGGAGAAGGAGACGACAGAGATGGTTGGACAGTGTCATCGAAGATACCAACATGAATTTGACCCAACTCCGGGAGGCAGTGGAAGACAGGAGGGCCTGGCGTGCTCTGGTCCATGGGGTCACGAAGAGTCAGATATGATTAAAGGATGAAACAATAACAACATGAAGACTTACACCTTCTAGAAGTAACACCAAAGAAAGATGTTCTTCTCATTCTAAGGGACTGGAATGCTAAAGTAGGGAGTCAAGAGATAAAAGGAATAACAGGTAAGTTTGGCCTTGGAGTTCAAAATGAAGCAGGGCAAAGGCCAATAGAGTTTTGTCAAGAGAACAAGCTGGTCATCACAAACACTCTTTTCCAACAACACAAGAGGCGACTCTATACATGGAAATCACCAGGAGGGCAATACTGAAATCAGATTGATTATATTCTCTGCAGCCAAAGATGGAGAAGCTCTATAAAGTCAGAAAAAAACAAGACCTTGAGCTGATTGTGGCTCTGATCATCAGCTTCTTATAGCAAAATTGAAGTTTAAACTGACCATACTAGGAAAAACCATTGGGCTAGTCAGGTATAATCTAAACCAAACCCCTTATGAATACACAGTAGAAGTGAAGAACAGATTTAAGGAACTCGATTTGGTGGACAGAGTGCCTGAAGAACTATGGATGGAGGCTTGTATCATTGTACACAACGCAGCAACAAAAAACAGCCCAAAGAAAAAGAAATGCAAAAAAGAGAAGCGGCTGTCCAAAAAAGACTTACAAATAGCAGAGAAGAGAAGGGAATTAAAATGCAGACTTCCAAAGAATAGCAAGGAGAGATAAGAGGGCCCTCTTAAATGAACAGTGCAAAGAAATAGAGGAAAATAATAGCAAGCGTAAAATCTGAGATTTGTTCAAAAAAAATTGGAGATATTAAACAAACATTTTGTGCAAAGATGGATATGATAAAGGACAAAAATATTAGGGACCTCACAGAAGCAGAAGACATCAAAAAGAGATGGCAAGAATATACAGAGGAATTATACCAGAAAGATCTGAATGTCCCGCAAAACCCAGATACTGTAGTGTGGTTGCTGACCTTCAGCCAAACAGCCTGGAGAGGGACGTCAAGTGGGCCTTATAAAGCATGGCTAACAACAAGGCCAGGAATGGCATTACAGCTGAACTATTAAAATCTTAAAAGATGATGCTGTTAGAGTGCTACACTCAATATGGAAAACTCAGAGGTGGCCAGGGGATTAGAAAAAAACAGTCTACATCCCAATCCGCCTAGAGTGGTCTAATTGGATCAGATAGGCGGGATAGAAATAAAATAAGTAAATAAAAATAAATAAATAAATCCCAAAGAAGGGCAGTGCCAAAGAATGCTCCAACTACCGTACAATTGCACTCATTTCACACACTAGCGAGGTTATGCTCAAAATCCTTCAAGGCAGGCTTCAGCAGTAGAAGCTGGATTTTGAAGGGGCAGAGGAACTAAAGACCGAATTGCTAACATGATCTGGATTATGGAGAAAGCCAAAGAGTTCCCAAAAAACATCTACTTCTGCATGGACCGCAGCAAATTTATGGCAAGTCCTTAGAGAAATGGGATTGCCTGCCCACCTTTTCTATCTTTCCTGAGAAATCTATATGTGGGACAGGAAGCAACAGTTAGAATTGGATACGGAAACACTGATTGGTTCAAAATAGGGAAAGAAGTACGACAAGGCTGTATATTGTCTCCCAGCTTATTTAACTTATGTTGAATACATCATGCGAAAGGCTGGACTGAATGAATCCCAAACGGAATTAAGATTGCCGGAAGAAATCTCTATAACTTCAGATATGCAGAAGATACCACTCTGATAGCAGAAATTGAGGAAGAATTAGAAAAATCTTAATGAGGGTGAAAGAGGAGAGCACGAAAAAGGGTCTGAAGCTCAACATCAAAAAATCTAATATCGTGGCCTATCACCTCCTGACGCTTCAATACTTTGGCCAACTCATGAGAAGACAAGACTCCCTGGAAAAGACCGTGATGTTGGGGAATTGTGAAGGCAAGAGGAGAAGGGGAGACAGTCGACGAGATGGTAGTACACTGTCACTGAAGCTACCAACATGAATTTGACCCAACTCCGGAAGGCAGTGGAAGACAGGAGGGTCCGGCGTGCTCTGGTCCATGGGGTCACTAAGTGTCGGACATGACTTAACAACTGAACAACAACAACAACAAAGTCCTATAGCCTTAGTATAGTGTAATTGTCAGAAAATAGAAATTTTGTAGACCTGAACCTGAATAAATGTGTTATTAACAAGCTGCCATTGTGCACAGATGTGTGTATGCTGAGTCACTCTGACTACTGAGAAGATGATGCAATGTCTGGAAATAAGATAACACCCAGGTGCAGAAGATGAAGTCATGTGTCTTCTGACTGGACTAGAGAAGCCATGTATATGTATATAAGTGAACAGTGACTTTGTATCATTCTCTTCTCTCTACATCAAATGCTGCTATGCACTATGCCGGTTTGTGTAATGATGTCCTGCCATGCCATGCTAATGTGATACCTGCCTGTACATACTTGTAAATACTGTAAATACAGCCATCTTGCAAAAAGAGAACAACTTGTGTCTTCAATAACTCTGTGTTTTTCCTGTTGTCAAAATCCCTGACAGTAATATCTGTGCCATGGATAAGCTTGACCATTGAAAAACACTTTACTTTGAAAGTACTTAAACATGGCCTTTGTGATTCCTCAGAACTCGCATCTGTAAGGTAGGACTTCTCTATGGTAGCCAGTTAGTGACCTTTCCATTCCACTGGATTTAAGCCTAACCCTGCTGTTCCAAGAGACTAGTCCTCATTTAAGATTTTATAATTACTGTATTTTTATTAAGAAAATATAGATTCATAGAAATAGTTTGTTTGCTAAAACAGAGCATAAAACATATCCAAAAATTCCAATAAGTAAAGCTGCTAATCTCTTTAAAAGAAGAAAAACTATATTCTAAGCTAATTAGCTTCTAAAAAGGGCTACTCACCCCTCCTCCTTCTGTCTCTACGTTCTGTAAGCATTTTCTCACATGGCACATTCCATTCCGAAACTCCCCTCTCCAAGCTTGCAAAGCTAGGAGAAGCTTCCTTTGCAACCCATTCTCCATCTTTTTCTACATCATTTAGCCCTCCTTCTTCTTGGCCCTTCTTAGCTGTAAACCAATTAACTTCAAAGAAGCGTAACCCTATTCTCCACCCCAAATTCCCACGCTGGGGCCAGGTGTTTTATCTCGTTCCCAATTAGGATGATATTCTTGTTTGGTCTCCTGGGCCTCTCGCTTCCTCCTTCGTTTTTCTTGGGGTTCTCTCTGTACCAGCCTAGTTGTAAATTAGGAAAAACACTGGCATGGCTCTTACTACATTCCAAGGCCTTCAAATCATTTCACTTTGAACCTAACAGGTTCCATTTTCCTCTGACTACAAATCCCACTCTCCTTCAAATCATCACAGAACTCGTGGCATGAATAAAAGCCAACAGCGATATTTTTTACCTCTTGTTGTAAAGGCTGGGCAACTTTGGTCAGGGATTTTGCTGCATCTGGAAATAACAAAAATTTAATTGCTCCCTATTTATTTATTTATTTATTTATTTATTTATTTATTTATTTATTTATTTATTTATTTATTTATTTATTTATTTATTTAATGTGCCACCCACACTACCCAAAGTTCTCTGGGTGGCTTACAACATTTAAAATACAATAAAAATTCATAACAATTAAAATATAATTAATATATATATAAAATTGCCATCGGACCCACAGCTAATATTGTTTCAGTTAAAAGCCTTCTGGAATAGGAAGGTTTTGACCTGGGGCCAAAATGTCATCAGTGTCAGCGCCAGATGAATCTCATTTGGGCATCCAGCAGGGGCCCAACCACAGTTCCACTGCCTCTCACCCAGTGGGCTGTGGCCGGCAGATGGTCTCCGGCTTCCTCTGCACACAGGCACGCTGGTCCAGTCAGGTCCCAAGGGCAGCTCCAGCTAAAAGCTCTCTCTCCCCCTAGGCCAGGTGGCTGGTGTTGAGAGGGGAATGAGGCAGCCAGGTGCAGCATCAGAAATAGCCAACATTTACAGTGGGGTCTTGACTTAAGAACGGCTCGAGTTAAGAACATTTTGACTTAAGAACCGCTCTCATAGGAAAATATTGACTTGACTTAAGTACTTAGATTTGAGTTACAAACTGAAAAGAAACCACGTGGGAGGCAGGGAAAGTGCAAAATTTGAACTTTCAGTTAACTGTTGGCCAGTGAAAAGGGTGCCTGTCTGCTTCCTCACTCCTCCCAGCATTTAGAGAGTGGATTGGGAGACAGTCTTTGGACTGCCTGGTACTGTACTGCCTGGACTGTATCTTCCCTGCCTTCCCTGAACCTTTCTTGACCTAAGAAAAAAAGAAACAAAATATCCCCCTCTAGTGGTCGAAGGCAGAATAGCAGCTTCCCATTAGTTTCTATGGACGGAAAAGAGCAGATACGGATCAAATGGTTTTCAATGCATTCCTATGGGAAATGCAGATTTGACTTGAGAACTTTTTGACTTGAGAACCACCTTCCAATACGGATTAAGTTCTCAAGTCAAGACCCCACTGTAATTGCTTCCTATTTCTTTTTAATGTGAGGGAAGGGCCCTTGGAGGGGAGGAAATAAGGCAAAAACAGCTGCATCATTCCATGAGACAAGCTCAGATTGGACTCACTGATCTCTTTTTTTGGTATTTCGATTGATTGTCTTGTCAGGATGGGGAAGGGGTCAAAACAGCGTTCAGTGCTCCGTTGGTCTACTAGTCCAGGTTCAGAGATAGCTGGTTTTGCAGTGGCTCCAGGAGTGAAGGTCTTTCACAAAAGGGGCCGCAATGGTATTGAGACCCTCATCTGCCACATTCACGGTTTCTACCACAAGGCGATTGACGCCACGTGGAGGAAGAGCGGGGAGATCTTGGAAGCTGAGACCTTCCATGGGAATGTGGTTCCTAACTCGGACGGGACCTTCCTCAACTTGCTCAGTATTGAGTCTGGCTCAGAGGAGTGGAACCAATATCTTTGCACCACGGAGCATGATAGCCTGCTCGGGGATCCTGACCCAGCTGTGGGGCAGCCTGGAAAGAACCAGGAAGGGATGAGGAGGAAGGCCAGCTGAAGATCCATATCTGGGGGAGAGGTGTCTGGTGTACACCTTGTTGCTGAACTGGATGTGCCATCAGCCATTCAACAGAGACACACCTTCCTAAACGGAGAAAATGACTGCCTGTCTGAAGTAAATGGAACAGGATCCTGGGCTAGGACATTCAAGACGGCTCCATGGATGAGAATACAGGAAAGGCCCTCAAGGTAGATCAGAACGAAGGTCATCTTTCTAGCGTTTGGGTCATTCGGGGATCAGCCGCCAGCCCCAGCGGGAAACTTTCCATCCGAAGGGAGGGTGTATGTGTGGTTACACTCCCAGGCCCAAATTCTGCTCCTTAGTGTAGTAAGGTGCACTCGAGGAGGCCCCTTGAATCCCTGGGGTAGTCAGTGAGTCAGCTCACCCAAAAACTCCTCTGACAAGCCTACTCTAAATGCAACTTATTGTAGCAGAGCAAGGCACCGAGAGAAGTTGTGTTTCAATCCATAGAGTTTATGAAGGAGTATCTCCACTCCCAGACTTGTGGTAAAATCCTCTCCTTCTTTTACCTTTCTACCTCTCCCAACTTCCACTGACTCCCTTCTTGATCGTTCCTCAAGATATATTTCTCTTCCCTCCTCCTGTCCTATTCCTTTCTTTTTTCTTTTGCACCTCTGCTGCTCCTAAGGTTCCTTTACCCAGTGGATGCTTCTTTTCCTCTGATGGACCTTCTGCTACCCTGACTGGAACTTCCACCCGGAACTATCTCTAGCCTCCTGGTTCTCTCTGTGACCCTTCTCATCTCTCTATCTTCCCATTCTCCCCATGAAGGGGTCACTTCTCAAAGAGGTCATATGTTCTGTATCTGGGGCTCCATGAGATTTTCGCTCCTCTTCTCAGGAAAGGACGGCAATCCAGTCAGGATGGGTTCAGCCCAACTTTCTCTCTCATATAGACATCCAGGGACAAGGTGTTTGAAGCTCATCTGGGTATCTAAGAAGAAGTCTTTTCCTTGTTGCAATCATGCCAGGCAATTCCAAAACTTGTTAGTTCTGTAGACATTCATTTATTTAATGTACTTAATTTAAAAATGTAAGGGAGTCTTACAAGCATGAGGAAAAAATTGTAGGTACAGATCTTCAAATCCAAACATCATACCGTTATGCAAAAACTGCAGGCTTATTTAAAATGCCTCACTGCACCTTGTAAAAAGAAGCAGGAATTTAAATTTAGATAATAGGGAAAAATGAAGACGTGTTTGAAACTAAAATACAAAGACATTAAAACAATGGAGCTCATTATCTAGAAAGACAGAGAATGCATTTTAAGAACATTTCAGACTTCCTAAGAATACAATGACAAAAAGGAAAAAAAGTTTATCATTTTCAATGAAAGGTATGCAAAAGTATTTAAGCATTAAAAATGAATGTAAACAAAGTAAAAAAAAGCACTATTGGTTGCAAGTGTGTTGTTTACAAACAGAAAATTGTGTTTTCACACAGCCATATGTAAAATCCATGGCTGGCTGTCACTGTCTCACCGTTATGTTTCTGCTCTTCCAAGGACTTTCACCCAGCATCAGTTCCATCATCTATTGTACTCCTTGAAACCAAACATCTACGGTTCTCTGTTCCTTTCTAATAACAGTTTGTGGAAGATCTCCCCCAATATTTATATTCCTTTGTTGTGCATCAGTCAGAAAAAACAAATCTTCCCAAAGCTTGGGTTTCCCAGCCTCAGAGAAGCTCAGATGTTAAGGATCGAAGGACTTGGTCACCGCCGACCCAGTGCAGTGCAGGGCCCGCAGAGACCAGAGCTTGAAAAACCAAAATTTCCACACCTTCCAACAATCCATGCCATTACAAAGCAGTATACTCTCAATACAATAGCTTGGAAACACTTAGTTCTTCATAAATCATACAATATATATTTTTGTTCATAAAAAAAGAGAAAACAAATGGTAAAGCATTCTAAAACAAAAGACAGCTTCTCTCTCTTCTCTACCTGCTTTTCTTTCATCAGTTAGCCTTAGAACATACACCCTTTTCTATTTTTACATTAATTTTGTAAGAGCTTGTTGCACAATATATGCTTATTCTCATTTTTATAGCACATGGTTCCAAGTCTATGTTCTGATATCTCTATGTTAATTAACGACAAAAGTAAAACAGATCACTAGAGGTACTTCAAAATGCACTCAATTTTTTGTCTTTTCTCTCTGTTTAGCATTACATCAGCATATGGTTGTTTATTCTTTCCAGTGAAAACCAGCACAAACCTCAATCAGCTCCTTATGCCTTAACTTATCAGGAGCTGTGACTAAAGCTATTTCCACGTTCCATGCATTTATGTGGTTTCTTCCCAGTCAGAGTTCTTTGATGTAACCTAAGGTAATCACTGCGACTAAATCCCTTTCCACATTCCATGCATTTATAAGGTTTCTCCCCAGTGAGTCTTTTGATGTAACCTAAGGTTACCACTATGACTAAAGCTCTTTACACATTCCAAGCATTTATGTGGTTTCTCCCCAGTGTGAGTCCTTTCATGTGATCTAAGGTTAGCACTATCACTAAAGCTCTTTCCACTTTCCATGCATTTATGTGGTTTCTCCCCAGTGTGAATTCTTTGATGTAACCTAAGGTGACCACTCTGACTAAAGCTCTTTCCACATTCTATGCATTTATGTGGTTTCTCCCCAGAATGAGTCCTTTGATGTAACCTAAGGTTACCACTCTGACTAAAGCTCTTTCCACATTCCATGCATTTATGTGGTTTCCCCCCAGAATGAGTCCTTTCATGTGATCTAAGGTTACCACTATGACTAAAGCTCTTTCCACATACCATGCATTTATGTGGTTTCTCCCCAGTGTGAATCCTTTGATGTAAACTAAGGTGACCACTCTGACTAAAGCTCTTTCCACATTCCAAGCATTTCTATGGTTTCTCCCCTGAGTGAGCTCTTTCATGTGACCTAAGCCCCTCACTCTGACTAAAGCTTTTTCCACATTCCATGCATTTATGTGGTTTCTCCCCAGTGTGAGCTCTTTCATGTGACCTAAGGTCATCACTCCTACTAAAGCTTTTTCCACATTCCATGCATATATGTGGTTTCTCCCCAGTGTGAGTTCTTTGATACAACCTTAGGGCACCACTGCGACTAAACCTCTTTCCACATAATAATAATATAATTTATTGTCATTGTAAGTATATACACAGTATATCATACAACGAAATTCACATTCCTTTGATGTAATCTAAGTTCACCAGTGCTAATATAGCTCTTTAGACATTCCATGCATTTATGTGGTTTCTCTCCAATGTGAGTCCTTTCCAAACTACATGCATTTATGTGGTTTCTCCCCAGTGTGAGTTCTTTCATGTGACCTAAGGGTAGAACTTTGACTAAAGCTCTTTCCACATTCCATGCATTTATGTGGTTTCTCCCCAGTGTGAGTCCTTTCATGTAACCGAAGGCCACCACTGCGACAAAAACGCTTTCCACATTCCATGCATTTATAAGGTTTCTCCCCAGTGTGAGTCCTTTCATGTAACCTAAGTTCACCACTCTGATTAAAGCTGTTTCCACATTCCATGCATTTATGTGGTTTCTCCCCAGTATGAGTCCTTTGATGTAACCTAAGTTCACCACTGGTATTAAAACTCTTTTGACATTCCATGCATTTATGTGGTTTCTCCCCAGTGTGAGTCCTTTCATGTGATCTAAGGTTACCACTATGACTAAAACTCTTTCCACACTCCATGCATTTATAAGGTTTCTCCCCAGTGTGAATTCTTTCATGTGACCTAAGCACATCACTCCGACTAAAGCTTTTTCCACATTCCATGCATTTATATGGTTTTTCCCCAGTGTGAATCCTTTGATGTAACCTAAGTTCACCACTGGTATTAAAACTCTTTTGACATTCCATGCATTTATGTGGTTTCTCCCCAGTGTGAGTCCTTTCATGTGATCTAAGGTGACCAGTATGACTAAAACTCTTTCCACACTCCATGCATTTATAAGGTTTCTCCCCAGTGTGAGTCCTTTCATGTGATCTAAGGTTACCACTATCACTAAAACTCTTTCCACATTCCATGCATTTATGTGGTTTCTCCCCAGTGTGAATCCTTTGATGTAACTTAAGGTGACCACTCTGAATAAAGCTCTTTCCACATTCCATGCATTTATGTGGTTTCTCCCCAGTGTGAATCATTTGATGTAACTTAAGGTGACCACTATGAATAAAGCTCTTTCCACATTCCATGCATTTATGTGGTTTCTCCCCATTGTGAATCCTTTGATGTAACTTAAGGTGACTACTCTGACTAAAGCTCTTTCCACATTCCATGCATTTATGTGGTTTATCCCCAGTGTGAATTCTTTGATGTAACTCAAAGTTACCACTCTGACTAAAGCTCTTTCCACATTCAATGCATTTATGCGGTTTCTCTCCAGTGTGAGTCCTTTGATGTTTCCTAAGGTTACCACTGTGACTAAAGCTCTTTCCACATTCCATGCATTTATGTGGTTTCTCCCCAGAGTAGTCCATTGGACTAGATAGGCGGGATATAAATTAAATAAATAAATAAATAAATAAAGTAACTCAAGTTTACCACTCTGACTAAAGCTCTTTCCACATTCCATGCATTTATGCGGTTTCTCTCCAGTGTGAGTCCTTTGATGTTTCCTAAGGTTACCACTGTGACTGAAGCTCTTTCCACATTCTGTACATGGATACCGTTTCTCCCCTGCATGTTTTCTTTGAAGTCTACTGAGGTGACATGCATTTACATGGTTTCTCCCCTGCGTCACTGCTTTCATGTGAACTCCTTGCCTGCCCATTCCGATTTTGAATTCTATGTTTTCTTGCTTGCTTTTCAGTTCCTGTCCGGTTTGGCCCCGAAGTTGCTGGGCAATTCTTCTTCTCCTGTTCATCATCTGGTAGATTAGAAAAAGAAGAGAAACAACCACTTTCAAAATCTGCAGGAATAAGGAATGTGTGCAGTATCCGCCTGGGTCACGGAGGATGAAGGAAAGACAGACAAAAAGGTGAGGGAAGAGAACCAGGGAGGGGATGAGGCCAGAACGGAGATTCTTCTTTTGGGCTTGAGGTTGGAAGGAATCTTCACTGAGGGACCATTTGGATGGAGGAGTCATGAAGGGGCGAATCAGTTCCACACCCAAATAAGTAAATTAAATTCAAAGTATATTAACTTCTCAAATTCCCCCCAATGATTGTATTTAAATTTTCAAAAAATTAGAAAGGAATTTCTCAAAAATCATTAAAGGGGAATCAAATAATTAAAGGACTGTTTAGCAAATGTCAGAGTATAAAATTTACAGGCCTGAGCAGAACAAATGGATTAATGAGCAGCCATGATGTTCAGTTGTGTCAAAATGCTGAATCACAGTGACTCAGGAGGGCTGGCTCAAAGATGATGCAACATCTGTGCTGATTGGATACAGCCAGATGCATTAGTGTATATATGTGGTCTGTGCAGAGAAGATCTATTCCTGCTATTCTGATCAATTCACGGTGTCATGCTGTCACTCTGTAAATTTGTAAATATCCTGTAAATACACGTCTGGTGGTGGAAAAAGCTGATCGTGTCTGAGTGAGTCATTTCTGCGTGTTCACGCACTAATAAAAAATGAAGATGCCAGCCACAGAGACTGGCGAACATCAGGAAGAACAACCTTTAGAACACAGCCAAAGAGCCCCAAAAACCCAGAACAACCATTAGAGCCCGGCCGTGAAAGCCTTCGCGAATACAAAAAATGAATAACAAGAGGGGGGGAAAGGACAGTGTTAGAAAAGAAGAGTAAAAGTGGATGAATGTGATGCAGCAAGATTATTGGACTGGAGAACGGGGAAAGAGCAGTGGTCAATGCCGGGAATGGACAACGTCTGCAGAAATTATGATTCAGAGGGAGAAGTGAAAGGACAGGTCCATGAAAGGGATGGGATGTACAGCTTATAAATGCTGTTACGGGTAGAGAATCAGGAGGAAGTTCTAAAAACAGGATAGGCAGCAAAGATGGTCAGAGAAATGGGTACTGAGGTAATAGAATCTTTGAAATGCAGAGCTAGAAGGGAAGTCAACGCCCAACCTCTGGCTCCAGAGTTAGATACCTAAAGCAATATGTATGGAAAGAGGGGAGGGAAGAATTTGATAAACCCCATTTGTAAGAATTAAAGCAATAATGTATGCATTGAAATTGAGAAGGTATTTGACCCCAGCAAAATTAAATATTACAAATTCTGAATGCTGAATTTCTGTCTTCTTCAGGCAGCAGAACAGGAGAAACAGAAAGGTAGCCAACAAAGAAACCACCCCCACAGGCAGACAGGTAGGTAGGCAAAGCTCCAGGATAAAAGCTCCCACCGTCCTAGTGAGGAGGGGGCAACAGCAGGGCACCAGAGAGCAACAGGACCTTCTTCCTGCTCACAAATAGTGATGAAAGCAGCAGCATACAAGAATGTATTCATCCCACAATTTATTTAATTTTCTTTTTACTCCATCTTTCTCCTTTAAAAGCACCCAAGGCGGCTGTGACGGACAGGTCAGTGACCACTCCTGTCCATCACAATGAAACCCTGATTCAGGAGCCAATGGGTGTACAGAAGGGGCGGAACTAAGGAAATATAAGGAGTATGGATGACAGTTAAAGAGCAGTAAGAGAGAATTTCAGTTAGGGATCAGTTAAGAGTTTCAGTTAGGGATGAGTTAGGAACTTCAGTTAGAGAGAAGTTTAGGCAGTTAGGACCAGTCATGTGTTAGAGAAGAATAGAGAGATAGAGGATCAGATATGAAATGAATAAATACATAGATTAACATGATTCTATCTAAGCAAATATGTTATAAAAGCACAGTTGATTAATAAAATAAGACAATCCATGATTTACTTTACATGATTTACTTATGAACACTTTGATAAACATTGTTTTATTGAATAACACGGATTGAAGAGTTCTCTTTGAAAGAGTGAGGAGAAACCCTCTGGTGGCAGCGGAAAAGGGTTGGAAAAAATAAATGTCATTTTCCAAAAGTGAACCTGGGTTCTGTGGAGAAACAAACAGGGGAACGGGTGCATGACAGCGGCTTATATAAATCATCAAAACACAAGGTTTAAAAGTTAAAAACAGGAAGCCTAGAAATCTTAAAAAGAATCAACGCAAGCCTACACTAAAAATGTTAAACAAAATCAACATCTTGAAAACACAAGACACACTGTGATGTAGTGCACCAAGGCTTGCACCAGGCCCTCTGTTGTCACGAGACCGTTCCTTATTTCTGGCACTTCAAGTATCCTAACACAGGGGTCATCTCCAAAGGCGTTCCTCGGCCTCAGTGCCCTCCATGCTAAGTGCCCTGTGTCGTGGGGTTGCCAACCCACGGTGGGCAGAGTTCAGGTCTCAGGACTTTTCTCGCCTGTTGTCTTCCAACCCCCAACCTTGCTTAGGCTTCCCTCTCCCCATTGAGCTCACTCCAAATCTCACAGGGGCTTGGAGGGGCAGCAACCAAGGGAGGAGGTCTTGGTGTTATGTGTCCCTGCCATAAAATAAAGCATTTCACATTCAATTGGTCTGGAATGGACCCTTCAGAGCCATTGACTCTGCAAAAGACCGGCCGGGAGAGGAAACGTCCCAGGAGAGGCCCCGCTTGACGATTACCCCGTTTAATGATGAATCTGCTTCATGATGATGTTTTTGCGATCGCAAAAGCGATCGCAAAACGATGTTTGAATGGTTTTTTTTCACTTACCGATGATTGGTTCATCGCTAAGCGGGGCACGAATGTATACAAAAGACAAAATAGAAGGTTTTTATTCAGAACAAATGACATTTGATAAGCTTTTATTAGGTTAAAAAGGTAAAATAGTTAAGAAAATGTATAATTATCTGTTAGAAATCAAAATGCAAGATGAAATGGTTAAAGAATTATGATTAAGTGGGCACAAAACATAGGCCAGAATATTGATATTGATCAATGGCTGAAAATATGGCAAAATAATATAAAGCTTACAAGATCGGTTAATTTTAAAGAAAATATATATATAAGATGTTTTATAGGTGGCATATGACTCCAGAAAAAATGTTGGAGATGTATACAGATGAACCAAATATGTGTTGGAAATGTGAAGCACATCTGGGAAGCTATTATCATATGTGGTGGTCATGTAGAGTAGCGAAACAGTATTGGAAAAGAATTGTTGCTTTGTAAGGTTCCATTAACCCCAGAACTGTTTTTATTGAGTATGATACCTGATAATATAGATAAGGCAGAGAAGTATATAGTTATATACATAGTCACTGCAGCTAGAATTCTTTATGCCAAAAATTGGAAAAGTCCGACGGTACTGAAACAAGATCTTATAAAGAAGATACGGGAAACAGCGGAAAGGGACGTTTTATCAGAAGTGATGAAGGACTGTCCTCTACAAAAGGCAACTGAAAGATAGGACTTATTCTACAAATGGTTTGAGTCATCGGACTTCGCTTGAAGAACATGCATTAAAATGAGAACTTAAATCTGGAAGGCAGAAAATAGTAAAAAGAGCAATTTGGAATTTTGATATGGCAATATGTACAGAATGCATGTTAGTATGACATTGTTTCTCCTCTTCCCCTTAACCACAATGAAATATTTTTTAAAAAAGAGGACCTGCCCTTGGCGAGCATGTGCTCGGGGTGAACAGGACCGAGATTTCTTCAAAACAAAACAAAACAAAACAAACACACCTAAATAAGATGAAAGAAAACCATATCCCCCAAACATCACCACTTTGCACATATTCATATAGGAAGTGTGGTGTCATGGATGGAGTACCAGACTGGAAAGCAGGAGACCTGGATTCAAATCCCTGCTGGGCCAGGGAAACTGAGAGGAGAGAGAGTGTGGCAAGGCTACTTAAGCCACCTCTTGAAATCTCACTTACCTTGCAAATGTTGGAAAGATATGAGGTTTGGTTCTTCGTTTTTGGTCCCAAGAAAAGCAAAGAGACATCAGCTCAGTCTCGCCCCTTCCCTAGGAGAAAAGAAAAAATAGAAAAGATCAGCCTGGAGGTTTTACAGATAAAGCAAACAAAAAACATCACCTTCCAGGATCTGCCTTTGTCATGTTTCTATTGAACGGGCCTACATACCTTCTCTCTCCTTCAGGGAGCAGAACAGGAGAAACAGAAAGGCAGCCGACAATGAAATCAACCCCACTGGCAGGCAGGCAGGCAGGCAGGCAGGCAAGGTTCCAGGATAAAAGCTCCCCCCGTCCCAGTGAGGAGGGGGCAACAGCAGGGAACGAGAGAGCAACAGGACCTTCTTCCTGCTGACAAATAGTGATGAAAGCAGCAGCATACAAGAGTGTATTTCACCCACAATTTATTTAAAATATTTTTAATCCGCCTTTCTCCTTTTAAAAGGACCCAAGGTGGCTTATGTAAATGTTTAAAACACAATATTTAGAAGTTAAAAACAGCAAGTCTAGAAATCTTAAGAATCAACCCAAACCTACTCTAAAATGGTAAACAAAATCAACATCTCGAAAACACAAAACACAGTGTGATGTACTGCACCGAGGTTTGCACGAGGCTCTCTGTTGTCGTGAGACCGTTTGTTATTTCTGTCACTTCAGGGATTCTAACACAGGGGGGGGGTCTCCAAAGGGGCTCCTCGGCCTCCGTGCCCTCCGTGCCAAGTGCCCTGTGTTGTGGGGTTGCCAGCCCAAGTTCAGGTCTCAGGACTTTTCTTGCCTGCTGTCTTCCAACCCCCAACCTTGTTTAGGCTTCGCTCTCCCCATTGAGCTCACTGCCAAACTCACAGGGGCTTGGAAGGGGGGCAACCGAGGGTGGGGCGTCTTGGTGTTGGTTCCCCCTGCTGTAAAACAAAGCGTTTCACGATCAATTCAGAGCCATTGACTCTGCAAAAGACCTGCCAGGAGAGGGAGTGTCCCAGAAGGAGAGGCTGTGTTGCTTTCCGGTCCTTCTTTCCTCCTGCCCTCCATGTGGAAGGACAGGAACTCTTTTGGCCTCTTTCCAAAGCCCACTTTGCCTCACCCCATGGAGGGCCACGAATTGGAGGCAGGAAGGGGAACCCCTAGGAAGAGGGGCAGGTCTTTTGTACAGTGAATGGCCCTGAATTGTGCCTTCAGGATCCAAAGACCAGAACAGTTTTGGCCCTGCGGGAAGAACAAATTCCAAGAACGTTCCTGGGGAGATTTCCAGTTCAGCCTCCGCTAGGAAACATCCCACGGAGGAAAGTCCACCACTTTCTCTCTCCTGCTTGCCTTTCAGAAAAAAACAGTCTGTGTTCGCAAGTAACAACACAACAAGGAAGCCGCCAAGTGGGGTGGTGGTGGTGGTGAGGTGTGGGGGAGGAGTCATCCTGCAGTTGATCCTCAGCTCAGGATCTAGTCTTGAGGGGGATCTGGTTAGCCCTCCTCTCTGCCAGATCATCCAGGAAAAGAGAAACACGCAGAGAGAGAAGCCCGGGCGCACACACAGATATATCGCGCATGTGTGCAAAAGTGCAAGAGGTCCAGCAGATGTTCCCCCTCGCAGGGAAAGTTCAGGGAGGAAACCCCACCCTCACAAACCCCATTGCTCCTGCCCGGCCCCCCAAGTCCTCCACCTCCCGCCTGTCGCGCCCCCCCCCATCGCAGCCCCCTTTGCCTCTCCAGCCCCACCTGGGACTTTTGTCCTTTTAAGGGAGGGGAGGGGGTTGTCCTCCGTCATTAGAAGGAACGGGGGGGGGGGGGAAGATGGAAGGGAAGTTACTTTCTCTCCCGTTCCTTTGTTCGCAGGATTCAAGGGAAGGTAGGGTCTCCTTACCCCCCCCTCCCGACACACAAAAACACACACGCACTCGATGAAGCCCTAGAGAGCCTTGCAAGGGGTTTTGGTCTCCCTGCCTCTGGGGGGGGGTGGGATCTGGGCTTCAGAGATCCTCTTTCCCCTCTTCAACCCCTCCCCTCCCGAGGAGACCCAGAGGAAAAAAACTGCCTTGCACGAAGGTCGAGCAGCACAAACCACAACCGGGCACCACCCACAATGCCTGGAGGAGCCGTCCCCCCTCCCCCGAGACTGGCGGGGATGCGGCCATCTCACCCCCACCCCATGCAATCCTCACCCCGACCTGCCCCACCAATCCAGCGCCCACCTCCGTCCAGGTCCCGATCTGGGAGGCGCCCCCAAAAGCCCCGCTTCTCTCCTCCAGGCGCCTTTCTTGGGCCGAAGGGGAAGAGGCAGGCGCTGCAGGATCCCCGCTTCTTCCGGCTCCCGTTCAAAGGGCGTGCAGGGGAGGGGCTCTTCCTTCGCCTTCGTAGCTCTATGTTCCTCCCCTTCCCCCCTCCTGCACGAACGAGGGGGGGGAGAGAATGTAGAAACAAGGCGGGGGGGGGCTTGAAAGGCAGGGAGGCTCCAAAGGGGGAAATGGCGGATGGAGAGGTTCTCACAGCTGCCCAAGGAAAGACTCGACCGACACAGACTCTTCTAATTTCTAACACTCTTTCTGCCAGTTTTGAAGTGCCATCTATAGAACATCTTTAAAATATTCTGTCTCAAATTTACTGATTTAATTAATCTGTAATTATCATTCCACATTAGAATCCAACAACATATGTCTAAATTATTGCCAAGATTTTGTATCCCTTCCATCATCACAGCTTTCACTTATCTCTGAATTCTCTTCTAATAAACAATTATACATTTTTGAAATATCTTGTCATGAGTATAAATCCACAGCTCATCCACCTGGGCCTTCCTCCCATAAAAGCCAATCATTTTATCTTTCTTCAATCTTGATTCTAAAATCTTTTTTTTCCTGCTGTTCCCGCTGCTCTGGTAAAATGGTCTTCATTCTGAATATTCCATTCCACATCCTCTTTAAATCCTGAAGTTACCAGCTTAATTTTTAACGTCTGGGCTTTAATCTGATTCTTAAATTCATTGACAATGTTCATTTGGAACTCCTTTACATATATAGTTGTTAAAAGAATCTTGCATTATTAATTTTGATTGACTTGTACAATGACTAAAGGCTCGCGTTTCTGTTTCTTCCGTATAGATTTATTTTAAGATAACACTTTCCACTGAAAAATAAAACAATTCAGCTTTTAGCAAGTTCAGATACTTTGATACCACTTCTTATAAATCCAGCAGTTTCATCTCTGCTTCCGTTTTCTCTCCAGTTCACCACCTCCAGCAAATCCGTTTTTTTCCTTTCCTGTACTCCAAATTCAGTCAAGATCCACAAAACAGGAAAACTATTGGTCAGTCAGTCTTTGTGTTAAATGGGTCAGTCCAGGTCCAAACTCCCTCTTAACACATCCAATTGTACAGTCAACCCTCGACTTACAAACGGCCCTAGTTACAAACATTTCGACTTAAAAACCGCTGATAGAAAAAAATATTGACTCGACTTCCAAACTTAGATTTGAGTTACAAACCGAAAAAACTGCGTGGGAGGTAGGGAAAGAGCGAAATCTCAACATTCAGTTAACCGTTGGCCAGTGAAGAGGGTGCGTGACTGCTTCCTCGCTCTTCCCAGTGTTTTGAGAGAGGATTTGGAGGCAGTCTTCAGACTGCCTGGTACTGCCTGCTACAGTGCTGTACGGACTGTGTTTTTATTCTTTAGCTTTTTAAAAAATTTCGATTTTTGGATTTTTAAAGGCGTTCCCTCCCTCCTTTGCTGCTCCCTTGTTTCCCCAAAAGGTGCTTGTATTGGCTTGTCTTGATGGAAAAGGTACTTTTCAAGGTGATCTGTCGCCTGAAAGGTGCTTGGTTTTTCCCAGAAGGC
Organism: Pogona vitticeps; assembly: GCF_051106095.1. Classification (NCBI taxonomy): domain Eukaryota; kingdom Metazoa; phylum Chordata; class Lepidosauria; order Squamata; family Agamidae; genus Pogona; species Pogona vitticeps. Next base: position 9,768,487 of record NC_135784.1, read on the forward strand.
GCTTGTCTTGGCTGAAAAGGTGCTTTTCAAGGTGTTCTGTTCCCTCCTTCCCTCCCTCTTCCCCCCCTTTTTTTAAAGACCTAAGTCATCTTAGGTTAAAAGGAAAAAAAGGGAAAAAACTACCCCTCGTGGTAGGAACAGATTAACCGGCTTTGCATTAGTTCCTATGGGAACTAATGATTCAAATTACAAACCGCCCCTCAACCTAAGAACCAAAAACAGCTGGAATGGATTAATTGGTTTTCAATGCATTCCTGTGGGAAATGCTGATTCGATGTACGAACTTTTCGACTTACAAACTTCCTTCCGGAACACATTAAGTTTGTAAATCGAGGGTTGACTGTAAATCTTAATTTGGTCGGGGCAGTTTTAATTTATAATCCACCATTAACAGATCACAGCAAAGCCGCTTGAGGGGTCCCCCTTTTTGTATATCAACACCCAAAATTCTCCCGAAGTGCGTCTGTTAAACACTCCCTTTAAGAACTCAAATTGTCTTAGGTAAAGGTAAAGGTTCCCCTTGACAATTTTTTTTCTCCAGTCGTGTTCGACTCTAGGGGGCGGTGCTCATCCCTGTTTCCAAGCCATAGAGCCAGCGTTTTGTCTGAAGACAATCTTCCGTGGTCACATGGCCACCGAGGTGGTCCCTATTTATCTACTTGCATCTGCATGCTTTCGAACTGCTAGGTTGGCGGGAGCTGGGACAAGCGACGGGCGCTCACTCTGTCACGTGGATTTGATCTTACAACTGCTTGGTCTTCTGACCCTGCAGCACAGGCTTCTGCGGTTTAGCCCACAGCGCCACCACGTCCCTAATTGTCTTAAACCTATTCTATTATGGGTCTCTATATGCCATTGAGGGAGGACAGGGGGATGAGAAATAGATTTCCGTCCATGTATTTTAACTTTCTTTTCTCTTTAGAGTGTGATGCAGTTAAAAATCAGTCCATTTTTCAGAGATACAATAATAAAACCATTTAGAAAATAAAGTTCTCCCTTTGATTTCAAAGAGAGATTGAGTAACAGCTATTTTGTCTCTGAATTGCCCCAATTTAGCTGGCTTTTATTCTTGTTTTTTTAATTTTGCTTTCTCTATTGCTCCTCTGCTACTTTGTTAATTTCTTCTCTGCTTTTAAGTCAGCAGGCTCAGTTTGAGCTGTGCTTGCTGATGAGAAATAAAAGGTCAGTTACTGACAGTTCATGTAGACATGCAAGAATTTTCTTCACATTTCCCACCTTGGCAAGGTTAGGCAGCTAATTCACCAGAAATGGCGTCTCCCGCGGCAGATGCACTGAGAAAGGAAACTCTCACAGATTGCTGTCCGAATTCTGAGTTTTTCCAGCTCTCCTTCATTACAAGCCCTACTCTCCCGTAGAACTTGCCTCCCCCTTCCACTGCTGGGGGTGTGCTGATCCAAAGTTTACACAGCGGTGACCAGAGCCCTGGGATTCCCTCTGCTCTTGCTGCTGTCACGTTGCCTCCCCAGAATTGAGATACTAAAGGCCTCCACCTCTCTTTTTTTGTAAATAAATTCTAACTGAATGACAATATCAAAACCTTGACCGTCTCTTCCTTCATGATCCTCGTCAGCCCAGCACAGACCTCTAGGGTTTGGCTCATGAAACTTAAGGCAGTCGAGTCCTGGCCACATGACTTCCTATCCACGGAATCAGGAGGACGTCCAGTGGCCAGGAGTCACCTGTCTGAGAACCTCACTTGGGGGATGCAGAATCTTCCTAGATCAATGGGGTCTGGACCATGACAGGGTGCACAACCCGGGTGGGGGCTCAAATTGGTCTTGCAAGGGGGAGACCCGGTCTGGTCCCAAAGGGAGCAGCCGTGAAGATGGGACAATAGGCTTCTGCGGAATCAAGGAAACAAGCTTCTTTTTCATGACTACAGAAAGAGTTGGTATCCTTAGCCCAGGGTCTCCGGTTGGCTAGGCAGCTCCACAACTGTGGATCGGTATTTGCTGCTGCCTGTTTTATGAAACCAGGAAACTCAGTCCAAGGAAACGTGGTCTGATGTCTTTTATCTGAAAGTCTGTTACCCAAGGGGTTGGGGTGACCAGACGGTGGTGGAGAAGTCACCTCTTTCATGGAAGTCCCCCCGCTCCACGCGGAGTCTAAAGGTCTCCCTGTCATGGACGCTGGAGCAGCAGCTTCTTCCTACCAATGGGAAGGGGGTTGGACTAGATAACCGTTGGATTCCTTGTCGGTTCTCCTGTTGGTGGTTCCCAACCTTGGGGAACCCAGGATTTCCTGGATGGCTCTTCCCAGAGACTCAGGCCAGCAAAGGTGGTTGGGAAGGCTTGTAGGAATATTGGTCCAAGAACCCTCGGGCCACCCAAGTTGGTGGGTGGGATACCCACTGCTAATGAGGAACAGCCTGTCTCTTCAAACCTTCAAGACCTACTTGAGTGTCCCCTTCCATTCAACCTAAGATAGGGCTGACTGTGTGAACGTCAGTTCCTTTTGGGATTCCTCGGACCTTCATCCTTGGATATCAGAGGCATGAAAGATAAAAAGTTTGCACAAGATTTACGAGTTAGTTGTTTAAAGTGCTTAGTTCTACCCTCAGTGTTTTGCCACAGCTATAATATGTAACAATATCAGGCAGATTGCTGCCTTGTCGTGGCGAAGGGGTTTGAGTAATTCAGAGAAGCTGTGGGCTATGCCGTGCAGGGAAACCCAAGACGGACAGGTGATAGTGGAGAGTTCTGACTAAATGTGATCTACTTGGAGCAGGAACTGGCAAGCCAATCCAGTATCTTTGCCAAGAAAACCCCATGAGCTGGAAAAAAAAGGCTAAAAGATATGACGCTGGAAGATGGGCCCCTCAGGTCGGAAGGCGTCCAACATGCTACTGAGGAAGAGCGGAGAACAAGGAGAAGTAGCTCCAGAGCTAATGAAGTGGTTGGGTCAAAGCCAAAAGGAAGCTCAGCTGCAGACGTGCCTGGAAGTGAAAGTCTGATGCTGAAAAGAAAAATACTGCATAGGAACCTGGAATGTAAGATCTATGAACCTTGGTAAGTTGGATGCGGTCAAACAGGAGATGGCAAGAATCAACATTGACATCCTGGGCGTCAGTGAACTAAATTTGCCGGGAATGGGTGAATTCAATTCAGACGATTATCATATACAATATTGTGGGCAAGAATCCCACAGAAGAAATGGAGTAGCCCTCATAGTCAAGAAAACACTGGGAAAATTATATTGAGATACAAACTCATAAATGATAGAATGATTTCAATATGAATCCAAGGCAAACCTTTCAGTTTAATTAATTCTGAAAAGGCTGAAATTGACCAATTCTATGCTCACTGGAAAGACATATCCTTAAACTGGGCCTCCAATATCTTGGCCATCTCATGAGAATAAAAAACTCCCTGGAAAAGACCCTGGTGTTGGGAAAGTGTGAGGGCAAGAGGAGAAGGGGATGGCAGAGGATGAGATGGTTGGACAGCGTCATCGAAGCTATCAAGATGAATTTGACCCAACTCCAGGAGGCAGTAGGGCCTGGCGTGCTCTGGTCCATGGGGTCACGAAGAGTCAGACATGACTAAAGGACTAAAAAACAACATGAACACTTACAACACCTTCTAGAAGTCACACCACAGAAAGATGTTCTTCTCGTTCTAGGGGACTGGAATGCTAAAGTAGGGACTCAAGAGATAAAAGGAACAACAGGTAAGTTTGGCCTTGGAGTTCAAAATGAAGAAAGGCAAAGGACATCATCAGATGGGCAATACCAATATCAGATTGATTACATTCTCTGCAGCCAAAGATGGAGAAGCTCTATAAAGTCAGCAAAAACAAGACCTTGAGCTGGTTGTGGCTCTGATCATCAGCTTCTTATAGCAAAATTCAAGTTTAAACTGACCATAGTAGGAAAAACCATTCGGCTAGTCAGGTATAATACCTTATGAATACACAGTGAAATTGAAGAACAGATTGAAGGAAATCGACTTGGTGGACAGAGTGCCTGAAGAACTATGGATGGAGGCTCGTAATATTGTACACGATGCAGCAACAAAAAACATCCCAAAGAAAAATGCAAGAAAGCAAAGTGGCTGTCCAACGAGGCCTCACAAATAGCAGACAAGAGAAGGGAATTAAAATGCAAGGGAGATAGGGAAAGTTACAGAAAACGGAATGCAGACTTCCAAAGAATAGCAAGGAGCAATAAGAGGGCCTTCTTAAAAGAACAGTGCAAAGAAAGAGAGGAAAATAATAGCATGGTGAAATCTGAGATCTGTTCAAGGAAATTGGAGATATTAAACAAACATTTTGTGCAAAGATAGATATGATAAAGGATAAAAATATTAGGGACTTCACAGAAGCAGAAGACATCAAAAAGAGGTGTCAAGAATATACGGAGGAATTATACCAAAAAGTCTGAATGTCCCAGAAAACCCAGATACTGTACTGTGATTGCTGACCTTCAGCCAGACATCCTGGAGAGGGAAGTCAAGTGGGCCTTAGAGAGTATAGCTAAGAACAAGGCCAGGAATGGCATTACAGTTGAACTATGGAAAATCTTAAAAGATGATGCTGTTAGAGTGCTACACTCAATATGGAAAACTCAGAGGTGGCCAGAGGATTAGAAAAAAACACTCTATATCCCAATCCCAAAGAAAGGCAGTGCCAAAGAATCCTCCAGCTACCATACAATTGCACTCATTTCACACACTAGCAAGGTTATGCTCAAAATTCTTCAAGGCAGGCTTCAGCAGCAGAAGCTGGATTTCGAAGACCAAATTGCTAACATGATCTGGATTATGGAGAAAGCCAGAGAGTTCCAGAAAAACATCTCTTGATACCCTTATGCCTTTTGATCCATAGAGTTTATGATGGAGTATATCCACTCCCAGCCTTGTGGTAATATCCTCTCCTTCTTTTACCTTTCTACCTCCCCAACTTCTGCTGACTTTCTTCTTGATCGTTCCTCAAGATATATTTCTCTTCCCTCCTCTGGTCTTATTCCTTTCTTTTTCTCTTACACCTCTGCTGCTCCTAAGGTTTCTTTACCCGGTGGATCCTTCTTTTCCTCTGATGGACCTTCTGCTACCCTGACTGGAACTTCCACCCGGAACTATCTCTAGCCTCCTGGTGTTCTCTGTGAACCTTCTTGCCTCTCTATCTTCCCATTCTCCCCATGAACGTGTGACTTCTCAAACAGGTCATATGTTGTGTTTCTGGGGCTCCATGAGATTCTCGCTCCTCTTCTCAGGAACGGAAGGCAATCTAGTCAGGATGGGTTCAGCCCGACTTTCTCTCTTATATAGACAGCCAGTGACAAGGTGTTTGAAGCTCATCTGGGTATCTCATAAGAAGTCTTTTCATTGTTGCGGTGATTTCAGGCAATTCCAAACTTGTTAGTTCTGTAGAACTTCATTTATTTAATGTACTAAATTTTAAAAAAAATGTAAGGGATTCGTACAGGCATGAGGAAAAAATTGTAGGTAAAGACCTTCAAATCCAATCATCATACAGTTACGCAAAAACTGCAGGCTTATTTAAAATACATCATTGCACCTTGTAAAAAGAAGGAGGAATTTAAATTTAGATAATAGGGAAAATTTAAGACGTGTTTGAATCTAAAATATGAACATATTTAAACAATGGAGCTCATTATCTAGAAAAACAGAGAATACATCTTAAGAACACTTCAGGCTTCCTAAGAATGCAATAACAAAAAGGAAAAAAAGTTTATCATTTTCAATGAAAGGTATGCAAAAGTATTTAAACATTAAAAATGAATATAAACTAAGTAAAAAAATATTGGTTGTAAGTGTGTTGTTACACAGAAAATTGTGTTTTCACACAGCCATGTATAAAATCCATTGCTGGCTGTAACTGCCTCACGGTTATATTTCTGGTCTTCCAAGGACTTTCACCCGGCATCATTTCTATCGTTTACTGTACACGATGAAAACAAACATCTACACTTCTCCGTTCGTTTCGAATAACAGTTTGTGGAAGATCTCCCCCAATATTTATATTCCTTTGTTCTGCATCAGTCAGAAAAAACAAATCTTCCCAAGGCTTGGGTTTCCCAGCCTCAGAGAAGCTCAGATGTTAAGGATCAAAGGACTTGGTCACCGTCGACCCAGTGCAGTCCAGGGCCCGCAGAGACCAGAGCTTGAAGAACCAAAATTTCCACACCTTCCAACAATCCATGCCACTGCAAAGAAGTATACTGTCAATACACGTACCGTATTTGCCGGGGTATAAGGCGACTTGGCATATAAGATGACCCCCGAACATTTCCATTTAAAATGTAGAGCTTGTTTTATATACTTGCCGTATAAGACTACCCTCTCTTCTGCATGCGTGATTCTGCTTTGGCTGCATCATTGGGAGAGTTCGTTTTGCCGCTTTTGGTTCCTTTTGCTGGGAGAGAGCGAGGGTTTGCTAGAAGGACAGCATCAGTGCTGAACAGCTGACTTTCATAACCAACAGAGAGGCGGCAGCCATTTTGGAGAGGCGGCACCCATTTTGTGAGGCAGCAGCCGTGTGGTCACAGCTCAAAATGGCTGCCACCTCTCTGCTGGTTCCCGACAGTCAGCTGTTCAGCTGTTCAGTCCCACTGTTCCCAGGCTACCAAGGAGAAGCGGGGCTCGGTCTACTCGGTCTTACTACCAGGTAAGTGACTTCGCTGTGAGAGAGCGAGGGTTTGGTGGAAGTGCACCCGGCGTATAAGATGAGTCCCCCACTTGGAGGCATGTATTTCAGGGCAAAAAAGTCATCTTGTACACCGGCATATACCGTAGTTCTTCATAAATAATACAATATATATTTTTGTTCACAAAAAATAGAGAAAACAAAGGCATTGGTACTCTCTCTAAAACTCAATTACTATTATTAATTATGAGGGTAAAGCCTTCTAATACAAAAGACAGCTTCCATCTCTTCACTACTTGCTTTTCTTTCATCAGTTAGCTTTAGAACATCCACACTTTTCTCTTTTTACACTAATTTTGTAAGAGCTTCTGTAGGAAAATATATGCTTATTCTCATTTTTATACAACACATGGTTCCTTGTCTATGTTCTGACATCTCTATGTCAATTAACGACATAAGTAAAACAGATCACAAGTGGTACTTCAAAATGCACTCAATGTATTGTCTTTTCTCTCTGTTTAGCCTTACATCGGTATTTGGTTGTTTATGCTTTCCAGTCAAAACTAGCACAATCCTCAATCAGCTCCTTAAAGCTTAACATATAAGAAGCTGTGACTAAAGCTATTTGTACGTTCCATGCATTTATGTAATTTCTCCCCAGTGAGAGTTCTTTGACGTGACCTAAGGTGATCACTGCGACTAAATCCCTTTCTAAATTCCATGCATTTATAAGGTTTCTCCCCAATGAGTCCTTTTATGTAACCTAAGTTCACTACTGCGATTAAAGCACTTTCTACTCCATGCATTTATGTGGTTTCTCCCCAGTGTGAGTTCTTTCATGTGACCTAAGGTTAGCACTTTGACTAAAGCTCTTTCCACATTCCATGCACTTATGTGGTTTCTCTCCAGTGTGAGTTCTTTCATGTGACCTAAGGTTAGCACTTTGACTAAAGCTCTTTCCACATTCCATGCACTTATGTGGTTTCTCCCCAGTGTGAGTTCTTTCATGTGACCTAAGGTTAGCACTTTGACTAAAGCTCTTTCCACATTCCATGCATTTATGTGGTTTCTCTCCAGTGTGAGTCCTTTGATGTAACCGAAGGCCACCATTCCAACTAAAGCTCTTTCCACATTCCATGCATTTATAAGGTTTCACACCAGTGTGAGTCCTTTGATGTAACCTAAGTTCACCACTGCTACTATAGCTCTTTTGACATTCCATGCATTTATATGGTTTCTCCCCAGAATGAGTCCTTTCATGTGATCTAAGGTGACCAGTATGACTAAACCTCTTTCCACACTCCATGCATTTATAAGGTTTCTCCCCAGTGTGAATCCTTTGATGTAACTTAAGTTGACCACTCTGACTAAAGCTCTTTCCACATTCCATGCATTTATGTGGTTTCTCCCCAGTGTGAGTCCTTTGATGCAACCTTAGGGCACTACTCTGACTAAAGCTCTTTCCACATTCCATGCATTTATGTGGTTTCTCCCCAGTGTGAGTCCTTTGATGCAACCTTAGGGCACCACTGCGACTAAAGCTCTTTCCACATTCCATGCATTTATGTGGTTTCTCCCCAGTGTGAGTCCTTTGATGTAACCTAAGTTCGCCAATGCTACTATACCTCTTTCCACATTCCATGCATTTATAAGGTTTCTCCCCAGTGTGAATCCTTTGATGTAACTTAAGTTGACCACTCTGACTAAAGCTCTTTCCACATTCCATGCATTTATGTGGTTTCTCCCCAGTGTGAGTCCTTTGATGCAACCTTAGGGCACCACTGCGACTAAAGCTCTTTCCACATTCCATGCATTTATGTGGTTTCTCTCCAGTGTGAGTCCTTTGATGTAACTTAAGTTGACCACTCTGACTAAAGCTCTTTCCACATTCCATGCATTTATGTGGTTTCTCCCCAGTGTGAGTCCTTTGATGCAACCTTAGGGCACCACTGCGACTAAAGCTCTTTCCACATTCCATGCATTTATGTGGTTTCTCTCCAGTGTGAGTCCTTTGATGTAATTTAAGGTGACCACTCTGACTAAAGCTCTTTCCACATTCCAAGCATTCATGTGGTTTCTCTCCAGTGTGAGTCCTTTGATGTAACTTAAGGTTACCACTCTGAATAAAGCTCTTTCCACATTCCATGCATTTATGTGGTTTCTCTCCAGTGTGAGTCCTTTGATGTAACTTAAGCTGACCACTCTCAATAAAGCTCTTTCCACATTCCATGCATTTATGTGGTTTCTCTCCAGTGTGGGTCCTTTGATGTAATTTAAGGTGACCACTCTGAATAAAGCTCTTTCCACATTCCATGCATTTATGTGGTTTCTCCCCAGTGTGGGTTCTTTCATGTTTCCTAAAGTCACCACTGTGACTAAAGCTCTTTCCACATTCTGTACATGGATACAGTTTCTCCCCTGCATGTTTTCTTTGAAGTCTACTGAGGTGAAAAGCATTTACATGGTTTGTTCCCTGCGTCACTCCTTTCATGGAAAGTCCATGCCTGCCCATTCTGATTTTGAATTCTATGTTTTCTTGCTTGCTTTTCAGTTCCTGTCCGGTTTGGCCCCGAAGTTGCTGGGCAATTTTTCTTCTCCTGTTCATCATCTGGTAGATTAGAAAAAGAAGAGAAACAACCACTTTCAAAATCTGCAGGAATAAGGAATGTGTGCAGTATCCGCCTGGGTCACGGAGGATGAAGGAAAGACAGACAAAAAGGTGAGGGAAGCGAACCGGGGAGGGGATGAGGCCGGAGCGGAGATTCTTCCTTTGGGCTTGAGGTTGGAAGGACTCTTCACTGAGGGACCATTTGGATGGAGGAGTCATGAAGGGGCGAATCAGTTCCACACCCAAATAAGTAAATTAAATTCAAAGTATATTAACTTCTCAAATTCCCCCCAATGATTGTATTTAAATTTTCAAAAAATTACAAAGGAATTTCTCAAAAATCATTAAAGGGGAATCAAATAATTAAAGGACTGTTTAGCAAATGTCAGAGTATAAAATTTACAGGCCTGAGCAGAACAAATGGATCAATGAGCAGCCATGATGTTCAGTTGTGTCAAAATGCTGAATCACAGTGACTCAGGCGGGCTGGCTCAAAGATGATGCAACATATGTGCTGACTGGATACAGCCACATGCATTAGTGCAGTGGTTCTTAACCTTTTTGAAAGAAATGCCCCCTTGAGCCATTGAGGAAATTATCATCACCCCCCTCCCCGCGGTGATGATATCTTTCTTATTTTTATTTATTTATTTATTTATTTATTTATTTATTTATTTATTTATTTATTTATTTATTTATTTATTTATTTATTTATTTATTTATGACACTTAAATTCAATGACCCCTGAAAACAAAATTCAATTCCAAGAAAATGAAATGCCCCCAAAAAGTAACATTTAATGATTTAGTTGCAAGCGAATTTTAAGACCCAAAAAGAAATATGAAAAGGGCATAAAAACAAACCACAATACAGGAACTAAAAATTTCAAGACAAAAACGCTGAAACTAAATTAAGATTGGAGGCAAATATATATTCATGCACACTGTAAAAAGGCTGCAGCTATCTTCGCAGGTTTGGCCTGCTCCAGTGCCCCCCTACCGCCCCCCTTCTGCTCCAGCGCCCCCACGCCGCCCCTTTTCGTTCTACCGCCCCCCTGAAAAATGAAATCGCCCCCTGGGGGGCATTATCGCCCACGTTAAGAACCACTGCATTAGTGTATATATGTGGTCTGTGCAGAGAAGATCTATTCCTGCTATTCTGATGAATTCATGGTGTCATGCTGTCACTCTGTAAATTTGTAAATATCCTGTAAATACACGTCTGGTGGTGGAAAAAGCTGATCGTGTCTGAGTGAGTCATTTCTGCGTGTTCACGCACTAATAAAAAATGAAGATGCCAGCCACAGAGACTGGCGAACATCAGGAAGAACAACCTTTAGAACACAGCCAAAGAGCCCCAAAAACCCAGAACAACCATTAGAGCCCGGCCGTGAAAGCCTTCGCGAATAGAAAAAATGAATAACAAGAGGGGGAGAAAGGACAGTGTTAGAAAAGAAGAGTAAAAGTGGATGAATGTGATGCAGCGAGATTATTGGACTGGAGAACGGGGAAAGAGCAGTGGTCAATGCCGGGAATGGACAACGTCTGCAGAAATTATGATTCAGAGGGAGAAGTGAAAGGACAGGTCCATGAAAGGGATGGGATGTACAGCTTATAAATGCTGTTACAGGTAGAGAATCAGGAGGACGTTCTAAAAACAGGATAGGCAGCAAAGATGGTCAGAGAAATGGGTACTGAGGTAATAGAATCTTTGAAATGCAGAGCTAGAAGGGAAGTCAACGCCCAACCTCTGGCTCCAGAGTTAGATACCTAAAGCAATATGTATGGAAAGAGGGGAGGGAAGAATTTGATAAACCCCATTTGTAAGAATAAAAGCAATAATGTATGCATTGAAATTGAGAAGGTATTTGACCCCAGCAAAATTAAATATTACAAATTCTGAATGCTGAATTTCTGTCTTCTTCAGGCAGCAGAACAGGAGAAACAGAAAGGTAGCCAACAAAGAAACCACCCCTACAGGCAGACAGGTAGGTAGGCAAAGCTCCAGCATAAAAGCTCCCACCGTCCTAGTGAGGAGGGGGCAACAGCAGGGCACCAGAGAGCAACAGGACCTTCTTCCTGCTCACAAATAGTGATGAAAGCAGCAGCATACAAGAATGTATTCCACCCACAATTTATTTAATTTTCTTTTTACTCTATCTTTCTCCTTTAAAAGCACCCAAGGCCGCTGTGACGGACAGGTCAGTGACCACTCCTGTCCATCACAATGAAACCCTGATTCAGGAGCCAATGGCTGTACAGAAGAGGCAGAACTAAGGAAATATAAGGAGTATGGATGACAGTTAAAGAGCACTAAGAGAGAATTTCAGTTAGGGATCAGTTAAGAGTTTCAGTTAGGGATGAGTTAGGAACTTCAGTTAGAGAGAAGTTTAGGCAGTTAGGACCAGTCTTGTGTTAGAGAAGAATAGAGAGATAGAGGATCAGATATGAAATGAATAAATACATAGATTAACATGATTCTATCTAAGCAAATATGTTATAAAAGCACAGTTGATTAATAAAATAAGACAATCCATGATTTACTTTACATGATTTACTTATGAACACTTTGATAAACATTGTTTTATTGAATAACACGGATTGAAGAGTTCTATTTGAAAGAGTGAGGAGAAACCCTCTGGTGGCAGCGGAAAAGGGTTGGAAAAAATAAATGTCATTTTCCAAAAGTGAACCCGGGTTCTGTGGAGAAACAAACAGGGGAGCGGGTGCATGACAGCGGCTTATATAAATCATCAAATCACAAGGTTTAAAAGTTAAAAACAGGAAGCCTAGAAATCTTAAAAAGAATCAACGCAAGCCTACACTAAAAATGTTAAACAAAATCAACATCTTGAAAACACAAGACACACTGTGATGTAGTGCACCAAGGCTTGCACCAGGCCCTCTGTTGTCACGAGACCGTTCCTTATTTCTGGCACTTTAAGTATCCTAACACAGGGGTCATCTCCAAAGGCGTTCCTCGGCCTCAGTGCCCTCCATGCTAAGTGCCCTGTGTCGTGGGGTTGCCAACCCACGGTGGGCAGAGTTCAGGTCTCAGGACTTTTCTCGCCTGTTGTCTTCCAACCCCCAACCTTGCTTAGGCTTCCCTCTCCCCATTGAGCTCACTCCAAATCTCACAGGGGCTTGGAGGGGCAGCAACCAAGGGAGGAGGTCTTGGTGTTATGTGTCCCTGCCATAAAATAAAGCATTTCACATTCAATTGGTCTGGAATGGACCCTTCAGAGCCATTGACTCTGCAAAAGACCGGCCGGGAGAGGAAACGTCCCAGGAGAGGCCCCGCTTGACGATTACCCCGTTTAATGATGAATCTCCTTCACGATGATGTTTTTGCGATCGCAAAAGCAATCACAAAACGATGTTTGAATGGTTTTTTTTCACTTACCGATGATTGGTTCATCGCTAAGCGGGGCACGAATGTATACAAAAGACAAAATAGAAGGTTTTTATTCAGAACAAATGACATTTGATAAGCTTTTATTAGGTTAAAAAGGTAAAATAGTTAAGAAAATGTATAATTATCTGTTAGAAATCAAAATGCAAGATGAAATGGTTAAAGAATTATGATTAAGTGGGCACAAAACATAGGCCAGAATATTGATATTGATCAATGGCTGAAAATATGGCAAAATAATATAAAGCTTACAAGATCGGTTAATTTTAAAGAAAATATATATATAAGATGTTTTATAGGTGGCATATGACTCCAGAAAAAATGTTGGAGATGTATACAGATGAACCAAATATGTGTTGGAAATGTGAAGCACATCTGGGAAGCTATTATCATATGTGGTGGTCATGTAGAGTAGCGAAACAGTATTGGAAAAGAATTGTTGCTTTGTAAGGTTCCATTAACCCCAGAACTGTTTTTATTGAGTATGATACCTGATAATATAGATAAGGCAGAGAAGTATATAGTTATATACATAGTCACTGCAGCTAGAATTCTTTATGCCAAAAACTGGAAAAGTCCGACGGTACTGAAACAAGATCTTATAAAGAAGATACGGGAAACAGCGGAAATGGACGTTTTATCAGAAGTGATGAAGGACTGTCCTCTACAAAAGGCAACTGAAAGATAGGACTTATTCTACAAATGGTTTGAGTCATCGGACTTCGCTTGAAGAACATGCATTAAAATGAGAACTTAAATCTGGAAGGCAGAAAATAGTAAAAAGAGCAATTTGGAATTTTGATATGGCAATATGTACAGAATGGATGTTAGTATGACATTGTTTCTCCTCTTCCCCTTAACCACAATGAAATATTTTTTAAAAAAGAGGACCTGCCCTTGGCGAGCATGTGCTCGGGGTGAACAGGACCGAGATTTCTTCAAAACAAAACAAAACAAAACAAACACACCTAAATAAGATGAAAGAAAACCATACCCCCGAAACATCACCACTTTGCACATATTCATATAGGAAGTGTGGTGTCATGGATGGAGTACCAGACTGGAAAGCAGGAGACCTGGATTCAAATCCCTGCTGGGCCAGGGAAACTGAGAGGAGAGAGTGTGTGGCAAGGCTACTTAAGCCACCTCTTGAAATCTCACTTACCTTGCAAATGTTGGAAAGATATGAGGTTTGGTTCTTCGTTTTTGGTCCCAAGAAAAGCAAAGAGACATCAGCTCAGTCTCGCCCCTTCCTAGGAGAAAAGAAAAAATAGAAAAGATCAGCCTGGAGGTTTTACAGATAAAGCAAACAAAAAACATTACCTTCCAGGATCTGCCTTTGTCATGTTTCTATTGAACGGCCCTACATACCTTCTCTCTCCTTCAGGGAGCAGAACAGGAGAAACAGAAAGGCAGCCGACAATGAAATCAACCCCACTGGCAGGCAGGCAGGCAGGCAGGCAGGCAAGGTTCCAGGATAAAAGCTCCCACCGTCCCAGTGAGGAGGGGGCAACAGCAGGGAACGAGAGAGCAACAGGACCTTCTTCCTGCTGAGACATGCGATGAAAGCAGCAGCATACAAGAGTGTATTTCACCCACAATTTATTTAAAATATTTTTAATCCGCCTTTCTCCTTTTAAAAGGACCCAAGGTGGCTTATGTAAATGTTTAAAACACAATATTTAGAAGTTAAAAACAGCAAGTCTAGAAATCTTAAGAATCAACCCAAACCTACTCTAAAATGGTAAACAAAATCAACATCTCGAAAACACAAAACACAGTGTGATGTACTGCACCGAGGTTTGCACGAGGCTCTCTGTTGTCGTGAGACCGTTTGTTATTTCTGTCACATCAGGGATTCTAACACAGGGGGGGGGGTCTCCAAAGGGGCTCCTCGGCCTCCGTGCCCTCCGTGCCAAGTGCCCTGTGTTGTGGGGTTGCCAGCCCAAGTTCAGGTCTCAGGACTTTTCTTGCCTGCTGTCTTCCAACCCCCAACCTTGTTTAGGCTTCGCTCTCCCCATTGAGCTCTGCCAAACTCACAGGGGCTTGGAAGGGGGGCAACCGAGGGTGGGGCGTCTTGGTGTTGGTTCCCCCTGCTGTAAAACAAAGTGTTTCACGATCAATTCAGAGCCATTCACTCTGCAAAAGACCCGCCAGGAGAGGGAGTGTCCCAGAAGGAGAGGCTGTGTTGCTTTCCAGTCCTTCTTTCCTCCAGCCCTCCATGTGGAAGGACAGGAACTCCTTCGGCCTCTTTCCAAAGCCCACTTTGCCTCACCCCATGGAGGGCCACGAATTGGAGGCAGGAAGGGGAACCCCTAGGAAGAGGGGCAGGTCTTTTGTACAGTGAATGGCCCTGAATTGTGCCTTCAGGATCCAAAGACCAGAACAGTTTTGGCCCTGCGGGAAGAACAAATTCCAAGAACGGTCCTGGGGAGATCTCCCCCTTCAGCCTCCGCTAGGAAACCTCCCACGGAGGAAAGTCCACCACTTTCTCTCTCCTGCTTGCCTTTCAGAAAAAAACAGTCTGTGTTCGCAAGTAACAACACAACAAGGAAGCCGCCAAGTGGGGTGGTGGTGGTGGTGAGGTGTGGGGGAGGAGTCATCCTGCAGTTGATCCTCAGCTCAGGATCTAGTCTTGAGGGGGATCTGGTTAGCCCTCCTCTCTGCCAGATCATCCAGGAAAAGAGAAACACGCAGAGAGAGAAGCCCGGGCGCACACACAGATATATCGCGCATGTGTGCAAAAGTGCAAGAGGTCCAGCAGATGTTCCCCCTCGCAGGGAAAGTTCAGGGAGGAAACCCCACCCTCACAAACCCCATTGCTCCTGCCCGCCCCCCCCAAGTCCTCCACCTCCCGCCTGTCGCCCCCCCCCATCGCAGCCCCCTTTGCCTCTCCAGCCCCACCTGGGACTTTTGTCCTTTTAAGGGAGGGGAGGGGGTTGTCCTCCGTCATTAGAAGGAACGGGGGGGGGGAGATGGAAGGGAAGTTACTTTCTCTCCCGTTCCTTTGTTCGCAGGATTCAAGGGAAGGCAGGGTCTCCTTACCCCCCCCTCCCGACACACAAAAACACACACGCACTCGATGAAGCCCTAGAGAGCCTTGCAGGGAGTTTTGGTCTCCCTGCCTCTGGGGGGGTGGGATCTGGGCTCCCGAGATCCTCTCTCCCCCTTTGAATCCCCCTCCCCCTCCCGAGGTGGAGACCCAGAAGGAAAAACTGCCTTGCACGAAGGTCGAGCAGCACAAACCACAACCGGGCACCACCCACAATGCCCGGAGAAGCCGTTCCCCCCCCCCCCCGAGACTGGCGGGGATGCGGCCATCTCACCCCCCCCATGCAATCCTCACCCCAACCTGCCCCCCTCCAGCGCCCACCTCCGTCCAGGTCCCGATCCGGGAGGCGCCCCAAAAGCCCCGCTTCTCTCCTCCAGGCGCCTTTCTTCTTGGGCCAAAGGGGAAGAGGCAGGCGCAGCGATCCCTGCTTCTTCCGGCTCCTGTTCAAAGGGCGTGCAGGGGAGGGGCTCTTCCTTCGCCTTCGTAGCTCTATGTTCCTCCTCTTCCCCCTCCTGCACGAACGAGGGGGGGGAGAGAATGTAGAAACAAGGCCGGGCGAAGCGGGGGGGCTTGAAAGGCAGGAAGGCTCCAAAGAGGGAAATGGCGGAGTGGAGAGGTTCTCACAGCTGCCCAAGGAAAGACTCGACCGACACAGACTCTTCTAATTTCTAACACTCTTTCTGCCAGTTTTGAAGTGCCATCTATAGAACATCCTTAAAACATTTTGTCACAAATTTACTGATTTAATTCCTCTGTAATTATTATTCCACATTAGAATCCAATAACATATGTCTAAATTATTGCCAAGATTTTGTATCCCTTCCATCATCACTGCTTCCACTCATCTCTGAATTCTCTTCTAATAAACAATTATACATTTTTGAAAAATCTCATGAGTATAAATCCACAGCTCATCCACCTGGGCCTTCCTCCCATAAAAGCCAATCATTTTATCTTTCTTCAATCTTGATTCTAAAATTTTTTTTTCCTGCTATTCCCGCTGCTCTGGTAAAATGGTCTTCATTCTGAATATTCCATTCCACATCCTCTTTAAATCATGAAGTTACCACCTTAATTTCTAACGTCTGGGCTTTAATCTGATTCTTAAATTCATTGACAATGTTCATTTGGAACTCCTGTATATAGTTGTAAAAGAATCTTGATTGACTTGTACAATGACTAAAGGCTGTCGTTTCTGTTTCTTCGGTATAGATTTATTTTAAGGTAACACTTTCCACTGAGAAATAAGCAATTCAGCTTTTAGCAAGTTCAGATACTTTGATACCACTTCTTATAAATCCGGCAGTTTCGTCTCTGCTTCCGTTTTCTCTCCAGTTAACACCACCTCCACCAAATCCATTTTTTCCTTTCCTGTACTCCAAATTCAGTCAAGATCCACAAAACAGGAAAACTATTGGTCAGTCAGTCTTTGTGTTAAATGGGTCAGTCCAGGTCCAAACTCCCTCTTAACACATCCAAGTGTACAGTCAACCCTCGACTTACAAACGGCCCTAGTTACAAACATTTCAACGTAAAAACCGCTGATAGAAAAAAATATTGACTCGACTTCCAAACTTAGATTTGAGTTACGAACCGAAAAAACTGTGCGGGAGGTGGGGAAAGAGCAAAATCTCAACATTCAGTTAACCGTTGGCCAGTGAAGAGGGTGCGTGACTGCTTCCTCCCTCTTCCCAGTGCTTTGAGAGAGGATTTGGAGGCAGTCTTCAGACTGCCTGGTACTGCCTGGTACAGTGCTGTACGGACTGTGTTTTTATTCTTTGGCTTTTTAAAAAATTTCGATTTTTTGATTTTTAAAGACGTTCCCTCCCTCCTTTGCTGCTTCCTTGTTTCCCCAAAAGGTGCTTGTATTGGCTTGTCTTGATTGAAAAGGTACTTTTCAAAGTGACCTGTTGTCTGAAAGGTGCTTGGTTTTTCCCAGAAGGTGCTTGTCTTGGCTGAAAAGGTGCTTTTCAAGGTGTTCTGTTCCCTCCTTCCCTCCCTCTCCCCCCCCCTTTTTTAAAGACCTAAGTCATCTTAGGTTAAAAGGAAAAAAAGGGAAAAAAACTGCCCCTAGTGGTAGGAAAAGATTAACCGGCTTTGCATTAGTTCCTATGGGAACTAATGATTCGAATTACAAACCACCCCTCGACCTAAGAACCAAAAACAGCTGGAATGGATTAATTGGTTTTCAATGAATTCCTGTGGGAAATGCTGATTTGACGTACGAACTTTTCGACTTACAAACTTCCTTCTGGGATGGATTAAGTTTGTAAATCGAGGGTTGGTTGTAAATCTTAATTTGGTCGGGGCAGTTTTAATTTATAATCCACCATTCACAGATCACAGCAAAGCCGCTTGAGGGGTCCCCCTTTTTGTATATCAACACCCAAAATTCTCCCGAAGTGCGTCTGTTAAACACTCCCTTTAAGAACTCAAGTTGTCTTAGGTGAAGGTAAAGGTTCCCCTTGACAATTTTTTTCTCCAGTCGTGTTTGACTCTAGGGGGCGGTGCTCATCCCCGTTTCCAAGCCATAGAGCCAGCGTTTTGTCTGAAGACAATCTTCCGTGGTCACATGGCCACTGCGACTTAGACACGGAACGCTGTTACCTTCCCACCGAGGTGGTCCCTATTGATCTACTTGCATTTGCATGCTTTCGAACCGCTAGGTTGGCGGGAGCAGGGACAAGCGACGGGCTCTCACTCTGTCGCATGGATTTGATCTTACAACTGCTTGGTCTTCTGACCCTGCAGCACAGAGGCTTCTGCGGTTTAGCCCACAGCGCCACCACGTCCCTAATTGTCTTAAACCTATTCTATTATGGGTCTCTATATGCCATTGAGGGAGGACAGGGGGATGAGAAATAGATTTCCTTCCATGTATTTTAACTTTCTTTTCTCTTTAGAGTGTGATGCAGTTAAAAATCAGTCCATTTTTCAGAGATACAATAACAAAATCATTTAGAAAATAAAGTTCTTCCTTTGATTTCAAAGAGAGATTGAGTAACAACTATTTTGTCTCTGAATTGCCCCAATTTAGCTGGCTTTTATTCTTGTTTTTTTTAATTTTGTTTTCTCTATTTCTCCTCTGCTACTTTGTTAATTTCTTCTCTGCTTTTAAGTCAGCAGGCTCAGTTTGAGCTGTGCTTGCTGATGAGAAATAAAAGGTCAGTTACTGACAGTTCATGTAGACATGCAAGAATTTTCTTCACATTTCCCACCTTGGCAAGGTTAGGCAGCTAATTCACCAGAAATGGCGTCTCCCGGGCCAGATGCTCTGAGAAAGGAAACTCTCACAGATTGTTGTCCGAATTCTGAGTTTTTCCAGCTCTCCTTCATTACAAGCCCTACTCTCCTGTAGAACCTGCCTCCCCCTTCCACTGCTGGGCGTCTGCTGATCCAAAGTTTACACAGCGGTGACCAGAGCCCTGGGATTCCCTCTGCTCTAGTTGCTGTCACGTTGCCTCCCCAGAATTGAGATACTAAAGGCCTCCACCTCTCTTTTTTTGTAAATAAATTCTAACTGAATGACAATATCAAAACCTTGACTGTCTCTTCCTTCATGATCCTCGTCAGCCCAGCACAGACCTCTAGGGTTTGGCTCATGAAACTTAAGGCAGTCGAGTCCTGGCCACTGGACTTCTTATCCACGGAATGAGGAGGATGTCCAGTGGCCAGGAGTCACCTGTCTGAGAACCTCACTTGGGGGATGGAGAATCTTCCTAGATTAATGGGGTCTGGACCGTGACAGGGTGCACGACCCGGGTGGGGGCTCAAATTGGTCTTGCAAGGGGGAGACCCGGTCTGGTCCCAAAGGGAGCAGCTGTGAAGAAGGGACAATAGGCTTCTGATTAAGGAAGAAAACAAGCTTCTTTTTCATGACTATAGAAAGAGTTGGTATCCTTAGCCCAGAGTCTCCGGTTGGCTAGGCAGCTCCACAACTGTGGATCGGTATTTGCTGCTGCCTGTTTTATGAAACCAGGAAACACAGTCCAAGGAAACGTGCTCTGATGTCTTTTATCTGAAAGTCTGTTACCCAAGGGGTTGGGGTGACCATCCAGGATAAAGATTTGGGGAAGCTTCAGACGGTGGTGGAGAAGTCACCTCTTTCATGGAAGTCCCCCCGCTCAACGCGGAGTCTAAAGGTCTCCCTGTCATGGATGCTGGAGCAGCAGCTTCTTCCTACCAATGGGAAGGGGGTTGGACTAGATGACCTTTGGATTCCTTGTCGGTTCTCCAGTTGGTGGTTCCCAACCTTGGGGAACCCGGCAGTTCCTGGATGGCACTTCCCAGAAAACCAGGCCAGCAGACGTGGTCCAGAAGGCTTGTGGGAATTTTGGTCCAAGAACACCCGGGCCACCCAAGGTGGGGGGCGGGATACCCACTGCTAATGAGGAACAGCCTGTCTCTTCAAACCTCCAAGACCTACTTGAATGTCCCCTTCCATTCAACCTAAGATAGGGCTGACTGTGTGAATGTCAGTTCCTTTTGGGATTCCTCGGACCTTCATCCTTGGATATCAGAGGCATGAAAGATAAAACGTTTGCACAAGATTTATGAGTTAGTTGTTTAAAATGCTTAGTGCTACCCTCAGTGTTTTACCACATCATAATATATAAGAATATAAAATCCCATTCACAGATTGCTGCCTTGTTGTGCCGAAAGGGTTTGAGTAATTCAGAGAAGCTATGGGATATGCCATGCAGGGAAACGCAAGACGGACAGCTCATAGTGGAGAGTTCTGACTAAATGCGATCTACCTGGAGCAGGAACTGGCAAGCCAATCCAGTATCTTTGCCAAGAAAAACCCATGAGCTGAAAAAAAAGGCTAAAATATGACACTGGAAGATGGGCCCCTGAGATAGGAAGGTGTCCAACATGCTACTGAGGAAGAGAAGAGGACAAATACAAGTGGTTGAGCCAAAGCTAAAAGGACGCTCAGCTGCAGACGTGTCTGGAAATGAAAGTCTGATGCTGCAAAGAAAAATACTGCATACGAACCTGGAATGTAAGACCTATGAACCTTGGTAAGCTGGATGCGGTCAAACAGGAGATGGCAAGAATCAACATTGACGTCCTGGGCGTCAGTGAACTAAAATGGATGGGAGTGAGTGAATTTAATTCAGACGATTATCATATCCACTATTGTGGGCAAGAATCCCATAGAAGAAATGGAGTAGCCCTCATAGTCAACAAAAGAGTGGAAAAAGCTATATTGGGATACAATCTCAAACTGATAGATTTGAATGCAAATCCAAGGCAAAACTTTCAGTTTCCAAGTTTATGCACCAACCAATAATTCTGAAGAGGCCGAAATTGACCAATTCTATGAAGACTTTTCTAATTGACCAATTCTATGCTCACTGGAAAGACAGATCCTTAAACTGAGGCTCTAATACCTTGGCCATCTCATGAGAATAAAAAACTCCCTGGAAAAGACCCTGATGATGGGAAATTGTGAGGGCAAGAGGAGAAGGGGACGACAGAGGAAGAGATGGTTGGACAGTGTCATTGAAGCAACCAACATGAATTTGACCCAACTCCGGGAGGCAGTGGAAGGCAGGAGGAGCCGGCGTGCTCTGGTCCATGGGGTCACGAAGTGTCGGACATGACTTGATGACTAAACAACAACAACATGAAGGCTTACAACACCTTATATAGAGGTTCTAATTCTAGGGGACTGGAATGCTAAAGTAGGGAGTGACTGAAAAACGACTGAAAAACAACAACAGCAACAGCAACAGCAACAGCAACAGCAACAACAACAACAACAACAACAACAACAACAACAACAACAACAACAACAAAGTCCTTAAGTAGTGTGTAGCATCTGTGCCATGGATAAGCTTGACCATTAAAAACACTTTACTTTGAAAGTACTTAAAATGGGATTTGTAATTCCTCAGAACTCACAACACATCTGCAAGGTAGGACTTCTCTATGGTAGCCAGTAAATGACGTTTCCATTCCACTGGATTTAAGTCTAACCCTGCTGTTCCAAGAGACTAGTCTTTATTTAAGATTTTATAATTATTTTTATTAAGAAAATATAGATTCATAGAAATAGTTTGTTTGCTAAAGCATAGCATAAAACATATCCAAAGATTCCAATAGTTAAATAAATCTGCTACTTCTCTTTAAAAGAAGAAAAACTATATTTTACGCTAAGTAGCTTCTAAGAAGGGCTATTCACCCCTCCTCCTTCTGTCTCTACGTTCTGTAAGCATTTTCTCACATAGCACATTCCATTCCGAAACTCCCCTCTCCAAGCTTGCAAAGCAACGAGAAGCTGTCTTTACATCCTCCATCTTTTTCTACATCACTTAAGCCCTTCTTCTTCTTGGCCCTTCTTAGCTATAAACCAATTAACTTCAAAGAAGAGTAACACCATTCTCCACCCCAAATGCCCACGCTGGGGCCAGGTGTTTTATCTCGTTCCCAATTAGGATGATATTCTTGTTTGGTCTCCTGGGCCTCTTGCGTCCTCCTTCGTTTTTCTTGGAGTTCTCTCTCTACCAGCCTAGTTGTAAATTAGGAAAAACAGTCTCATGACCCTTACTACATTCCAAGGCTTTCAAATCATTTCACTTTGAACCCAACATGTTCCCTTTTCCTCTGACTACAAATCCCACTCTCCTTAAAATCATCACAGAACTCGTGGCATGAATAAAAGCCAACAGCGACATATTTTACCTCCTGTTGCAAAGGCTGGGCAACTTTGGTCAGGCCGAGAGTCGGAATTTTGATGCAGCTGGAAATAGCCAAAATCTAATTGCTTCCTATTTCTTTTTAATGTGAGGGATGTGCCCTTGGATGGGAGGAAATAAGGCAAAACCAGCTGCATCATTCCATGAGACAAGCTCAGATTTGGCCTATTGCACTTTTTCATTTGGTATTTTGATTGATTGATTGTCAGGATGAGGAAGGAGTCAAAACAGCCTTCAGTGCTGTGTTGGTCTACCAGTCCAGGTTCAGAGATTGCCCTTTTTGCAGTGGCTCCAGGAGTGAAGGTGTTTCACAAAAGGGGCCGCAAATGGTATTGAGACCCTCATCTGCCACATTCACGGTTTCTACCACAAGGCGAATGATGCCACGTGGAGGAAGAGTGGGGAGATCTTGTAAGCTGAGACCCTCCACGGGAATGTGGTTCCTAACTTGGACGGGACCTTCCCCACCTGGACAATCAAGCTGAGTCCGTGGATGGGATTACAGGAAAGGCCCTGAAGGTAGATGAGAACAAAGGTCATATTTCTGGCCCTAGCACTTGATCCAGGCAGTGATCAGCCACCAGCCCCAGCGGGAAACCCATCAGAAGGGAGGGTGTATGTGTGGTTGCACTCCCAGGCCCAAATCCTGTTCCTTAGTGTAGTAAGGAGCACTCGAGGAGGCCCCTTGAATCCCTGGGGTATTCAGTGAGTCAGCTCAACCAAAAATTCCTCTGACAAGCCTACTCTAAATGCAACTTATTCTAGCAGAGCAAGGCATCGAGAGAAGCTGCCTTTCAATCAATTGAGTTTATGAAAGTGTATATCCACTCCCAGCCTTGTGGTAATATCCTCTCCTTTTACCTTTCTACCTCTCCAACTTCCACTGTCTCCCTTCTTGATTGTTCCCAGAAGATATATTTCTCTTCCCTCCTCCTGTCTTATTCCTTTCTTTTACTCTTGCACCTCTGCTGCTACTAAGGTTTCTTTACCTGGTGGATCCTTCTTTTCTTCTGATGGACCTTCTGCTACCCTGACTGGAACTTCCACCCAGAACTATCTCTAGCCTCCTGGTTTTCTCTGTGACCCTTCTCATCTCTCTATCTTCCCATTCTCCCCACGAAGGTGTCACTTCTCAAACAGGTCATATGTTCTGTATCTGGGGCTCCATGGGATTCTCCCTCCTCTTCTCAGGAAAGGATGGCAATCCAGTCAGGATGGGTTCAGCCCAACTTTCTCTCTCATATAGACAACCAGTGAGAAGGTGTTTGAAGCTCATCTGGGTATCTCATAAGAAGTCTTTTCATTGTTGCAATGATGCCAGGCAATTCCAAAACTTTTTAGTTCTGTAGAAGTTCATTTATTTAATGTACTAAATTGTAAAAATGTAAGGGAGTCTTACAGGCATGAGGAATAAAATGTAGGTACAGATCTTCAAATCCAAAAATCATACAGTTATGCAAAACTGCAAGCTTATTTAAAATACCTCATTGCACCTTGTAAAAAGAAGCAGGCATTTAAATTTAGATAATAGGGAAAATTTAAGACGTAAACAAAATGGCCTCCCGCTGTGTTTTTGCACGGATTCCTCGCTGCACAGACAGCGAAAATGGCCGCGCTATGGAGGATCCTTGCTGGACGGTGAGTTTGAAGCCCCTAGGAACGCATTAATCTGATTTTAATGCGTTTCTATGTTCTTTTAAAAATTGCATTACGCTTTCGTTCTACAGCGATTTCGCCGGAACAAATTAACGTCGTAATGCGAGGCACCACTGTACTTGCTTTTCTTTCATCAGTTAGCCTTAGAACGTCCAGCCTTTTCTTTTTACACTAATTTTGTACAAGCTTCCGTTGCACAATATATGCTTATTCTCATTTTTATAGCACATGGTTCCATGTCTACTTTCAGACATCTCTATGTCAATTAACGACATAAGTAAAACACATCACAAGTGGTACTTCAAAATGCACTCCGTTTTTTGTCTTTTCAATTTTATTTATTTATTTATTTATTCAATTTTTACCCCGCCCCTCTAGACAACGTCTACTCGGGGCGGCTTAAAAAAATAAAAACACATTAAAAGAATGTAGAGAAATAACTAGCATAATGCAATTATTATAATTAATACTATCCAAGATGGCAACATTAAGAACCAGAAAAAAGGGGAAAAAAGAACTTAGGTGACTGGGGGGAAGGCCTGTCTGAATAACCATGTTTTTAGTTGGTTTTTGAACACACCCAGCGAGGGTGCCAGCCGAATTTCAGTGGGAAGTGTGTTCCACAGCCGAGGGGCAACCGCCGAGAAGGCCCGGTTTCTTGTTTTCTCCTTCCGGGTCTCCCTCGGCATCAATCCCCTCAGTTGTCCCTGCTGGCTATGTCGGGTGACTCGGGTAGATCTGGGTGGGAGGAGGCGATCTGCCAAATATTGAGGTCCCAAACCGTTTAGGGCTTTATATGTAATCATTAATACTTTGAAGTCAATGCGGAAACGAATAGGTAACCAGTGCAGCACAGCCAGAGTGGGGGAGATGAGCTGATATTTTCTCACCCCACTAATAAGCCTGGCTGCTGCATTCTGGACCATCTGAAGTTTCCGCGTGAGCCTCAAAGGCAGCCCCACGTAGAGTGCGTTACAATGGTCTAGTCTCGAGATTACGAGCGCGTGGACTAGAGTAGTGAGGGCCCCCCGATCATGATATGGCCGCAGCTGGGCAATTCGCCATAGATGAAAATAGGCAGAACGGACCATGGACGCCACCTGGGTTTCCATGGTTAGTGCCGGGTCCAGATGTATCCCCAAGCTGCAGACCTCACTCTTTGTGGCAAGGGTCGTCCCTCCAAAAGAAAGGGAGTCACCTATGCCGCTGACGGGAGGGCCACCCACCCTAAAGACCTCCATCTTGTCCAGGTTCAGCCTCAATCCATTTGACTGCATCCATTCCAGTACGGTGTCCAGGCAGCGCTG
Organism: Pogona vitticeps; assembly: GCF_051106095.1. Lineage (NCBI taxonomy): Eukaryota > Metazoa > Chordata > Lepidosauria > Squamata > Agamidae > Pogona > Pogona vitticeps. The sequence continues at coordinate 9,793,852 of NC_135784.1, forward strand.
GAGGGACTGGACGGCATCCACTGAAGTTGGAGTAAAAGAGATGTAGAGCTGTGTGTCATCAGCATACTGGTGACACGATGCCCCACACCCTCTGATGACCCCACCCAGCAGCCCCATGAAGATGTTAAACAGCATTGGGGAGATGATTGACCCCTGTGGAACCCCACAATTGAGACTCCATGGGGCCGAGACATTCTCCCCAATCTGCACTCTCTGGGGGCGGTCCTCCAGGAAGGAGCGGAGCCAGGCAAGTGGCAGGCCACCGACTCCCAGCTTGGAGAGCCTCCCCAGGAGGATACTGTGGTTGACGGTATCAAAGGCAGCTGAGATGTCGAGGAGAACCAACAAGGACACATTGCCCCTGCCGGCCTCCCTCAACAGGTCATCCAGCAGTGCAACCAGTGCCGTCTCTGTACCATAGCGCGGCCTGAAGCCCAACTGAAATGGGTCTAGAGCATTGGTTTCATCTAAGAGCGCCTGAAGCTGGTCTGCCACCACCCTCTCAACCACTTTGCTGAGGAAGGACACACTGGCGACGGGCCTATAATTGCCAATTTCATCTGCCGCCAGATTTGGTTTCTTCCTGATGGGCCTAATGAGTGTCTCCTTGAGGGCAAGGGGTACCTTGCCCTCCTGGAGAGACCCATTAATTATTGCAGTGGCCCATTCAGTTGTTATCGGCCTGGCTGCTTTGATTAGTCAGGCCGGGCAATGGTCGAGAGACGAGGTGGTGGCCCGACAGCGACCAAGCGCCTTGTCTACCAGCTCTGATGTTACAGGCTGAAAAGAATCGAGAATTACCGGGCAGGACGGAGCGCTGGACATCTCTGCTCGATCCATTGTATTTAAAAAAGGCGAAAGGTCACGGCGGATGGCCTCCACTTTAGATTTAAAAAACACTGCAAATTGGTCAGGGGAGATGATAGATGGAGGCCCTTCACCCTAGCCAATTCCGGATAGATCGAGAACTATACAGAAAAGTTCCGCCTGCCGGTTGGATGCTTCGCTTATCCGGTCAGCGACGTAAGCTCTTCTAGCAGGCTTTACCTTAGCAAGGTAACGGTTAGTTGCGATCCGGACAGCAATCTTATTGTAAGCCGTCGGTTCCTTCCTCCAAATGCACTCTAGCCGTCTCCTTATTCACTTTATTGCTCGTAGATCCTGGGTATACCAGGGTCCTGGCCGAGCTCTGCTCCTGAGAGGGCGTTTGGGTGCGATCGTGTCAGCAGCCCTAGTAGCGGCGGAGAACCAGCCATCCACCAGAGCTTCAACAGGAGCGCCAGACAGTGCCGCTGGAATCCCTCTCATGGTATCCTGGAATCTCATGGGATCCAGTAACCTTCGAGGGTGGACCATCAAAATAGGCCCCTGCTCCCTGCGGGGGGGGGGGGAGGTGCCATTGCGAGGTTACATTTTATCAGGTAATGGTCTGACCATGACAAGGGGACTGACACAAGGTCAGTCACCATCAGACCATGCTCGCTACACTTGGTAGAAAAGACCAGATCAAGCATATGGCCACCCATGTGTGTGGGGCTGTTGACATGTTGGGACAAGTTCAAGGAAGCCATGGTTTCCAAAAACTCAAGAGCTGGCCTGGCTACCTCCGCCTCCGCATGGATGTTCAAGTCACCCAGGACCAGAAGTCTCGGGGACTCCAACAGTGCCGCAGAGACGAAGTCTGCCAGCTCCAGTAGGGAGGTGGCTGGGTTGCTGGGAGCACAGTAACCCAGCAAGATCCCAATACCATCCCTGGCCCCAATCCACACATGGAGAGCCTCCAGACCTGGCCTCACAAGCGAGGAGCGCCTAGTAACCTCTATTGATTTTCTATAAACAATGGCAACTCCCCCCCCACCCCTCCAGTCTGCCCTGGTGCTGCACTGCATAACCCGGACGGCAGGAAAGGGTCAAAGGGACCCCTCCTTCCCTACCCATCCAGGCCTCAGTTATGCATGCCAGGTCTGCATCCTCATCCAGAATAAGGTCTTGTATAAACTGGGATTTATTGGATAAAGACCTGGCGTTCAGAAGCACCAACTTCAGAGTGGAGGGCCAGCTGGGCTGCCTACCTCGATTTTGGCAGTTGGTCACAGTGTCAGAACAGTGAACAGCCTTCAGACATCTGTTCACTGTTCTTCTGACATGAGTAGTCACTGTGCCAACACCTTTATACCTCCCTCTACATGTTATCACACCGATATTAGACATCTCGCTGGGGAAACAGGCCATCCTGTCCATGTCAAGAAGGGGGGGGTGGAGAAGGAGGGAGATCGAGAAAAAGAAGGAAAAGAACAAAGAAAAAGAATACTACAATGATCAAATAAGCAATAAGAAATTAACGTATAATATGTAATAGTAACCTTAAAACATGAAATAAAAATATATTAAATTAGACAAAGATTAAACCACCCCACATTACTTCTCCAAATTATACACAAATTAAAAGATTCAGTACATTAGAAAATTCAATAAAATTCAAATTATACAATTTAAATAATTACAATACTGAAATTTAAAATATGCATTTGTTTAAAATGGATTAAACAATAAATAGAATGGGGCAAGCTAATGACAACAAACGGAATAATACAGAATAAAACATAAACATCTGTTTACCATTACATCAGCATTTCGTTGTTTATTCTTTCCAGTGAAAACCAGCACAAACGTCAATCAGCTCCTTATGCCTTAACTTATCAGGAGCTGTGACTCCACGTTCCATGCATTTATGTGGTTTCTTCCCAGTCAGAGTTCTTTTATGTAACCTAAGGTAATCACTGCGACTAAATCCCTTTCCACATTCCATGAATTTATAAGGTTTCTCCCCAGTGAGTCCTTTGATGTAACCTAAGGTTACCACTATGACTAAAGCTCTTTCCACATTCCAAGCATTTATGTGGTTTCTCCCCAGTGTGAGTCCTTTCATGTGATCTAAGGTTAGCACTATCACAAAAGCTCTTTCCACATTCCATGCATTTATGTGGTTTCTCCCCAGTGTGAATCCTTTGATGTAACCTAAGGTTACCACTCTGACTAAAGCTCTTTCCACATTCCATGCATTTATGTGGCTTCTCCCCAGTGTGAATCCTTTGATGTAACCTAAGGTTACCACTACGACTAAAGCTCTTTCCACATTCAATGCATTTATGTGGTTTCTCCCGAGTGTGAGTCCTTTGATGTAACCTAAGGCTACTACTATCACTAAAACTCTTTCCACATTCCATGCATTTATATGGTTTCTCCCCAGTATGAGTCCTTTGATGTGTCCTAAGGTGACCACTCTGACCAAAACTTTTTCCACATTCCATGCACTTATGTGGCTTCTCCCCAGTGTGAGTCCTTTGATGTAACCTAAGGTGACCACTCTGACTAAAGCTCTTTCCACATTCAATGCATTTATGTGGTTTCTCCCCAGTGTGAGTCCTTCTATGTAACCTAAGGCTACTACTATCCCTAAAACTCTTTCCACATTCCGTGCATTTATGTGGTTTCTCCCCAGTGTGAGTCCTTTCATGTGAACTAAGCTGGCTACTCTGACTAAAACTCTTTCCACATTCCATGCATTTATGTGGTTTCTCCCCAGTGTGAGTCCTTTCATGTGACCGAAGGTTACCACTGCAACTAAAGCTCTTTCCACATTCCATGCATTTATGTGGTTTCTCCCCAGTGTGAGTCCTTTGATGTAACCTAAGTTCACCATTGCTTCTATAGCTCTTTAGACATTCCATGCATTTATGTGGCTTCTCCCCAGTGTGAGTCCTTTGATGTAACCTAAGTTGACCACTATGACTAAAACTCTTTCCACATTCCGTGCATTTATGTGGTTTCTCCCCAGTGTGAGTCCTTTCATGTGACCTAAGTTGGCCACTCAGACTAAAACTCTTTCCACATTCCATGCAGTTATGTGGTTTCTCCCCAGTGTGAGTTCTTTGATGTAACCTAAGATTACCACTCTGACTAAAGCTCTTTCCACATTCCATGCATTTATGTGGTTTCTCCCCAGTGTGAGTTCTTTGATGTAACCTTAGGGCACAACTGTGACTAAAGCTCTTTAGACATTCCATGCATTTATGTGGTTTCTCCCCAGTGTGAGTCCTTTGATGTAATCTAAGGACACCACTGCAGCTAAAGCTCTTTCCACATTCCATGCATTTATGTGGTTTTTCTCCATTGTGAGTCTTTTGATGTAATCTAAGGACACCACTGTGACTAAAACTCTTTCCACACTCTATGCATTTATAAGGTTTCTCCCCAGTGTGAGTCCTTTCATGTAACCTAAGCTCATCACTCCTACTATAGCTCTTTCCACATTCCGTAGATGGATACAGTTTCTCTCCTGCATGTTTTCTTTGATGTCTACTGAGGTGACATGCATTTACGTGGTTTCTCCCCTGCGTCACTGCTTTCATGTGAACTCCATGCCTGCCCAATCCGATTTTCAATCCAATGTTTTCTTGCCTGCTTTTCAGTTCTTGTTGCTGGGCAATTCTTCTTCTCCTGTTCATCATCTGGTAGATTAGAAAAAGAAGAGAAACAACCACTTCCAAAATCTGCAGGAATAAGGAATGATGTGTTCGGTCTCCGCCTGAGTCACGGAGGATGAAGGAAAGACAGGCAAAAAGGAGAGGGAAGAAAACCAGTGAGGGGATGAGACCGGAGTGGAGATTGTTCCTTTCGGCTTGGGATTGGAAGGGACCATTTGGAGGGAGGAGTCATGAAGGGGGGATCATTTTCACGCCCAAATAAGTACATCAAATTCAAAGTATGTTAACTTCTTTTCCTTCTCAAATTCTCCCCAATGATTGTACAGTGGTGCCTCGTATTCCGAGTGCTCCGTTTTACGATGAAATCGCTTTACGTTGATGTTTTTGCGATCACAAAAGTGATCGCAAAACGACGTTTCCTATGGGGGAATTTCTCTTTGCGATGGTCGGTTCCCTGCTTCGAGAACCGATCATCACAAAGCGATGATTTTCGGTCAGCTGATCGGTGGTTTCAAAATGGCAGCCGAGTAAAAAACATGGCTCCCTGCTTTGTTTCTGGACAGATTCCTCGCTGCATAGGCAGCGAAAATGGCCGCGCTATGGAGGATCTTTGCTGAATGGTGAGTTTCAAGCCCCTAGGAACGCATTAATCGGGTTTTAATGCGTTTCTATGGGATTTTAATTACGCATTACAACGTTTTTGTTTTACAGCGATTTCGCTGGAACGAATTAACGTTGGAATGTGAGGCACCACTGTACAGTGGTGCCTCGCTTAGCGATTGCATCGTTTAACGATGTTTTTGCTTATTGATGAGGTTTTTGGAGCGATCTTGCGCTCCGTTTAGCGATGTTCCCTATGAGGGAATTTTGCTTAGCGATGTTCCGGAGCTTGCTTCACTTAGCGATGTTTTTGATAGCTCCGATTTTCGCTTAGCGATGTTTTTGACAGCTCTGTTTTCGCTGGTTTTAAAGTGTTTTAAAATGTTTAAAAAGGGTTTAAAGTGCTTGGAATCATTAGTGCACTTAATAAACCCTTTGTTAAACAAATTTGGCTTCAATGTATTCGCGAAGGCTTTCACGACACGGATCTAATGGTTGTTGTGGGTTTTTCAGGCTTCTTGGCTGTGTTCTGAATGTGGTTCTTCCTAACGTTTTGCCAGTCTCTGTGGCTGGCATCTTCAGAGGACAGCAAACTGTTTGCTGTCCTCTGAAGATGCCGGCCACAGAGACTGGCGAAACGTTAGGAAGAACCACCTTCAGAACATGGCCAAGAAGCCCGAAAAACCCACAATAACCAAATTTGGCTTCGTTCTGACTCTTTTTGGATTTTTAGTGATTTTTTTCTTCCCCACTGAAATGCATTGCCAATGCATTTCAATGGAGAAACCGCGTTTTGCATAGCGATGTTTCCTATGGCGATTTTCGCTTAGCGATGGTAATCTGTTCCCATGAATCTCTATGGGAAAACGTTTTTCACTTAGTGATGTTTTCCCATAGCGATGATTTTTTTGGCACTAATTAACATCGTTAAGCGAGGCACCACTGTACTTCAGTGGTGCTGAAGTACAGTGGTGCCTCGCAACCCCCAACCTTGCTTAGGGTTCACTCTCCCCATTAAGCTCACTCCAAACCGCACATGGGCTTGGGGGGGCAGCACCCAGGGAGGAGGTCTTGGTGTTAGGTGCCCCTGCTATAAAAGAAAGCATTTCAGGATCACCTGGTGCGGAACAGACCATTCAGCACCATTCACTCCACAAAAGATCTGCCGGGAGAGGGAATGCCGCAGAAGAAGAGGCTGGGTAATCCTTCTTTCCTCCTGCCCTCCATGTGGAAGGGCCAGAGGCTTCGGCCTCTTTCCAAAGCCCCTTTTTGTTCCACTCCATGGAGAGCCACAAATTGGAGGCAGGAGGGCGAACCCCTAGGAAAAAGGAGCAAGAAGAAAGTCCACCACCACCTCCCTCCTACTTGCCTTTCAGAAAAAAACGGTCTGTATTCACAGGCAACAGAAGGAAGCTGCCAAGCCGTGTGTGTGTGTGTGTGTGTGTGTGTGTGTGTGTGTGTGTGTGTGTGTGTGTGTGTGTGTGTGTGTGTGTGTGTGTGTGTGTGTGTGTGTGTGTGTGTGTGTCTTCCCTCCTCCTCCTGCAGTTGATCCTCAGCCCTCCTCTCTGCCAGATCATCCAGGAAAAGAGAAACACACAGAGAGAAGCCCGGGCGCGCACACACAGAGACACAGAGCATGTGTGCAAAATTGCAAGAGGTCCAGCAGATGTTCCCCCTCGGAGGGAAAGTTCAGGGAGGACCCCCCTCCCTCACAAACCCTATTTCTCCTTCCCGCTCCCCAAGTCCTCCACTTCTCGCCTACCCCCCAGCACCCCCCCTTACCTCTAGAGCGCCACCTACGACTTTGTCCTTTTAAGGGAGGGAGGGGGTTGTCCTGGGTCATTAGAAGGAAGGGGGGAGATGGAAGGCAAGTTTCTCACTTCCTTTGTTTCCATCCACCGGTGCTCGCAGGATTCAGGAGAAGGCAGTGTCTCTTACCCCCCTCGACACCCACATACACCCACACATGCAGTTGATGAAGTCCTAGGGCCTTGCAGGGGCGTTGGCCTCCCTGTCCCCGGGCGGTGGGGTGGGTGATCGGGGGAGAGCGTTGAAGGGCAGGAAGGCTCCAAAGAGGAGGAAATGGCTGAGTGCGGAGCTTCCTCGGGGCTGCCCAAGTTCTCCACTTCTTGTGGAAGGAAAGACTCAGAGGACACAGAGTTCCCGTCACCAGAGTCTGTTCATGAATATTTGAAGAGAGAAAAGGAGACAAACAGGCAGAGCCTTTCCTGCATCTTGAATTAAAGAGCGCTCAGACCAGGGAGTTCAGGCTCTCAGACCCACCCGGATTGTGCGTCTCTCCTTCCAGCTCTACTGAACATCACTACTGGAAAAACCATAGCTTTGACTATGCGGACTTTTGTCAGCAAGATGATGTCCCTGCTTTTTAAAATGCTGTCGAGGTTTGTTCTCGCTTTCCACCCAAGAAGCAGGCATCTTTTAATTTCGTGGCTGCAGTCAAGCCCTAATCTCCTGTAGAATTTGCCTCCCCTTCCACTGCTGTGGGGAGTGTCTGGTGACCCAGAGTTTACACAGCGATTCCCAGAGCCCTAGGATTCCCTCTGCTCTCGCTGCCATCATGCCACCTCCCCAGAACTAAAGGCCTTCCCCATTTTTCGATAATAAATTCTAACTGAATTACTATATCAAAACCTTGACCGTCTCTTCCTTCGTGCTCTCTGGTTCGGCTCATGAAACTTCAGGCAGTTGAGTCCTGGCCACTGGACTTCTTATCCACAGAATCAGGAGGACGTCCAGTGGCCAGGACTCACCTGTCTGAGAATCTCACTTGGAGGATGGAGAATCTTCCTAGATCAATGCGGGTCTGGACCATGACAGGGTGCACGACCCGGGCGGGGGCTCGAATTGGTCTTGCAAGGGGGGGACCTGGTCTGGTTCAAAAGGGAGCAGCCGTGACAAAGGGACAATAATGGAAAGAAGGAAACAAGCTTGCTTTGCCATGACTATAGAAAGAGTTGATATTCTTAGGGTCTCCGGTTGCTCTAACCCCTTGGGTAACAGACACCAAACCTTGTTACCTTGGACCGGTTTTCCTTGTTTCATGAAACAGGCTGCAGCAAATACCGATCCACAGTCGTGGGGGTGCCCAGACAACTGGAACGGTGGCAGAAGCCCAATTATTGCAGCCCCCTTGGAAGACGAGCCGTTCGCTTGCTGGCAGAGCTTTTCGGGGATCACGACCCAGTTTTTGTCTCCACTGAGAAGTGAAGCTCGGACAGAGCTTTGCTCATTGTCACTGTGCCTGGAATGGGTTGCGTCGCAGAGTTCAGCCCCGCTGCCTCGGGAGGAACCTGGTTTCCCTCCAAAGGGAAGGAGAATCCTGCACAGGAGCCCTGCAGCACCCTGAAGCTTGCATCACTGCACAGGCTCACCTCTTTCCTTTCAGGGAATCAAAAAAAGCTCTATCATGTTTAAAATTGCATCTTAAAATTGAAGACATGATCAGGGGTGGCGGTGGTGGTGTATCTTCATTTTGCATGGCCTCAGAAGGCATGAAGGGTGTGAAGAAAGAAGCCACTGATGTAAGTGGAGGGTTTTCTGCCTGTGTTTCTCTTCCCGGGCAGGAGGTTCCTTTCTCTGGAAGAAAGCAGGCGATCCTGGGCGGTCTTTCTGGGGAGAGGCAGCTGCCAACCGAGAGTGGCTATCACAGTAAACGGTGTGTCTGTGTGTAAAACTAAAACGGTTTTTTGTGTGTGTGTGTCTGTGTGTAAAACTAAGTTTGTCAAAGCAAAACCTAGACTTTTGGTATGACTAGCATGTTTCATGGTGGGATCGGTTTTTCTTTTCTTTGTTTTTTAAAGCATTTCATAAATTTTTCACTATAGCTACACTCAGTTTTTGCTTATTGAACATCGTGTTACAATGGTTGCTTATAATTATTTGGGTTTTTTGTCTCTCGGTGTCTTCGTAGTTGTCCCTTCAAAATCTATACATTTCTTAAATATTTAAACGATTCATGTGTATATTTTAGTATACTGTACAATATTGGCTACTATCATAATATTGCTCTCATAGCATACAATGTTCTTAAAATCTTCTAATAACATACCAAATACAAACAATACCCCTTTCAATTCTATATATTTCTGAAGTTATTTAACTGACTAACTTTGTATTTTATACCAATAATAACTAATTATGTTCCTAATTATGTTTGGGGACAAAATGGGCTTGTACAAGCGAGATGGGCTTCGCCTGAATGAAGACGGAACCGGACTACTGACGCAATAACATTAAAAAGGTGGCAGAGTTGTGATGTGTGTGCATGTTTGGCCTGGATCAGGTGAAGAACCAGAGAGAGAGAGAGAGAGAGAGAGAGAGTTAGGGCACAAATGATGGAGACCAACAAAACCCAGAGGAACTATGGGCCTTTATATTTCTAGCTAGAAGCCCTCATTGTGAGAGAGTCAACTTTTGAACTGTTATCGTTTTGAACTCAGTTGACAAAAACCATCTGCTGTTGGGAGTAGAGTCAAGGGGATTAAGACGACCCTGGTACGAAGATCCTCCTGAGCAAAGCTGATTCCACACCTGTCCACTAAGTGATGGAAGACATATTAAGCATTCCACACTTCACAATAACTGATAAGGACCATGTATCTAGGGGGAAACAAAGGAATCTCTGCCATGCATGCTCTGTGAGCAATCTGAGACAAAGAAATGTATTTGACGCATGCTCTACTATAAGAACTGCCTAAATAGAATATAAGAAGAGGGGTCTGGGAAAACATTAGTCTGTCTGTTTTGTCTGTTAGTCCGTCTGCTGAGACCAAAAGGCTTTTGGAACAAATTACTTTGGAACTTGGACAATGCAAATAAAGAATTCTTCTCTCTTTGGTGAGTATGTATGTGGTGTGAATGTGCTGAAGGCATGAAACCCCTTTATTTAGAATTGCAATCAATAGGTAATAAAGTATATTTCTTTTTGCATTTATTAATGTGTCTTGTGAGGTTCTTTGCTGTTTAATGTTGTTCTTCCTGGGATACGAAAGAACCAGCAGTCACCCTTTTGTGACAGAGCAGCTTTTAAACTGAATCCGGGAGGAAAGCCGACAGGAGCCAAGCGGCATCCATTTTGGGACTCCTCAAACCTATGGAATGAGGGTGGAGAGAGCGTAGAGAACAACGAAGTGAGGATAGTGCAGTAACTAGGAGTGGGAGCATGACGGGATTGTTGGTCCACTGGAAGGCAAAGCAAACAAGCAGCCCTTCTTGGGGGACCCCATACGCAGGTGCTTTTAGGCAAATGTCCGAAGCGTCTGAGCAAAGAAGGGACAGCTGGAATATTTGGTGGCTAAGGAAAACACTGATATAGTGGCCATAACGGAAACCTGGTGGGATACAGAGAACAAATGGGATGCCGCAATCCCAGACTACAAACTCTGGAGGAGGGATAGGGAGGGGCATGTTGGAGGTGGGGTGGCCATCTAGGTCAAAGAAGGGGTAGAATCAAGCAGAATGGAGATGAATGGTGGGTCTGACGCCATCATAGAATCACTGTGGGTTAAACTGGCAGGCCCATGGAGCAATGTGATACTGTGTGGGGGGGTGCTATCAACCTCCAGATCGGGGACCTTGAAATGTGGAGAGAAATCAGGAAGGTGTCCAGAAGGGATAGGATTGTAATCATGGGGAACTTCAATTATCCTCACATTGACTGAGTCATTGCATGCTTCTTGACATGCTAAATGACTGTTCCTTGGAGCAAATTTTCATGGAGCCCACCAGAGGACAGGTGACTCTGAATCTAATATCGTGTGGTACTCAGGACCTGGTTAGGGATGGGAATGTCACTGAGTCGCTAAGGAATAGTGACCATGCAGATGAAAGAGGGATGGACAAATTTAAACAGGAGGAAATAAAAAAGACTGTTGAGGATTTCTAGCAGAATTTATACAATAAAAAGGAAGTAGATAAAGAAGCTCAGAAAGAATATGTATGGAAACATAAAAATGAAACTGACTAAAGAACAAATTCAGTCCCTAAACGAGCCTTTAACGTATGCAGAAATTATAGAAGCCCTCAAAAAACAAAAAAATGGGAAAGCACCAGGCCCAGATGGTCTGCCAGCAGAATATTATAAAGAATTGGAAGATGTATTACTTAACCCATATAAGAAACTTTTGGAATGTGTTGAAAAAGAGGGGAAATTGCCATCAACATGGACAAAAGTGATAATTTCCCTTATTCACAAGGAAAACACGGAGGGTAAAGAAAGCCAAAACTACAGACCGATTTCTTTGCTGAATGTGGATTATAAAATACATGCGACCATGTTGGCAACTAGACTGAAAATAATTTTAATGCAGTTAATACAGTGGTGCCTCGCTAGACGATTGCTTCATTTAACGACGAATTCACTAAACGATTAGTTTTCCGGAACGATCTTGTAAACGATTAGTTTTCCAGAACGATCTTGTGCTCCGTTTAACAATGTTTCCTATGAGCGATTTCTGCTCTATGATGGCGGGGACCTTGCCTCGCAAGACGGGTAGTTTTTGGGTCCCTGTGTTTTGCTTTACGATGTTTTTCACAGCTTGAGTTCGCTTCGCTAAACTGGTGTTTGAATGGTCGCTGTTTTGGTAGACAGCTGTGTTCGCTTGGGAAACACGTTTTACTTAATGATGTTTCTTATGGCGCTTTTCGCTTTACGATAGTAATCCGTTCCCATTGGAATTGATTATCAGGGTTTCAATGTATTTCAATGGAAAACTGTTTCGCTTAAGGACGAAATCGCTTGACAGCGATTTTTGGGGAATGCATTAACCTCATCTTGCAAGGCACCACTGTACATCAAGATCAGTCTGGGTTCATCCCAAGAAGGCAGATGAAAAACAATATAAGGGTAATCCTGAATTCTCTGGAATACTACGAAGCACACCCAGAGAAACAGATGGCTATGATATTCTTGGATGTGGACAAAGCCTTTGATAATCTTTATTGGAAGTTTATGTTATATCAGCTGGAAGTGTTATAAGTTGGAGAAAGATTATTGAAACTTATCAAAGCAATTTATACTCAACAAAAGGCAAAAGTGAGAATTAATGGAGAGTTGACGAAAGAAATACAAATAGAGAAAGGTACTAGACAGGGGTGTCCACTCTCACCACTACTATTTATCTTGACTCTAGAAATCTTAACTGAACAAATCAGAGATAAAAAGGAATTTAAAAGACTGAAAGTAAGGTCATACTTATAAACTCCAAACTTTTGCGGATGATTTAGTCATTATACTGGAAGATCCACTGGACTCAATAGAAGATTTGATGGAGATGCTGAAAAACTTTGGTGATATGGCAGGAATCAGAATAAACCAAAAGAAAACAAAAATACTTGTTAAAAATATGAGAGAACAAGAATGACAGAAGTTAATAGAAAAGACTAACTGCCAAGAGGAAAAGAGAATTAGATATTTAGGGATTCAAATTACAAAGAAGACGAGCACATTATTCAAAGATAATTACAGTGGTGCCTCGCTTAACGAGCACACCGTACAATGACGAAATCTCTTAGCGATGAGGTATTTGTGATCACAAATGCGATTGCATACCGATGTTCTGAATGGGCGAAAATCGCTTTGCGTTTTGCTTACCGATCTTCGCAAAGCGAGGCCCGACGATCAGCTCTTCGGCGGCTCCAAAATGGCTGTTGGAAGCCCCAAAATGGCTGCGCGCAGTGTTTTCACGCCCTGCCCTCGCTTACCGAGGGTGCGAAAATGGTTGCCGGACCGGGAAACATCGCTGAAGGGTGAGTTTTTGCCCATTAAACATCGTTTAATGCATTCCAATGGGCTTCCCCATTCCGTACAGCGATGTTTTCACATAGCGAGGGTTAATCCGGAATGGATTAACTTCGCTATGCAAGGCACCACTGTATATGAAATTGATTAAAGAGATACAGATCAACTTGGAGAGATGGGCCAAGTTACAGCTATCGTTGATGGAAAGAATTGCAACTATCAAAATGAATGTCCTAACAATCCCTATATTAACGCAGTCCTTTTTCAAGAACTCAATAAGATAATTATGTGATTTGTATGGCAAGGTAAAAAAAAATCAAGAATTAAAATTAAAGCAATGCAAGATGCCAAACAGAGGGTCGGTTTTGGCCTTCCAGATTGGGTTCTGCATTATAGATCCTGTGTATTAGATTGGATAAAAGAATGGATAACTTTGGAAAATGACAGATTACTCAATTTGGAAGGACATGATTTGCAGTTCGGCTAGCATGCTTTTTTATGGTATAAAAAGGATAAAGAAGAAAAACATTTTAATTCACATATGATAAGAAGAGCTTTATTAGGAACTTAGAAAAAGATTATTCAACAAATTTACCAAAAAACACCAGTACTGGTATCACCTATAGAGGCTGTTACACAACCTAATCTTATAACGAAAGCAAAATTTCTAAGATATCAAGATTTATTTAAAAAGGATTGTGAGTTAAGGTCTAAAGAAGAATTAGAGACACAGAATATTTACATAGACTGGTGGTCCAGAGCTCAGCTGCAATCTAGATACAGAAAAGACAAAATAGAGGGTTTAATATCAAGCAAAGTATATAGTTATATATATATAGTCATCAGAGCCAGAATTCTTTAGGCCAAAAACTGGAAAAGTCCGGTGGTACCGAAACAAGAAGATCTTATGGAGAAGATAAGGGAAACGGCAGAAATGGACATTCTGTCAGAAATGATGAAGGACTGTCCTTTACAAAAGGTAACTGAAAGACGGGACTTATTCTACAAATGGTTAGAGTCACCAGACAATGCTTGAATAAGATAGAGCAAAATTTGAGCTAAAATCTGGAAGGCAGAAAATAGTAGAAAAGCAGAATTTGAATTTTGATATTGCAATATGAATAGAATGGATGCCAGCATATTTTGTTTCTTCTCTCCACTCAACCCATACTCTTTTTTCCACTCACACACCTGCCTCTTACCTTCTGTACCCCATACCCTAACCCAAGCTATTAACACAATAAGAAAAGGGGAATCGTGACCATGCTGCCATCTCTTTTGCCATGCATGTTGGGGGGAGAGTGTCAAGCAAATCTGACACAAAACCCCTTGATTTCCAAAGGGTGGACTTCCCTCAGATGAGGAAGCTAGATGAAAGGGAAGGTAAAAAGGAAAAAAGAAAAGAAAAATCTCTCCAGAGGGTATGGAGTCTGTTGGAAGTTGGAAGGGGACTACAAGGCCATCAAGTCTAACCCCCTCTTCAGTGCAGGAATACGGTCGAAGCATATCTGCCAGGGGATGATCTAAGTTTTTCTTGAATGTCTCCAGTGTTGGGGCACTCCAAAGTAGTTGAAACATAAAACATTGAAGGGAGCCGGAGGCTGTACGCCATACATCTGGGCTCTGCTTGGTAACCTAAATATATAAGGATGTTGGGGTACACTTTCCTCTAGACAGTGTGGGGGAATCCTACAGGGAGGTCATCAAAGGGAGGTGGTCACACCCCAAATATCAATAGGTGATCAATTTGAGTCTCGACAGACTATGGTAACATGTTCTGAACGGAGGACTTGGAACAGTGTCTAGTGTAGCTGAGAAGGCCAATTTGAGAGTGACAGTCCTTTCCACACTTGAAGACAAATACAATATATATATATATATACCCTGTTTCCCCAAAAATAAGACATATATATATATATATACCCTGTTTCCCCAAAAATAAGACCTAACCGGAAAATAAGCCCTAGTATGATTATCAAGGATGCTCGTAATGTAAGCCCTACCCCAAAAATGAACCCCAGTTAAGTGAAACCCTGCCCTCCACCCTTGTGCAGCAACCAGGAGATGACATGGCTGTATTTGAATGAATGTAGATCTTTGTACAGAGAGAAGACTCCCTGGAAAAGATGCTGATGTTAGGAAAGTTTGAGGGCAAGAGGAGAAGGGGACGACAGACGATGAGATGGTTGGACAGCGTCATCGAAGCTATCAAGATGAATTTGACCCAACTCCGGGAGGCAGTGGAAGACAGGAGGGCCTGGCGTGCTCTGGTCCATGGGGTCACAAAGAGTTGGACACGACTAAACGACTAAACAACAACAACAAAATATCTTTGTACAGGAAAAAATGAAAGATCCCCTGAAAATGAGCCCTAATGCATTTTTGGAGCAAAAATTAATGTAAGACCCTATATGTTGTTGCACATATTTATAGTTATATGGTTGATCTGGACTCAAAATGGGATAGCTTATCAGAGGCGGTCTCTGAGAATTCGAGAAGGTATGTTAAAGAAAGCTGGAAAATGTTTTATGATTGGGCCCAGAAACAAATATGAGTAGAGAATATAACATTTGTTATGGATTTTATTATTGTAATACAGTTACGGAGTCAAAATTATACTAGATATTGTATTACTGTAAACACTTCCCTGTATGTATGTTTTGTATGGTGTCATTTTCCTTTCCCCTCCCCCCCGTATTTGTATTCCTTTGATTGTTATCTATTTGTCTGTTACATAATAAAAAAATATATCATGCTGGGAAAAAAAAGTATCTGACCTAAAAAATTCCCATCCGTCCTGAAATCCCTTCTCCTTTAGTGCTTCCGTCCATGGAATTTCAGCCATTTATTTCCTAAATTTACAAAAAATTGACTTTCTTGAAGTCTGGAATGCTTATGGTAGAATAAGACGGGACTTATTCTACAAATGGTTACATGTGGTTAGACAAAAGGGATGTGGTGGCGCGGCGGGCTAAACTGCAGAAGCCTTTGTGTGCTGCCGGGTCAGAAGACCAGCAGTGGTAAGATCGCAAGATCGAATCCACACGACGGAGTGAGCTCCCGTCGCTTTGTCCCAGCTTCTCGCCAACGTAGCAGTTTGAAAGCATGTAAATGTGAGTAGATAAATAGGTACCATCTCGCTGGGAAGGTAAACAGCATTCCGTGTATAGCTGCGCTGGCCACGTGACAACGGAAACTGTCTTCGGACAAACGCTGGCTCTACGGCTTGGAAACGGGGATGAGCACCACGCCCTAGAGTCGAACACGACTGACTAAAATGTCAAGGGGAACCTTTACCTTTATCTAGAATGCTTACACTTGGCTTTCCCTTCCCACTGTAAAACAAATTTCGAGAGAGGGTGGTCACTCCCACCTACGGCTCCCACCACTTCAACCTCATTAACAAGATCCTCCCTGTTGGTTGAGATGAGATCTAAAATAGCTGTTCCCCTTGTTGCCTCTTCCACTTTCTGGACCATGAGATTGTCTGCAAGACCAGAAAGGAATTTGTTGAAACTTGTGTTCTTGGCAGAGTCTAACAACCATCATATATCAGGATAGATGAAATCTCCCATTACTACTGCATCTTTCCCTTTTGAATGTGTGGCCATCTGCTCCAGGAAGGCTTGGGACTATCTCTGCATGGACCAATCTGGGGAGTGACAGGGGGTCCAGGCAGGGACACAGCTGCGCAATTCGTCTAAGAGGGAAGTGAGTGGATCAGACCACGGGCACCATCTGGCTCTCCATTGACCGCGTTGGGTCCAGAGGAACGCCCAGCGAGTGTTGGGAACCATGCAAATCACAGGCATCAGGGGCACCCAGTTGGAGGACCCCCGTCTTGTTTGGGATCAAGCCTCAGTCTATTGTCCCTTTTATCCTCTCACAGAAGGAGAAGGTGGGAACAGAACTGGCATTACCTGTTAATCAGTTATCAGAGTCCGAAGTACATGTTGATGGTGAAAAGCAAATTTCCCCAGTCTGGCTTGTCTGTTCAGGGGGAACAAGAAGGCAGGCTTGAAGGAGAAACTCCACAAATCCCAAATCAGGATGACCAAGGCTTGCCTCTTATCAACAGGACCTGCCCTTGGTGAGCATGTGCTCGGAGTGAGCAAGACCGAGATTTCTTTAAAAAATAAGATGAAAGAAAACCAGACCCCCAAACACCACCACTTTGCACATCTTCAAAGAAGAAGTGTGGTGTCGTGGATGGAGTACCAGACTGGAAACCAGGAGACCTGGATTCAAATCCCTGCTGGGCCAGAGAAACTGAGAGGAGAGAGAGTGTGTAGCAAGGCTACTTGAGCCACCTCTTGAAATCCCACTTACCTTGCAAATGTTGGAGGGATCTGGGATTTGGTTCTTTCTTTTTGGTCACAAAAAAAGCAAAGAGAATTCCACTCAGTCTCGCCCCTTCCTAGGAGAAAAGAAAAATAGAAAAGATCAGCCTGGAGGTTTTATAGATAAAGCAACCCAAAAACATTTCCTTCCAGGATGTGCTTCTGTCATGTTCTTATTGAACAGGGCTACATACCCTCTCTCTTCTTCAGGCAGCAGAACAAGAGAAACAGAAAGGCAGCCAACAATGAAACCAACCTCGCAGGCAGGCGGGCAGGCCGGCCGGCCTCGGAGATAAAACCTCTGCCATCCCAGTGAGGAGGGGGCAACAGCAGGGAACCAGAGGGCAACAGGCCATGCTTCCTGCTGACAAACAGTGATGAAAGCAGCAGCATACAAGAGTGTATTTCACCCACAATTTATTTAAAATATTTTTACTCCATCTTTCTCCTTTAAAAGCACCCAAGGCGACTTATGTAAATCATTAAAACACAATATTTAGAAGTTAAAAACAGGAAGTCTAGATATCTTAAAAAGAATCAACCCATACCTACTCTAAAATGGTAAACAAAATCAACATCTCGAAAACACAAAACACAGTGTGATGTACTGCACCGAGGTTTGCACGAGGCCCTCTGTTGTCGTGAGACCATTTGTTATTTCTGTCACTTCAGGGATTCTAACACAGGGGGGGTCTCCAAAGGGGCTCCTCGGCCTCCGCGCCCTCCGTGCCAAGGGCCCTGTGTCGTGGGGTTGCCAGCCCAAGTTCCGGTCTCAGGACTTTTCTTGCCTGCTGTCTTCCAACCCCCAACCTTGTTTAGGCTTTGCTCTCCCCATTGAGCTCACTACCAAACTCACAGGGGTTTGGAAGGGGGGCAACCGAGGGTGGGGGGTCTTGGTGTTGGTTCCCCCTGCTGTAAAACAAAGCGTTTCACGATCAATTCAGAGCCATTGACTCCGCAAAAGACCCGCCAGGAGAGGGAGTGTCCCAGAAGGAGAGGCTGTGTTGCTTTCCGGTCCTTCTTTCCTCCAGCCCTCCATGTGGAAGGACAGGAACTCCTTCGGCCTCTTTCCAAAGCCCCTTTGCTCCACCCCATGGAGGGCCACGAATTGGAGGCAGGAGGGAGAACCCGTAGGAAGAGGGGCAGGTCTTTTGCACAGCCGATGGCCCTGAATTGTGCCTTCAGGACCCAAAGACCAGAAAAATTTTGGGTGAGGAACAAATTTCAAGAACGTTCCAGGGGAGATTTCCAGTTCAGCCTCCGCTAGGAAACATCCCACCGAGGAAAGTCCACCACCTTCTCTCTCCTGCTTGCCTTTCAGAAAAAAACAGTCTGTGTTCGCAAGTAACAACACAACAAGGAAGCTGCCAAGTCGGGGTGTGTGCCTGTGTGTGTGTGTCTTCCCTCCTCCTCCTCCTCCTGCAGTTGATCCTCAGTCCTCCTCTTTGCCGGATCATCCAGGAAAAGAGAGAAGACCTTGTGTGCAAAATGGCAACCGGTCCAGGAGATGTTCCCCCTCGGAGGGAAAGTTCAGGAAGGACCCCCCACCCTCACAAACCCCACTTCTCCTGCCCGCCCAAGTCTTCCACCACCCGCCTGCCCCCCATCGCAGCCCCCTTTGCCTCTCCAGCCCCACCTGCGACTTTGTCCTTTTAAGGGAGGGGGGGGTGTCCTACGTCTTTATAGAAGGAACAGGTGCTGGCAGGATTCAGGGGAAGGCAGGGTCTCCTTAAAACCTCCCCCCCCCGACACACACACACACACAAACACACACACACACACACACACACACGCACGCGCACGCACGCACTTGCAGGGGGGTTTGGTCTCCTTTGAGGAAGGACAAACCACAACAGGGCACCACCGGCAATGCTCCGAGAAGCATCCCCCTTGCAAATCTCACCCCCACCCACCCCGACCTGCCCCCCCTTCCAGCGCCCACCTCCGTCCAGGTCCCGATCCGGGAGGCGCCCCAAAAGCCCCGCTTCTCTCCTCCAGGCGCCTTTCTTGGGCAGAAGGGGAAGAGGCAGGCGCAGCAGGATCCCCGCTTCTTCCGGCTCCCGTTCAAAGGGCGTCCAGGGGAGGGGCTCTTCCTTCACCTTCGTAGCTCTATGTTCCTCCCCTCCCCCCCTCCTGCACGAACGGGGGGGGGGAAGGAGGGAATGGCAGGAACAACGGGGGGGGGGGGGTGGCGTTAAAAGGCTCCAAAGAGGAGGAAAATGGCGGGAGTGAGGAGCTTCCTCCGGGCTGCCCAAGTTCTTCCACTTCTGGTGGAAGGAAAGATTCAGACGAGACACGAGAGTTCCCGTCACCAGAGTCTGTTCACAAATATGCAAGGAGAGAAAAGGAGACAAACGAGCAGGGAGTTCAGGCTCTCAGACCGACCCGGATTGTGTTTCTCTCCTTCCAAAGGGAGACTCACAACAGCCGAGAAAAAATGATGTCACATCAGCTTCTTCTTCTTCTTCTTCTTCTTCTTCTTCTTCTTCTTCTTCTTCTTCTTCTTCTTCTTCTTATTATTATTATTATTATTATTATTATTATCATCATCATCATCATTATCATCATCATTATTATTATTATTATTATTATTATTATTATTATTATTATTATTATTATTATTATTATATAACAGACAAACAATAGACACAACACACATGCTGGGAAGTGTTTACCATATTACAAAATCTAATATATATTCTTGACTCCATAACTGTGTTACAGTACTGAAATCTTTAACCTATGTTATAGTCTCTGCTCATATTTATTTCTGGGCTCAGTAATAATACATTTTTCAGTTTTCTTTAACATAACTTCTCAAATTCTTAGAAAATATCTCTAACTCCTTCTCCCATTATAAGCCCAGATGAACCTTATAATTATAAATATTTATAACCATATTTTTTCTATGTAATTTCTTATATAATACATTTTTTATCTATTTCCAAAATCATTTTACTGTCAGTCATTCACCACCTATACAAAAGAGCGTCCAAAGTTGGTGACAATATTTTAACCTGAATTTCTAATTTCTAACACACTTTTCTAACACACCAGTTTTGAAGTGCCATCTATAGAAGATCTTTAAAATATTTTGTCACAAATTTACTGATTTAATTCCTCTGTAATTATTATTCCACATTCAAATCCAATAATATATATCTAAATTATAGCCAAGACTTTGTACCCTCTCTCATCACTGCTTTCACTCTTCTCTGAATTCTCTTCTAATAAACAAATATACATTTTTGAATAATCTTCTCATAAAAGCCCATCAATTTATCTTTCATCAATCTTTATTCTTAAATCTTTTTTTTCTGCTGTTCCCGCTGCTCTGGTAAAATGGTCTTCAATCTGAATAATCCATTCCACGCCCTCTTTAAATCCTGAAGTTACCACCTTAATTTCTAACGTCTTTTGATAGAAAGATATTGACTCGACTTGAAACTTACCTTTGTGTTACGAACCGAAAAAGCCATGCGGGAGGTGGGGAAAGCGCAAAATTTCAACTTTCAGTTAACCGTTGGCCAGTGAAGAGGGTGCGTGACTGCTTCCTCGCTCTTCCCAGCGTTTTGAGAGTGGATTTGGAGGCAGTCTTCAGACTGCCTGATATTGCCTGGTACAGTGCTGCACGGACTGTATTTTTATTTTTTGGCTTTTTTCAAATGTTGGATTTTTTCGATTTTTAAAAGGTGTTCCCTACGTCCTTTCCCCAAAAGGTTCCTGTATTTGCTTGTCTTGATGGAAAAGGTACTTTTCAAGGTGATCTGTCGCCTGAAAGATGCTTGGTTTTTCCCAGAAGGTGCTTGTCTTGGCTGAAAAGATGCTTTTCAAGGTGTTCTGTTGAAAAGGTGTCTGCGCCCTCCTTCCCTCCCTCTTTTCTTTTTTCTTTTAACCTAAGTCATCTTAGGTTAAAAGGAAAAAACGAAAAAACTGCCCCTAGTGGTAGGAACAGATTAACCGGCTTTGCATTAGTTCCTATGGGAATTAATGATTCGAATTACAAACCACCCCTGGACCTAAGAACCAAAAACAGTCTGAAAGGCTTAATTCGTTTGCAGTGCATTCCTGTGGGAAATACTGATTCGACTTAGGAACTTTTCGACTTACAAGCTTCCTTCTGGAATGGATTAAGTTTGTAAATCGAGTGTTGGCTGTAAATCTAAATTTGGCTGGGGCAGTTTTAATTTATAATCTACCATTGAAAGATGATAGCAAAGCGGCTTGGGGACGTTCCCCTTTTTCTATATCAACACCCAAAAAGTGCCTCTGTTAAACACTCCCTTTAAGAACTCTAATTGTCTTAAACCTCCTGTATTATGGGTCTCCATATGCCATTGAGGGAGGACAGGGGGATGAGAAAGAGATTTCCGTCCATGTATTTTAACTTTCTTTTCTCTTTAGAATGTGATGCAGTTATAAATCCATTTTTCAGAGATACAATAACAAAACCTTTTAGAAAATAAAGTTCTCCCTTCGATTTCAAAGAGAGATTGAGTAAGAACTACATAATTTGTCTCTGAATTGCCCCAATTTAGCTGGCTTTTATTCTTGGTTTATTTGTTTTGCTACTTTGTTAATTTCTTCTCTGCTTTTAAGTCAGCAGGTTCAGTTTGAGCTGTACTTGCTGATGAGGAATAAAAGGCCAGTTACTCACAGTTCATGTAGTCATGCAAGAATTTTCTTCACATTTCCCACCTTGGCAAGGTTAGGCAGCTAATTCACCAGAAATGGCATCTCCCGGGCCAGATGCTCTGAGAAAGGAAACTCTCACAGATTGTTGTCCGAATTCTGGGTTTTTCCAGCTCTCCTTCATTACAAGCCCTACTCTCCTGTAGAACCTGCCTCCCCCTTCCACTGCTGGGCGTCTGCTGATCCAAAGTTTACACAGCGGTTCCCAGAGCCCTGGGATTCCCTCTGCTCTTGCTGCTGTCACTCTGCCTCCCCAGAACTGAGATACTAAAGGCCTCCACCTCTCTTTTTTTGTAAATAAATTCTAACTGAATTACAATGTCAAAATCTTGACCGTCTTTTCCTTCATGATGCTCGTCAGCCCAGCACAGACCTCTAGGTTTTGGCTCATGGAACTTCAGGCAATTGAGTCCTGGCCACTGGACTTCTTATCCACGGAATCAGGAGGACATCCAGTGGCCAGGAGTCACCTGTCTGAGAACCTCACATGGAGGATGCAGCCATGAAGAAGGGACAATAGGCTTCTGCGGAAGGAAGAAAAGAAGCTTCTTTTTCATGCCTATAGAAAGAGTTGGTATCCTTAGCCCAGGGTGTCGGGTTGGCTAGGCACCTCCACAACTGTGGAGGTATTTGCTGCAGCCTGTTTTATGAAACCAGGAAACTCGGGCCAAGGAAACATGCTCTGATGTCTTTTATCTGAAAAGGTCTGTTACCCAAGGGGTTGGGGTGACCATCCAGGATAAAAATTTGGGGAAGCCTCAAATGGTGGTGGAGAAGTCACCTCTTTCATGGAAGTCCCTCCACTCCACGTGGAGTCTAAAGGTCTCCCTATCATGGATGCTGGAGCAGCAGCTTCTTCCTGCCAATGGGAAGGGGGTTGGACTAGATGACCTTTGGATTCCCTGTCAGTTCTCCAGTTGGTGGTTCCCAACCTTGGGTAACCCAGGAGTTCCCGGATGGCACTTCCCAGAAAACCAGGCCAGCAGAAGTGGTCCAGAAGGCTTGTGGGAATTGTGGGAACACCTGGGCTACCCAAGGTGGGGCGGCACCCACTGCTAATGAGGAAGAGCCTGTCTCTTCAAACCTTCAAGACCTCCTTGAGTGTCCCCTTTGATTCAACCTAAGATAGGGCTGACTGTGTTTGTGAATGTCAGTTCCTTTTGGGATTCCTTGGACCGTCATCATTGGATATCAGAGGCATGAAAGATAAAACACTGGGGTCAGTGAACTAAAATCGTTGGGAATGGGTGAATTCAATTCAGATGATTATCATATCCACTATTGTGGGCAAGAATCCCATCAAAGAAATGGAGTAGCCTTCATAGTCAACAAAACAGTGGGAAAAGCTGTGTTGAGATACAAACTCAAAAATGATAGAATGATTTCAATATGAAACCAAGGCAAACCTTTTAGTTTCCAAGTTTATGCACTAACCACTATTGAGTGGTTAGTGAAATTGACCAATTCTCTAAAGACTTTTCCAATTGACCAATTCTATGCTCACTGGAAGGACATATCCTTAAACTGAGGCTCTAATACCTTGGCCATCTCATGAGAATAAAAAACTCCCTGGAAAAGACCCTGATGTTGGGAAAGTGTGAGGGCAAGAGGAGAAGGGGACAACAGAGGATGAGATGGTTGGATAGCATCATCGAAGCTACCAACATGAATTTGACCCACCTCCGGGAGGCAGTGAAGGACAGGAGGTCCTGGCGTTCTCAGGACTAAACAATAACAACATGAAGACTTACAACACCTTCTAGAAGTAACACCAAAGAAAGATGTGTCTGGTTAGCAATGCGAAAATATGCAGAGTTAATTGATTGAAGACACAGACACGTTCTTCTTCTATAGCAAGACACATGTATTATACAAAATATACAAATATACAAACTGGCAGCACTTCGGCATAGCAGGCAATCATCAGACAAACTGGCATAGAGGATAGCAGCAAGTGATAGAAGGAGAAGAATACATTATGTACACACTGTTCTCTTATATACATTTACAGAACCTCTGTCCAATCACAGGACACATTACATCCTTTTCTTCACCTGGGTGTCACCTCTTCTTCAGACATTGCATCATCCTTCTCTGTCACAGTGACTCAGCAGTCACACATCTGTTCATTATGGAAGTTCATTAATATCACATCTAATCCAGTTTCAGGCCTACAAAAATTGCAATATCCTGACAAGATGTTCTTCTCAATCTAGGGGACTGGAATGCTAAAGAAGGGAGTCAAGAGATAAAAGGAACAACAGGTAAGTTTGGCCTTGTAGTTCAAAGCGAAGAAGGGCAAAGTCTAATAGAGTTTTGTCAAGAGAACAAGCGGGTAATCACTGTCATGAATTTGATTATGAAAATAGAATAGTGTTGTATTTCATAGGATTTAGTTCAGAGCTGCAACGAAAAAGCTAGAAATCTGCTTGTGTCCAGGTGCTAATTAGAGAGTAAATGTACAAGGTCAGTTCTTCTCCAGCTAAAGAAAAAAAAGAAGAGCAAGCTGACCCTTATCTTATCTCAACTCTGATGGACAAGGACATAACTTCTTAATTTAAGAAAGATGGGAAAAGAGAGAAGGAAGGAGAAGGACGGAGAAGAGAGATGGGGGAAGAGTTTGCTTCCACGACAGCCAGAGACGACACATGGAGAGAGATGCGTCTGGCAGAACTTTAATCAGAAGACTGCGTAAGAATGCTTATTTAAGATATAGCTAGACTGTTTATTGTTTTCACTTTATAGAGGAAATGACTGGTGGCTAAGGCTGGGGGTTATTTTGGAAATACTGAATGACGTTAAAATAAGTTTGTTGATATAGTATCTTTTGTAATAAAATATAAAAAGACAAATTGTCTGTAAGCTGACTCCTTGATTAGACCAAGCTACTGTAGTAAATTGGATATTTTAGAACTAAGATTGTTTTGATCTGGCCACATTACGCTACCAAATGAGGGTCCTGAAGTAATAAAAGAGGAAGAGCAGACCTTCCAGATTGTTTATTTAAAATCGAGACAGACTTGGGTGAAGGAGTGTGAAGTCGCCTAGAGCAAAATTACAGGACCCGATTTTGCTGGCAATAGGGACTAATCATTCTGAATCCCTCTCTGTCTCGTGTAAAGTCAGTTCTTAGGAACACTTTTACCACATGGTGGCAGCGGTGGGATCAGAGTCTCACGTGCCGTGTTTACAGTATAGCGCTGGTAATTGTTTTATGAAGGCAGATGTGTGAGTAAGCAGATACACACTGCTAAATAAAGGACAAGAGAAACTTCTCTGGCGTGAGCTTCAGAGCAAAGCAGGGAAGGTTGTAAATTATTGTGACTGGAGAAGACTCCTATGCAGAAAGCTCAGGCTAAAGTAATGCAAGGAGAGATTCTGCCAGTGGCTTAAGAGTTCTAAGGAACAAGCATTGTGTTGTTTAAAAAGTGCCAGCTCGTTTCACTCAGGTGACAGAGTGGCAAAATTGTTTTGAGTGTAGCAGGAGTCTATAAGAAGCAGCCAGGATAATAAAAGTAATTTAAAAGTAATTAAATAAAATTAAAAAAGGGAAAATTTCCTACCCCAAGCCAGAGCCAAAAGGATTTCCTGGAGGGAAAGTAGGATCAGTCAAAGCTGACAGTTTAATTGTTTTATTGCTCCTCCCGTGCTTCGGCCAAGGCTGCAGGGAGGGAGAGGGAAAAAAAGGAAAAATGGCTTTTAGCAGTCGGTTTTCACTGCCTGAAGTATCAGTGGATAAGGAGATTTTTGAAGCAGTGGAACACTGGGAAGTAGATAACCCAGAGGATGAAGAAGATGCCCAAAGATTAATGGAATCAAATCCAGATGTAGTTAAACCTAAAGTGAAGCCAAGAAGGACACAGCAGTACACTGGGGCGGAACAAGTTCCAACTCAGCAGGACCTGCTAACAGGAGAAATAACCATGCAGAGGGGAACAGCTGGAGCAGAGGCCAGCAGCAGTCCAGTAGATGCAAAGGATATAAGTCTCAAGTTGCAAGAACAGCTTACCCTGATGATGGCAGACTTCCTGGGTTGCCAGAAACAATGGGTGAATGCACACACAGCTAATGAACTTCAAACAAGAAGATACCACGAAATGAAACTACAGATTTTAGAGAAGGAAATTGCTGAGAAACAACAAGCCAGAGACTCAATATCTAACATTGACAGGAGAAACCTACCATATTACCAAGAGGGCGATGACATTTTTTCATTTTTATCACTTTTTGAATTTTCGTGTGCTGATCTGAACGTGCCAACACAATTATATTTAAAACTTCTACGATCACAAGTTTCCGGGGAGTTAGCCACCATTTTAGCAAGAAGTTCCAGCCAAAATTTAACTTGGGAACAGTTTAAAATTTTGGTTTACCAAAGAGAAGGTTTTACACCAGAACTGCTAAGGCAACAATTTAGAAAATTGAGGAAGACCCCTCAAATGAGTTATTCTGCCCTTGCTGATCAAATAGAGGTGTTAGGCGACCGTTGGTTAGAGGCTGCCAAAGTCAATACATTCAAGGACTTAAGAATGCTACTGTATATAGAACATTTTCTAAATTTAGTACCACCAGAGTTGAAGAGTAGCTTATTGGAGAAAAATTGCACAGACCTCCAAACGTTGGCGCTCAAAACCGATGAATTAATTTCCTTCAAGAAGAATGAACCTATTACCAGAGGAAGGCCTATTCCAGAAGTGCTTAGAAGGCAGAGTCAATACGAATCCAAGAAGACAGTGGTTCCTGAACCAAGACAGTCTTTGGCTGGAGAGCGAAGAAGCATGGGCCCTAGCCAGACTAGGTCACCCTTGACTTGCTTTCAATGCGGAGGAGCCCATTTAAAAAGGGATTGTCCACGACTGGCGGGATCAACTAATCAAGAGGAGAAGCCAGTTGGCAAAACCCCGTTACCTGCCCCACGGAGATTTCAGCAGACACCCTTACCAGCACCAAGGAGATTCGAGAAGGCGCCCATACCGGCTCAACGGAAATACAAATCAACAACCCCGAAGGTCAACTATCTCAGTGCAACATCGCTAGAAATACCAGAACAACCAACAGAACCACATGAAGTTAATCAACTAAGGAATGTGCCACCCCAGCGACAAGGAGGAGTCAAGCCAAATTTTTCTGAAACCAGTGAAATGCAAGCAACGGAGCCAAGGATTGTGCCAAGGATAATGGGTTTACAAGTAGCTCAAGTCTCTACAACAGTAAACCAGCAGACATCCTCAGGGGAGAAATTTTCAGTTATAGAGCCCAGTAGCATCCTACCGGAAGAACAGTTATATTGGTCACTGAAAAGTTTCTCAGAACCGGTAACCCTACATTTTTCTACGGGAGATTTGACCATAAATGCCTCTAGGGATACCGCTGCCGATATCTCATCAATTAACAAACAGTTTGTGGATCCAGAACTAATCTTGAATAACCTGAGATGTCCAGTGAAAACATATGGATCAGGAGAAGTAATCGAGCGATTCGTACCACTCGTGTATGTGCAAATTAGCTACAAAAATTGGAAAGGCGCAAAATATCTATTAGTGCATGAAGGTAAACCTGATTTTTTATTGGGAAACGATCTAGCATTTCTTAACCACCAACACACTTTAAAATCAGCTTCCATACAAGCAGTGACACATGCGCGAAGCAAAGCAATAGAGCAAGTCCCAACTGAAGATAACTCTGAGGAGCAACCAGATGGACATGTAACGCAACATCAACCCCTTGCAGATGAAACGGATAGTACAACTGAGATAAAAACTGAACCAGAGGATTTACTAGTACCAATGGGATCAGAGGAATTCAAACGAAAACAGATGGAAGACCCTACATTGGATTCTTTGAGGTCTCAAGCAGACAGTTACGCAGTACAACCGGTACAACAAAAAGTAACCTTTTTGTGGGGACAAAATGGACTATTGTACCGAGAATATTTTCCCAAATCAAATGAACAGGCGGAACCAGTACAACAACTAGTCATTCCAAGAGAGTACAGAGAAAGAATTCTGCAACTTGCCCATGATAGTCCAAGTAGCGGACATCTTGGAATCCAAAAAACTTTAAGCAGGATTTCACAACATTTTTATTGGCCCGGAATTTATAAAACCGTTAAGGACTACGTTAGTACCTGTGATTACTGTCAAAGAACAGGGAAACGGACTGATTGTACAAAACAAAAATACTATCATGACAAGAAGGCCCGTCACCGAGAGTTTGCAGTGGGTGATATGGTATTGGTACTAAACCCGCTCAAACCTTCAAAATTGGAAGTAGTCTGGAAAGGTCCAGGGGTAATCATACAAAAAGTGGGAAATGTGAATTATCTTGTGAAAATGTTAAATTCATCCAAGAAACCAGTTATGTATCGCGTAAATAGTTTAAAAATGTATAGAAACAGATGTGCAAACAATTCTGATTGTAACAATGTGGGGAGAAAAATCGAACGTAATGTAACAGATCAATGAAAAATGGTATGCTGTAATATGGTTACCTTGAATTTATGGTTAAAATTAACTAACGTGCTTATTTTTCTGTATACTCATAGAGATATTTAGCTATAAGAACAAATGGTTACTATTAATCAACTTGTTTACTTGTCTGTATATTGATAGAGATAGGCATTACTGTTATGAGTTTAATAATTTGTTAAGATAATTGTAAGTTCACATGTAGTCTTGTTAACTTTTCATAATCAAATGTTAAGTAAGTATAAAAATAAGAACTCTAATAGTTCTGTATTTTGTATCTTTAAGGGGGGGTTGTCATGAATTTGATTATGAAAATAGAATAGTGTTGTATTTCATAGGATTTAGTTCAGAGCTGCAACGAAAAAGCTAGAAATCTGCTTGTGTCCAGGTGCTAATTAGAGAGTAAATGTACAAGGTCAGTTCTTCTCCAGCTAAAGAAAAAAAAGAGTTAAGAAGAGCAAGCTGACCCTTATCTTATCTCAACTCCGATGGACAAGGACATTGTGACAAACCCAGACCTACTGGGATCTGCCACACAGTTACACTAAGCTGCCACCAACCATTCCCTATAAGAAGTCACACAGACCAGGGATGGATTTTTAAACAATAAAAAGAATAAGGTTTATTTAAATACACACAGGGAAAAATAAACAATCAGGTAAATAAGATAAAGTAACGTGGCTTATTCTCACTCATACATACACACAGTTTGGTTCACACAGAACCCTTAACCTGAAGCACAGACCCTGAACCTATCAGTTCTGGCTAACCAACAGACACCTGAACCTATCAGGTTGGTACTCTGACACACAGTAGTACCCTGTCTGACACACAGACTCCCACAACAGCTTCTTCTTCCCAGCTGCTGCTTCGTCACATCCCAGTGTCTCTCAGTGTCTCTCAGTGTCTCCCCACACAGGCTTCACATATATATACAGTACAGCCCCTCCTCCTGATGTCCCGCCTTCCACTCCCCATAGGATGGAACTTTCCCTCCAAACCCATGACAGACAGGTAACATCAGTGCTGTATGTAACACCTCCCCTCTTTATAAGTTGTTTTGTAGGGGGAAAGCTAAGGTGCTTTTCACCAAAAAACAACCTTGATAAAACACACAACAACAGTTATACATACCATATCATACTTACTTATACTTACATTCTAAGTTAACCATAGCAATTAGGCATTTAAACATTTACCATATACATTACATCAATTTACCTTTATTCATACAAACCAAATTCAAAAAACCACAGGTACATTTAACTTTTTGTCCTCATTATATACACATAGTCCATGTTTCTTTCGCCGTCTTCATTCTTCAGGTCTTCTTGACAAGGCGTCAGCAACACAGTTCACTGACCCTCTGACCACCTTCACTTCAAAGTCATAGTCCTGTAGATTTAAAGCCCACCTCATAAGTTTGCTATTGTGGGTTTTCATTGTCTTTAACCATTGCAATGGTGAATGGTCAGTACACAGAATAAAATGTCTTCCCCAGATGTAAGGCTTGGCCTTCCGGATCGCGTAGACTATGGCCAAACACTCCTTCTCCACTGTTGCCAAATGTCTCTCACCTTTTTGAAGTTTCCTACTCAGGTAGGACACTGGATGCTGGTCACCATTCTCATCCTCCTGGCACAGAACTGCTCCTACGCCGCTGTTAGACGCATCGGTGTAGATGATGAACTCCCGGTCGAAGTCTGGAGCACGCAGGACAGGATAGTTGATTAACGCCTCCTTCAACCTCTGGAACGCCGCCTCACAGTCGCTGGTCCACGGGATGCGGTCATCAGCCTTCTTCCTCGTCAGATCGGTCAGCGGAGCCGCAATCTCGCTAAACCTCGGGATGAACTTTCTGTAGTAGCCCACCAACCCAAGAAATGATTTGACTTTTTTCTTGGTGTTGGGTCTAGGCCAATCACGAACAGCTTCTATTTTGGCCTCCAGGGGTTTTATCATTCCTCCCCCTACCATGTGACCCAAGTATTTTATTTCTGGGCTACCCAGCTGACACTTGCTGGCCTTTACCGTTAGCCCTGCTGCACTTAACCTCTGCAGCACTAACTCCAGGTGTATCAGGTGATCTTCCCAGGTATTACTGAAGATCCCTATGTCGTCAATGTAGGCCACTGTAAAGTCACTGAGCCCTGCCAAGGTCTGGTCCATCAGCCTTTGGAATGTGGCTGGTGCATTTCTGAGACCAAAGCTCAGGACTCGAAACTCATAGAGACCAAAAGGGCTGCAAAAGGCAGTCTTCTCTTGATCCTTGGGATCAATTCTTAATTGCCAATATCCCTTTACCAGGTCCAATGATGAGATGAACCGACAACCCCCTATGGTTTCAATCAGGTTGTCTAGCCTGGGCATTGGGTAGGCATCAGGAGTGGTTACCCGGTTTAATTTCCTGTAATCAACACAAAACCTAATGCTCCCATCAGGCTTGTCCACAAGGACTATCGGAGAGGATCAAGGACTAGAAGAGGGGACGATTATGTTCTCCCTCAGCATTTCGTCCAGCTCCTTCCGCACCTTGTCCCTATAGGGTCCCGTTACTCGGTATGGGGATACTGCCTGCGGGGGTGCATCCCCTGTGTGGATCCGATGCATCACTCCCTTCACTATCCCCGGCTTGTTGGAAAACACCTGTTGATATTTACTAAGCAGCATTTTTAGTTCTTGCTGCTGGTCTTGGGTGAGTGCAGGACTGATCTTTACCTCCTCTGGGTTGTATTTTACTTCCCCTCTACCCTCCCAGAAGGGTAATTCAGCTTCCTCACTCTCAGCTGCTTTTATCGCGAACAAAACCCTCTGTTCCCCTCTGTAGTAGGGTTTTAGGGCATTCACATGAACCACCCTCCTTGCTTGGTTCTCCTCCTGCTCTATTAGGTAGTTCAGGTCTGACATCTTGGAAATGACCCTATATGGTCCTGCCCATTTGAGCTGCAGTTTATTCTCTCTGCAGGGCCTAAGCCAAAGCACTTCCTCCCCTGGGTCAAAGTGCCTCTCTCTAGCTTTGTGGTCATACCATGTTTTCTGTCTGACCTTCTGAGCTTGCAGGTTTTCTGCTGCCAGCTCTAGATTTCTCCTTAGGTCATTCATCAAGGTGTCTATGTATGTCACAACGTCTTGTGGGTCATCCTGGGTGATCTGCTCCCAATTTTGTTTGATCAAATCAAGGGGCCCTTTCACCCCTAAGTGTGCAGCAAACATGTCAGAGTGACCCCTTTGTAAGATCATGGGGCGATACTTTTCAGGTACCACCAGCTGACTTCTGATCCCATCTCCCCCTTTTGAGATATTCCTCAGGGTTTCTCTATATAAAATCCCCTTTTTCTCCAGAAATCTCACTGGGGTTTCAGGTGTTAGCTGGGCGTCAGTCACCTGTTCAAAACACTTTTGGAGAGTGGCGTCTGCCTTTTGCTCCTGTCCAAATCTGCTGTCTGTGGTTAAGGTTTCCACCACAGCTTCTGAACTCCCCTCTGCTTCCGTCTCTGGCTCATCATTACCCCCCTGAACTGTCCCCGTGGTGGCTTGTGAGCGTGTAATCACTAGCACCCGTTTCACATGTTCAGCCAGGTCATTTCCCACGAGCACGGCTGCTGGCAGAGTCGGTGAAATCGCTAGCCGCCAAACCCCCCTCCAGCCTTGAAAGTTGACAGGTACCTCTGCTACTGGCAGAGAGATTACCTGCCCCTCAATCCCTGCC
Source organism: Pogona vitticeps (assembly GCF_051106095.1). Taxonomy (NCBI): domain Eukaryota; kingdom Metazoa; phylum Chordata; class Lepidosauria; order Squamata; family Agamidae; genus Pogona; species Pogona vitticeps. The sequence goes on from NC_135784.1 coordinate 9,825,906, forward strand.
ACCTTCATGCTCTCATTTGGGATTATAAACTCCCTAGGAATAATATCTGGATGGCACAGGGTTACCTGGGAACAAGTGTCCCGTAGCCCCCTATACTGACGGTCAAGTATTCCTACGTCCACCCCTGCCGTCTCAAACAACTGAGAATCTGTTTTCACCAGCAAGCAGCGTTTTACCTCCACAAGAGGACCATTTTCCTCAGCCTGATCAGCAGAGGTAGCTGTTCCAGACTGAGTAGCCATGGCAACAGGCTCCCTCAGTGACACTGAGCCTTGCTCTTTCTGGACACAGAACACAGCTTTTGGCTTGGTCCCACTAGCATTCTGAGGCACCATTCCTTTTAGCTGCTTTAATTTCTCACACTCTGAGATTAGATGACCCTTTCCCTGACAGAAATAACATTTTCTGGTGTATTTTGATTCTTTCTCATCTTGTTTTGGTTTTCCCTCCAAAATCTGAGGTCTTAGTTTCATGTCTGAGGGCTTCCCTTCACCATGGGCCCCTCCCCCTTGCTGGCTTTTCCCTGGTCCCTGAGAGTACTTGCTGTAGGTTTCTTTGGGTTTACCTACAGATTTCCCCTCACCCAAGGGCTTTCTTATTTGGGAAATAAAATCTGCGATCTCTGCGGCGGCTGCCACAGATTTCGGTTTCCTTTCCCTCACCTGGAATTTCAATTCCCCCTGCAGGACTGAATAGAACTGTTCCAGTGCTATCAAATCTTTAAGCTGTTGAAAGTTCTCTGTCCCCTCCTGCGATAGCCATTTCTCAAGCAGCCTCACCAATTGGGCCCCCACTTGGGTAAAAGTCTGCTCTGGCTTCTTGGTGAGGGACCTGAATCTTTGTCTCAGCTGTTCCGCATTTATCCCATGTCTGGCAAACACCAGTTTTTTAAACTCTGCAAAATCTTTCATCAGTTCCTCAGGCATCTCGGCATAAACCTCAGCCAGGCTACCACTGATTAAAGATCGCATGATGGTCATCTTCTCAGTTTCCCTCACTGAGAAGTCCACAAACGCTCTTTCCACTAAGGAAAAGAACACCTCGGGACAATCTCCCTTGTGGTACACAGGGAATTTCTTCAGGTCAGCTTTAGACAATTGGCCTCCCTCAGAATCCCTATTGTTATTATTGTTCTGGTTCATCAGTTCCAGTTTTCTTAATTCAAACGCCATTTTCTCTCTCTCCAATGCCAATTCAAATTGTCTCTGTTTCTCCCTTTCCTCCCTTCTTTCTCTCTCTAATCTTTCTTCTCTTTCCCTTTCCTCCATTTCAAATTGCCTCATCCTCAGTTCATGCTGTTGGGCTATGAGCAATTTTCTGAGTTCTGGGTTCTGCTCTCCTGTGCTGTCACCCTGCACTGAGCCAAATTCATCCTCAGAACCTTGGTCAATCTGGGGGTCTTTCACTTCACCCATTTCTGCTACTTGGCTTCGAGTCAAGGGCATAATCCCCCCTCAGAACAGGCTGCTTTAAAAAGTCAAGCCTCAAAATAAAACGACCACTTTTTTCCTTCTTGCCTCAGAACCAGCTTTCCCTAGAGATTGCTGCTGTTCTTCAGCACTAAACTTGCAACAGTATCGAGTCAGAGCCTACCCCCCTCTGCTGGGCCTCTCAGCTGGCAAGCTAGCTCACTGTTACTACGCAGTTTTGCCTCAGCTTTTTCCCGCCAAAACTAGGCTGCCTCAGAGCACCTTAATCTAAGTCTCCCCAGTTGGCACGTTCTTCTACTAGCGCACCTCCCCGTGAGGTACACCTAGAAGATTACCTACGCGCCTCAGACTGTCCCTGACTAGACCCCCCTTGCTCTGGGCACACTTGCCAAGGCTTTGCTGGACCGCTGGACAACTGGACCAGTCGTATCCCACACGCTGGACACCAATCAATGTGACAAACCCAGACCTACTGGGATCTGCCACACAGTTACACTAAGCTGCCACCAACCATTCCCTATAAGAAGTCACACAGACCAGGGATGGATTTTTAAACAATAAAAAGAATAAGGTTTATTTAAATACACACAGGGAAAAATAAACAATCAGGTAAATAAGATAAAGTAACGTGGCTTATTCTCACTCATACATACACACAGTTTGGTTCACACAGAACCCTTAACCTGAAGCACAGACCCTGAACCTATCAGTTCTGGCTAACCAACAGACACCTGAACCTATCAGGTTGGTACTCTGACACACAGTAGTACCCTGTCTGACACACAGACTCCCACAACAGCTTCTTCTTCCCAGCTGCTGCTTCGTCACATCCCAGTGTCTCTCAGTGTCTCTCAGTGTCTCCCCACACAGGCTTCACATATATATACAGTACAGCCCCTCCTCCTGATGTCCCGCCTTCCACTCCCCATAGGATGGAACTTTCCCTCCAAACCCATGACAGACAGGTAACATCAGTGCTGTATGTAACAGACATAACTTCTTAATTTAAGAAAGATGGGAAAAGAGAGAAGGAAGGAGAAGGACGGAGAAGAGAGATGGGGGAAGAGTTTGCTTCCACGACAGCCAGAGACGACACATGGAGAGAGATGCGTCTGGCAGAACTTTAATCAGAAGACTGCGTAAGAATGCTTATTTAAGATATAGCTAGACTGTTTATTGTTTTCACTTTATAGAGGAAATGACTGGTGGCTAAGGCTGGGGGTTATTTTGGAAATACTGAATGACGTTAAAATAAGTTTGTTGATATAGTATCTTTTGTAATAAAATATAAAAAGACAAATTGTCTGTAAGCTGTCTCCTTGATTAGACCAAGCTACTGTAGTAAATTGGATATTTTAGAACTAAGATTGTTTTGATCTGGCCACATTACGCTACCAAATGAGGGTCCTGAAGTAATAAAAGAGGAAGAGCAGACCTTCCAGATTGTTTATTTAAAATCGAGACAGACTTGGGTGAAGGAGTGTGAAGTCGCCTAGAGCAAAATTACAGGACCTGATTTTGCTGGCAATAGGGACTAATCATTCTGAATCCCTCTCTGTCTCGTGTAAAGGCAGTTCTTAGGAACACTTTTACCACAATCACAAACACACTTTTCCAACAACACAAGGGGCGACTCTACACATGGACATCACCAGATGGGTAATACTGAAATCAGATTGATTATATTCTCTGCAGCCAAAGATGGAGAAGCTCTATACAGTAAGCAAAAACAAGACCTGGAGCTGATTGTGGCTCTGATCATCAGCTTCTCATAGCAAAATTCAAGCTTAAACTGGAGAGAGTAGGAAAAAACACGGGGCTAGTCAGGTATAATCTAAACCAAATGCCTTATACATACAAAGTGGAAGTGAAGAGCAGATTTAAGGAACTTGGTTTGGTGGACAGAGTGCCTGAAGAACTATGGATGGAGGCTTGTAACAATGTACATGACGCAGCAACAAAAACCATCCGAAAGGAAAAGAAATGCAAAAAAGCAAAGCACCTGTCGAACGAGGTCTTACAAATAGCAGAGAAGAGAAGGGAATTAAAATGCAAGGGAGATAGGGAAAGTTACAGAAAATGGAATGCAGACTTCCAAAGAATAGCAAGGAGAGACAGGAGGACCTTCTTAAATGAATAGCACAAAGAAACAGAGGAAAATAATAGCAGGGGGGAAATCCAAGATCTGTTCAAGAAAGTTGGAGATATTACATGAACATTTTGTGCAAAGATGGATATAATAAAGGGCAAAAATGGTAGGGACCTCACAGAAGCAGAAGACATCAAAAAGAGGGGGCAAGAATACACAGAGGAATTATACCAGAAAGATCTGAATGTCCCGGAAAACCCAGATACTGTACTGTGTTTGCTGACCTTCAGCCAGACATCCTGGAGAGGGAAGTCAAGTGGGCCTTAGAAAGCATGGCTAACAACAAGTCCAGGAATAGCATTACAGCTGAACTATTTAAAATCTTAGAAGATGATGCTGTTAGAGTGCTACACTCAATAGGAAAAACTCAGAAGTGGCCAGAGGATTAGAAAAAAAAACACTCTACATCCCAATCCCAAAGAAGGGCAGTGCCAAAGAATGTTCCAACTGCCATACAATTGCACTCATTTCACACACTAGCAAGGTTATGCTAAAAATCCTTCAAGGCAGGCTTCAGCAGTAGAAGCTGGATATTGAAGGGGTGGAGGAACTAATGACCAAATTGCTAACATAAACTGGATTATGGAGAAAGCCAAAGAGTTCCAGAAAAACATCTACTTCTGCGTGGACCGCAGCAAACTATGGGAAGTCCTTAAAGAAATGGGATTGCCTGTGCACCTTGTCTATCTCTCCTGAGAAATCTATATGTGGGACAGGAAGCAACAGTTAGAACTGGATTTTGAATATCTGATTGGTTCAAAATTGGGAAAGAAGTACGACAAGGCTGTATATTGTCTCGCAGCTTATTTAACTTATATGCAGCATACATCATGCAAAAGGATGGACTAAATGAACCCCAAACGTAATTAAGATTGCCGGAAGAAATCTCAATAACCTCAGATATACAGATGATACCCCTTTGATAGCAGAAATTGAGGAAGAATTAGAAAAATCTTAATGAGGGTGAAAGAGGAGAGCACGAAAAATGGTCTGAAGCTCAACATCAAAAAATCTAAGGTCATGGCCACTGGTCCTATCACCTCCTGGCAAATAAAAGGGGGTGATATGGAGTGACAGATTTTACTTTTCTGGGCTCCGTAATCACTGTAGATGGTGACAGCAGCCACAGAATTAAAAGATGCCTGCTTCTTAGGAGGAAAGCGATGACAAAACTCAACAGCATCTTAAAAAGCAGAGACATCACCTTGCTGACAAAGGTCCAGGTTTTTCCAGTAGGGATGTATGGAAGTGAGAGCTGGACTACAAAGAAAGCTGACCACCGCAGAATTGATGCTTTTGAATTTTGGTGCTGGAGGAGGCTCTTGAGAGTCCCCTGGACTGCAAGGAGAACAAACCTATCTGTTCTGACAGACATCAACCCTGAGTTCTCACGGAAAGGACAGATTCTGAAGCCGAGGCTCCAATACTTTGGCCAACTCATGAGAAGAGAAGACTCCCTGGAAAAGCCCCTGATGTTGGGGAATTGTGGAGGCAAGAGGAGAAGGGGATGACAGAGGACGAGATGGTAGAACAGTGTCACTGAAGCTACCAACATAAATTTAACATCCAGTGAAAGACTGGAGGGGCCAGCGTGCTCTGGTCCATGGGGTTACAAAGTGTCGGACATGACTTAACGACTAAACAACAACAACAACAACAACAACAACAACAAAGTCTTCAAGCCTCAGTTTAGTGTAATATCTGTGCCATGGATAAACTTGACCATTAAAAAACACGTTAATTTGAAAGTACTTAAACATGGGATTTGTGATTCCTCAGAACTCACAACACATCTGTAAGGTAGGACTTCTCTATGGTAGCCACTTAATCACCTTTCCATTCCACTGGATTTAAGTCTAACCCTGCTGTTCCAAGAGACTTGTCCTCATTTAAGATTTTATAATTATTTTTATTAAGAAAGTATAGATTCATAGAAATAGTTTGTTTGCTAAAGCAGAGCATAAAACATATCCAAAGATTCCAATGATTAAAGCTGCTATTTTTCTTTAAAAGAAGAAAAAACATATTCTAAACTAAGTAACTTCTTAAAAGGGCTCCTTCTCTCTCTACGTTCTGTAAGCATTTTCTCACGTAGCACATTCCATTCCGAAACTCCCCTCTCTAAGCTTGCAAAGCTACGAGAAGCTTCCTTTACAACCCATTCTCCATCTTTTTCTACATCACTTAGCCCTCCTTCTTCTTGACCCTTCTTAGCTCTAAACCAATTACCTTCAAAGAAGCGTAACCCTATTCTCCACCCCAAATGCCCACGCTGGGGCCAGGTGTTTTATCTCGTTCCCAATTAGGATGATATTCTTGTTTGGTCTCCTGGGTCTCTCGCTTCCTCCTTCGTTTTTCTCTGAGATCTATCTCTACCAGCCTAGCTGTAAATTAGGAAAAACACTGGCATGGCTCTTACTACATTCCAAGGCCTTCAAATCATTTCACTTTGAACCTAACAGGTTCCATTTTCCTCTGACTACAAATCCCACTCTCCTTAAAATCATCACAGAACTCATGGCATGAATAAAAGCCAACAGCGATATATTTCACGTCCTGTTCCAAAGGCTGGGCAACTTTGGTCAAGGCGAGTGGACTTTTTTTGGTATTTTGATTGATTGATTTGTCTTGTCAGAAAGGGGAAGGGGTCAAAACAGCCTTTGGTGCTGCATTGATCTACGAGTCCAGGTTCAGAGATTGCTGGTTTTGCAGTGGCTCCAGGAGTGAAGGTGTTTCACAAAAGGGGCCGCAATGGTATTGAGACCCTCATCTGCCACATTCACGGTTTCTACCACAAGGCGAATGACGCCACGTGGAGGAAGAGTGGGGAGATCTTGGAAGCTGAGACCCTCCACGGGAATGTGGTTCCTAACTTGGATGGGACCTTCCTCACCTTGCTCAGTATTGAGTTTGACCCGGAGGAGTGGAAACAATATCTTTGCACCACGGAGCACGATAGCCTGCTCGGGGATCCTAACCCAGCTGTGGAGCAGCCTGGAAAGAACCTGGAAGGGATGAGGAGGAAGACCAGCTGAAGGTCAGTATCTTGGGTAGGGGTGTCTGGTGTACACCTGGTTGCAGAACTGGATGTGCCATCAGCCGTGCAACGGAGACACACCTTCCTGAATGGAGAATATGACTGCCTGTCTGAAGTAAATGGAACAGGATCATGGGCTAGGACATTCAAGACAGCTCCGTGGTTGGGAATACAGGAAAGGCCCTGAAGGTAGATCAGAATGAAGGTCATCTTTCTAGCCCTAGCATTTGGTCCAGGCAGGGATCAGCCACCAGCCCCAGCAGGAAACTATTCATCAGAAGGGATGGCATTCGTGTGGTTGCACTCCCAGGTCCAAATTAGTGTAGTGTAGTAAGGTGCACTCGAGGAGGCTCCTTGAATCCCTGGGGTATTCAGTGATTCAGCTCACCCAAAAATTCCTCTGACAAGCCTACTCTAAATGCAACATATTGTAGCAGAGCAAGGCACCGAGAGAAGTTGTGTTTCAATCCATAGAGTTTATGAAGGAGTATATCCACTCCCAGCCTTGTGGTAATATATTTCTCTTCCCTCCTCGTGTCCTATTCCTTTCTTTTTCTCTTGCACCTCTGCTGCTCCTAAGGTGTTTTTTGACCTGGTGGATCCGTCTTTTCCTCTAATGCACCTTCTGCTACCCTGACTAGAACTTCCACCCGGAACTATCTCTAGCCTCCTGGTTTTCTCTGTGACCCTTCTCATCTCTCTATCTTCCCATTCTCCCCATGAAGGGGTCACTCCTCAAACAGGTCATATGTTGTGTCTCTGGGGCTCCTTGAGATTCTCGCTCCTCTTCTCAGGAAACGACGGAAATCCAGTCAGGATGGGTTCAGCCCAAGTTTCTCTCTCACATAGACAACCTGTGACAAGGTGTTTCAAGCTCATCTGGATGTCTCATAAGAGGTCTTTTCATTGCTGCAATGATGCCAGGCAATTCCAAAACTTGTTAGTTCTGTAGAAGTTCATTTATTTAATGTACTAAATTTTAAAAAAGGAAGGGAGTCTTACAGGCATGAGGAAAAAATTGTAGGTACAGATCTTCAAATCCAAACATCATACAGTTATGCAAAAACTGGAGGCTTAAAATACCTCATTGCACCTTGTAAAAAGAAGCAGGAATTTAAATTTAGATAATAGGGAAAATTTAAGATGTGTTTGAATCTAAAATACAAACACATTAAAACAATGGAGCTCATTATCTAGAAAGACAGAGAATACATTTTAAGAACACTTTAGACTTCCAAAGAATACAATGAAAAAAAGGAAAAAAAGTGTATCATTTTCAATGAAAGGTATGCAAAAGTATTTAAACATTAAAAATGAATATAAACAAAGTTTAAAAAGCACTATTGGATGCAAGTGTGTTGTTAACAGAGAGAAAATTGTGTTTTCACACAGCCATGTGTAAAATCCATGGTTGGATGTCACTGCCTCACCATTATCTTTCTGCTCTTCCAAGGACTTTCATCCGGCATCAGTTCCATCGTCTGTCGTACTCCATGAAACCAAACATCTACGGTTCTCCGTTCCTTTCTAATAACAGTTTGTGGAAAATCTCCCCCAATATTTATATTCCTTTGTTGTGCATCAGTCAGAAAAAACAAATCTTCCCAAGGCTTGGGTTTCCCAGCCTCAGAGAAGCTTAGATGTTAAGGATCAAAGGACTTGGTCACCGCCAACCCAGTGCAGTCCAGGGCCCGCAGAGATCAGAGCTTGAAAAACCAAAATTTCCATATCTTCCAATAACCCCTGCCATTACAAAGCAGTATACTCTCAATACAATAGCTTGGGAACACAGTTTTTCATCAATAAAACAATATATATTTTTGTTCATAAAAAAAATAGAGAAAACAAAGTAATTGGTACTCTCTTTAAAACTCAATTATTATTATTAATTAGTAACAGCTTCTCTCTCTTCACTACTTGCTTTTCTTTCATCAGTTAGCCTTAGAACATCCACTATTTTCTCTTTTTACACTAATTTTGTAAAAGCTTCTGTTGCACAATGTATGCTTATTTTCATTTTTATAGCACATGGTTCCATGTCTACTTTCTGACATCTCTATGTCAAATAACATAAGTAAAACACATCACAAGTGGTACTTCAAAATGCACTCAAGTTTTTGTCTTTTCTGTTTAGCAGTACGTCAGCCTTTGGTTGTTTATTCTTTCCAGTGAAAACCAGCACAAACCTCAATCAGCTCTTTATGCCTTATCAGGAGCTGTGAATAAAGCTCCCTCCAAGTTCCATGCATTTATGTGGTTTCTCCCTAAAGTGAGTCCTTTGATGTAACCTAAGGTGACCACTCTGACTAAAGCTCTTTCCACATTCCATGCATTTATGTGGTTTCTCCCCAGTGTGAGTCCTCTCATGTGACCTAAGGTGATCACTGCGACTAAAGCTCTTTCCACATTCCATGCATTTATGTGGTTTCTCCCCAGTGTGAGTTCTTTCATGTGACCTAAGGTGATCACTGCGACTAAAGCTCTTTCCACATTCCATGCATTTACGCGGTTTCTCCCCAGTGTGTTCTTTCATGTAACCTAAGTGTACCACTCTGACTAAAACTCTTTCCACATTCTATGCATTTATGTGGTTTCTCCCCAGTGTGAGTCATTTGATGTAACCTAAGTTCACCACTGCGACTAAAGCTCTTTCCACATTCCATGCATTTATGTGGTTTCTCCCCAGTGTGAGTCATTTGATGTAACCTAAGTTCACCACTGCGACTAAAGCTCTTTCCACATTCCATGCATTTATGTGGTTTCTCCCCAGTGTGAGTCCTTTCATGTGACCTAAGGTGATCACTGCGACTAAAGCTCTTTCCACATTCCATGCATTTATGTGGCTTCTCCCCAGTGTGAGTCCTTTGATGTGACCTAAGCACATCACTCCGACTAAAGCTTTTTCCACATTCAATGCATTTATGTGGTTTCTCCCCAGTGTGAATACTTTGATGTAACCTAAGTTGACCACTCTGACTAAAATTCTTTCCACATTCCATGCATTTATACGGTTTCTCCCCAGTGTGAGTCATTTGATGTAACCTAAGTTCACCACTGCGACTAAAGCTCTTTCCACATTCCATGCATTTATGTGGTTTCTCCCCAGTGTGAGTCCTTTCATGTGATCTAAGGTTACTACTCTGACTAAAATTCTTTCCACACTTTATGCATATATGTGGTTTCTCTCCTGTATGGGTTCTTTCATGTTTCCTAAGGTCACCACTGTGACTAAAGCTCTTTCCACATTCCGTACATGGATACAGTTTCTCCCCAGTGTGTGTTCTTTCATGTAACCTAAGTTCACTACTCTGTCTAAAACTCTTTCCACATTCTATGCATTTATGTGGTTTCTCCCCAGTGTGAGTCATTTGATGTAACCTAAGTTCACCACTGCGACTAAAGCTCTTTCCACATTCCATGCATTTATGTGGTTTCTCCCCAGTGTGAGTCCTCTCATGTGACCTAAGGTGATCACTGCGACTAAAGCTCTTTCCACATTCTATGCATTTATGTGGTTTCTCCCCAGTGTGAGTCCTTTCATGTGATCTAAGGTTACTACTCTGACTAAAATTCTTTCCACACTCTATGCATATATGTGGTTTCTCTCCTGTATGGGTTCTTTCATGTTTCCTAAGGTCGCCACTGTGACTAAAGCTCTTTCCACATTCCGTACATGGATACAGTTTCTTCCCTGCATGTGTTCTTTGATGTCTACTGACGTGACATGAATTGATGTGGCTTCTTCCCTGTTTCAGTCCTTTCATGTCAAGTCCATGCCTGCCCATTTTGATTTTCAATTCTATGTTTTCTTGCTTGATTATGAGTTCCTGCGCAGGTTGCCCCAGATGTTGCTGGGCAATACTTCTTCTCTTCTTCATCATCATCTGGTAGATTAGAAAAAGAAGAGAAACAACCACTTCCAATATCTGGAGGAATAAGAAATGATATGTTTGGCGTCCGCCTGAGTCACAGAGCATGAAAGAAAGACAGACAAAAAGGTGAGGGAAGAGAACTAGTGAGGGGATGAGGCCGGAGCTGAGAATGTTCCTTTCGGCTAGAGGTTGGAAGGGCTCTTCACTGAGGAACCTTATCGACGGATGACTAATGCCAAAATAAGTACATCAAATTCAAAGTATGTTAACTTCTTTTCCTTCTCACATTCTCCCCAATGATTGTACTTCAGTTTCCAGAAAATTAGAAAGGAATTTCTGAAAGTTGATTAAAGAGGAATCAAATATTTGAATTAAATGATTGTTTGTAGTGTAGCAGAAATGAATAACAAGAGGGGAAAAAAGGACAGTGTTAGAAAGGAAGAGTAAAAGCGGATGCAGTTAGATTATTGGACTCGAGAACGGGGAAAGAACAGTGATCAATGCCAGGAATGGACAATGTCTGCAGAAATTATTATTCAGAGGGAGAAGTGAAAGGACAGGTCCATGAAAGGGATGGGATGTACAGCTTATAAATGCTGTTATAGGTAGAGAATCAGCAGGAAGTTCTGAAAACAGGATAGGTAAGAATTTGATAAACCCCATTTGTAAAAATTAAAGCAATCATGTATACATTCAAATAGAGAAGGTATTCGACCCCAACAAAATTAAATATTACAAATTCTAAATATTAAATTTCTCTCTTCTTCAGGCAGCAGAACAAGAGAAACAGAAAGGCAGCCAAGAAAGAAACCAACCTCGCAGGCAGGCGGGCAGGCAGGCAGGCCTCGGAGATAAAAGTTCCCCCATCCCAGTGAGGAGGGAGCAACAGCAGGGCACCAGAGAGCAACAGGCCATGCTTCCTGCTAACACATGTGATGAAAGCAGCAGCATACAAGAGTGTATTTCACCCACAATCTATTTTAAAAATTTTTACTCCACCTTTCTCCTTTAAAAGCACCCAAGGCAGCTATAAATCTTTAAAACACAAGGTTTAAAAGTTTGGAACAGGAAGTGTAGAAATCAAAGCCTTTTATAATCTTTATTGGAAGTTTATGTTGTATCAGCTGGAAGAGATACAACAGAGACATTTGGGTAGAGTGGGCGGCATATAAATTAAATAAATAAATAAATAAATAAATAAATAAGTGTTATAAGTTGGAGAAAGATTATTGAAACTTATCAAAGCAATTTATACTCAACAAAAGGCAAAAGTGAGAATCAATGGAGAGTCGACGAAAGAAATACAAATAGAGAAAGGTACTAGACAGGGGTGTCCACTCTCACCACTACTATTTATCTTGACTCTAGAAATCTTAACTGAACAAATCAGAGATAAAAAGGAATGAAAAGGACTGAAAGTAAGGTCATACTTATAAACTCCAAACTTTTGCGGATAATTTAGTCATTATACTGGAAGATCCATTGGACTCAATAGAAGATTTGATGGAGATGCTGAAAAACTTTGGTGATATGGCAGGAATCAGAATAAAACAAAAGAAAACAAAAATACTTCTTAAAAATATGAGAGAACAAGAATGACAGAAGTTAATAGAAAAGACTAACTGCCAAGAGGAAAAGAGAATTAGATATTTAGGGATTCAAATTACAAAGAAGAAGAGCACATTATTCAAAGATAATTATATGAAATTGATTAAAGAGATACAGATCAACTTGGAGAGATGGGCCAAGTTACAGCTATCATTGATGGGAAGAATTGCAACTATCAAAATGAATGTCCTGACAATCCCTATAATATTAAAGCAGCCCTTTTTCAAGAACTCAATAAGATAATTATGAGATTTGTATGGCAAGGTAAAAAAAAAAATCTAGAATTAAAATTAAAGCAATGCAAGATGCCAAACAGAGGGTCGGTTTTGGCCTTCCAGATTGGGTTCTGTATTATAGATCCTGTGTATTAGATTGGATAAAAGAATGGATAACTTTGGAAAATGATAGATTACTCAATTTGGAAGGACATGATTTGCAGTTCGGCTGGCATGCTTTTTTATGGTGTAAAAAGGATAAAGAACAAAAACATTTTAATTCACATATGATAAGAAGAGCTTTATTAGGAACTTAGAAAAAGATTATTCAACAAATTTACCAAAAAACACCAGTACTGGTATCACCTATAGAGGCCGTTACACAACCTAATCTTATAACGAAAGCAAAATTTCTAAGATATCAAGATTTATTTAAAAAGGATTGTGAGTAAAGGTCTAAAGAAGAATTAGAGACACAGAATATTTACATAGACTGGTGGTCCAGAGCTCAGCTGCAATCTAGATACAGAAAAGACAAAATAGAGGGTTTAATATCAAGCAAAGTGTATAGTTATATATATATATAGTCATCAGAGCCAGAATTCTTTATGCCAAAAACTGGAAAAGTCCGGTGGTACTGAAACAAGAAGATCTTATGGAGAAGATAAGGGAAACGGCAGAAATGGACATTCTGTCAGAAGTGATGAAGGACTGTCCTTTACAAAAGGTAACTGAAAGACGGGACTTATTCTACAAATGGTTAGAGTCACCAGACAATGCTTGAATAAGATAGAGCAAAATTTGAGCTAAAATCTGGAAGGCAGAAAATAGTAGAAAAGCAGAATTTGAATTTTGATATTGCAATATGAATAGAATGGATGCCAGCATATTTTGTTTCTTCTCTCCACTCAACCCATACTCTTTTTTCCACTCACACCTGCTTCTTACCTTCTGTACCCCATACCCTAACCCAAGCTATTAACACAATAAGAAAAGGGGAATCGTGACCATGCTGCCATCTCTTTTGCCATGCATGTTGGGGGGAGAGTGTCAAGCAAATCTGACACAAAAACCCTTGATTTCCAAAGGGTGGACTTCCCTCAGGTGAGGAAGCTAGATGAAAGGGAAGGTAAAAAGGAAAAAAGAAAAGAAAAATCTCTCCAGAGGGTATGGAGTCTGTTGGAAGTTGGAAGGGGACTACAAGGCCATCAAGTCCAACCCCCTCTTCAGTGCAGGAATACGGTTGAAGCATATCTGCCAGGGGATGATCTAAGTTTTTCTTGAATGTCTCCAGTGTTGGGGCACTCCAAAGTAGTTGAAACATAAAACATTGAAGGGAGCCGGAGGCTGTACGCCATACATCTGGGCTCTGCTTGGTAACCTAAATATATAAGGATGTTGGGGTACACTTCCCTCTAGACAGTGTGGGGGATCCTACAGGGAGGTCATCAAAGGGAGGTGGTCACACCCCAAATATCAATAGGTGATCAATTTGAGTCTCGAGAGACTATGGTAACATGTTCTGTACGGAGGACTTGGAACAGTGTCTAGTGTAGCTGAGAAGGCCAATTTGAGAATGACAGTCCTTTCCACACTTGAAGACAAATACTATATACTCTCTCTCTCTCTCTCTCTCTCTCTCTCTCTATATATATATATATATATATATATACACACACACACACACACACACACACACACACACACACACACACACACACACACACACACACACACACACCTGTTTCCCCAAAAATAAGACCTAACCGGAAAATAAGCCCTAGTATGATTATCAAGGATGATCATAATGTAAGCCCTAACCCAAAAATGAACCCCAGTTAAGTGAAACCCTGCCCTCCACCCTTGTGCAGCAACCAGGAGATGACATGGCTGTATTTGAATGAATGTAGATATTTGTACAGAGAGAAGACTCCCTGGAAAAGATGCTGATGTTAGGAAAGTTTGAGGGCAAGAGGAGAAGGGGACGACAGACGATGAAATGGTTGGACAGCGTCATCGAAGCTATCAAGATGAATTTGACCCAACTCCGGGAGGCAGTGGAAGACAGGAGGGCCTGGCGTGCTCTAGTCCATGGGGTCACAAAGAGTTGGACATGACTAAACGACTAAACAACAACAACAAAATATCTTTGTACAGGAAAAAATGAAAGATCCCCTGAAAATGAGCCCTAATGCATTTTTGGAGCAAAAATTAATGTAAGACCCTATATGTTGTTGCACATATTTACAGTTATATGGTTGATCTGGACTCAAAAATGGGATAGCTTATCAGAGGCGGTCTCTGAGAATTCGAGAAGGTATGTTAAAGAAAGCTGGAAAATGTTTTATGATTGGGCCCAGAAACAAATATGAGTAGAGAATATAACATTTGTTATGGATTTTATTATTCTAATACAGTTACGGAGTCAAAATTATACTAGATATTGTATTACTGTAAACACTTCCCTGTATGTATGTATTTGTATTCCTTTGATTGTTATCTATTTGTCTGTTACATAATAAAAAATATGCGGGGGGAAAAAGTATCTGACCTAAAAAATTCCCATCCGTCCTGAAATCCCCTCTCCTTTAGTGCTTCCTTCCATGGAATTTCAGCCATTTATTTCCTAAATTTACAAAAAATTGACTTTCTTGAAGTCTGGAATGCTTATGGTAGAATAAGACGGGACTTATTCTACAAATGGTTACATGTGGTTAGACAAAAGGGATGTGGTGGCGCGGCGGGCTAAACTGCAGAAGCCTTTGTGTGCTGCCGGGTCAGAAGACCAGCAGTCGTAAGATCGTAAGATCGAATACACACAACGGAGTGAGCTCCCGTCGCTTTGTCCCAGCTTCTCGCCAACGTAGCAGTTTGAAAGCATGTAAATGTGAGTAGATAAATAGGTACCATCTCGCTGGGAAGGTAAACAGCATTCCGTGTATAGCTGCGCTGGCCACGTGACAACGGAAACTGTCTTCGGACAAACGCTGGCTCTACGGCTTGGAAACGGGGATGAGCACCACGCCCTAGAGTCGAACACGACTGACTAAAATGTCAAGGGGAACCTTTACCTTTATCTAGAATGCTTACACTTGGCTTTCCCTTCCCACTGTAAAACAAATTTCGAGAGAGGGTGGTCACTCCCACCTACGGCTCCCACCACTTCAACCTCATTAACAAGATCCTCCCTGTTGGTTGAGATGAGATCTAAAATAGCTGCTCCCCTTGTTGCCTCTTCCACTTTCTGGACCATGAGATTGTCTGCAAGACCAGAAAGGAATTTGTTGAAACTTGTGTTCTTGGCAGAGTCTAACAACTATCATATATCGGGATAGATGAAATCTCCCATTACTACTGCATCTTTCCCTTTTGAATGTGTGGCCATCTGCTCCAGGAAGGCTTGGGACTATCTCTGCATGGACCAATCTGGGGAGTGACAGGGGGTCCAGGCAGGGACACAGCTGCGCAATTCGTCTAAGAGGGAAGTGAGTGGATCGGACCACGGGCACCATCTGGCTCTCCATTGACCGCGTTGGGTCCAGAGGAACGCCCAGCGAGTGTTGGGAACCATGCAAATCACAGGCATCAGGGGCACCCAGTTGGAGGACCCCCGTCTTGTTTGGGATCAAGCCTCAGTCTATTGTCCCTTTTATCCTCTCACAGAAGGAGAAGGTGGGAACAGAACTGGCATTACCTGTTAATCAGTTATCAGAGTCCGAAGTACATGTTGATGGTGAAAAGCAAATTTCCCCAGTCTGGCTTGTCTGTTCAGGGGAAACAAGAAGGCAGGCTTGAAGGGGAAACCCCACAAATCCCAAATCAGGATGACCAAGGCTTGCCTCTTATCAACAGGACCTGCCCTTGGTGAAGCATGTGCTCGGAGTGAGCAAGACCGAGATTTCTTTAAAAAATAAGATGAAAGAAAACCAGACCCCCAAACACCACCACTTTGCACATCTTCAAAGAAGAAGTGTGGTGTCGTGGATGGAGTACCAGACTGGAAACCAGGAGACCTGGATTCAAATCCCTGCTGGGCCAGAGAAACTGAGAGGAGAGAGAGTGTGTAGCAAGGCTACTTGAGCCACCTCTTGAAATCTCACTTACCTTGCAAATGTTGGAGGGAGCTGGGATTTGGTTCTTTCTTTTTGGTCACAAAAAAAGCAAAGAGAATTCCACTCAGTCTCGCCCCTTCCTAGGAGAAAAGAAAAATAGAAAAGATCAGCCTGGAGGTTTTACAGATAAAGCAAACCAAAAACATTTCCTTCCAGGATGTGCTTCTGTCATGTTCTTATTGATCGGGCCTACATACCCTCTCTCTTCTTCAGGCAGCAGAACAAGAGAAACAGAAAGGCAGCCAAGAAAGAAACCAACCTCGCAGGCAGGCGGGCAGGCAGGCAGGCCTCGGAGATAAAAGTTCCCCTATCCCAGTGAGGAGGGGGCAACAGCAGGGAACCCGAGGGCAACAGGCCATGCTTCCTGCTGACAAAGTGATGAAAGCAGCAGCATACAAGAGTGTATTTCACCCACAATTTATTTAAAATATTTTTACTCCATCTTTCTCCTTTAAAAGCACCCAAGGCGACTTATGTAAATCATTAAAACACAATATTTAGAAGTTAAAAACAGGAAGTCTAGATATCTTAAAAAAGAATCAACCCAAACCTACTCTAAAATGGTAAACAAAATCAACATCTCGAAAACACAAAACACAGTGTGATGTACTGCACCGAGGTTTGCACGAGGCCCTCTGTTGTTGTGAGACCGTTTGTTATTTCTGTCACTTCAGGGATTCTAACACAGGGGGGGTCTCCAAAGGGGCTCCTCGGCCTCCGCGCCCTCCGTGCCAAGTGCCCTGTGTTGTGGGGTTGCCAGCCCAAGTTCCGGTCTCAGGACTTTTCTTGCCTGCTGTCTTCCAACCCCCAACCTTGTTTAGGCTTCGCTCTCCCCATTGAGCTCTTCCAAACTCACAGGGGCTTGGAAGGGGGGCAACCGAGGGTGGGGGTCTTGGTGTTGGTTCCCCCTGCTGTAAAACAAAGCCTTTCACCATCACTTGGTCTGGAACGGACACTTCAGAGCCATTCACTCTGCAAAAGACCCCCCAAGAGAGGAAAACTCCCCAGAAGGAGAGGCTGGGTTGCCTTCCGGTCCTTCTTTCCTCCTGCCCTCCATGTGGAAGGACTGGAGCTCCTTCGGCCTCTTGCCAAAGCCCCCTTTGGAGGGCCACGAATTGGAGGCAGGAGGGGGAATCCCTTGGGAAGGAGGAGTGAGAAGCAGGTCTTTTGCACAGCCGATGGCCCTGAATTGTGCCTTCAGGACCCAAAGACCAGAACAATTTTGGGTGAGGAACAAATTCCAAGAACATTCCTGTGGAGATTTCCAGTTCAGCCTCCGCTAGGAAACATCCCACCGAGGAAAGTCCACCACCTTCTCTCTCCTGCTTGCCTTTCAGAAAAAAACAGTCTGTGTTCGCAAGTAACAACACAACAAGGAAGCTGCCAAGTCGGGTGTGTGTGTGTGTGTGTGTGTGTGTGTGTGTGTGTGTGTGTGTGTGTGTGTGTGTGTGTGTGTGTGTGTGTGTGTGTGTGTGTGTGTGTGTGCGCGTGCGTGCGTGCCTGTGTGCGTGTTTGTGTGCGTGTGTGTCTTCCCTCCTCCTCCTCCTCGTGCAGTTGATCCTCAGTCCTCCTCTCTGCCAGATCATCCAGGAATAGAGAGAAGACCTTGTGTGCAAAATGGCAAGCGGTCCAGGAGATGTTCCCCCTCGGAGGGAAAGTTCAGGGAGGACCCCCCTCCCTCCCCACCCCCACTTCTCCTGCCGCCCCCCAAGTCCTCCACCACCCGCCTGCCCCCCAGCGCTGCCCCCTTTGCCTCTCCAGCCCCACCTGCGACTTTGTCCTTTTAAGGGAGGGGGGGTGTCCTACGTCTTTATAGAGGGAACAGGTGCTGGCAGGATTCAGGGGAAGGCAGGGTCTCCTTAAAACCTCCCCCCCCCCGACACACACACACACACACACACACACGCACACGCACACACGCACTTGCAGGGGGGTTTGGTCTCCTTTGAGGAAGGACAAACCACAACAGGGCACCACTGGCAATGCTCCGAGAAGCATCCCCCTTGCAAATCTCACCCCCACCCACCCCGACCTGCCCCCCCCTCTCCAGCGCCCACCTCCGTCCAGGTCCCGATCCGGGAGGTGCCCCAAAAGCCCCGCTTCTCTCCTCCAGGCGCCTTTCTTGGGCCGAAGGGGAAGAGGCAGGCGCAGCGATCCCCGCTTCTTCCGGCTCCCGTTCAAAGGGCATCCAGGGGAGGGGCTCTTCCTTCGCCTTCGTAGCTCTAGGTTCCTCCCCTTCCCCCCTCCTGCACGAACGGGGGGGGAGAGGGAAAGGTAGAAACAAGGCGGGGGGGGGCGTTAAAGGGCTCCAAAGAGGAGGAAAATGGCGGGAGTCCGGAGCTTCCTCCGGGCGGCCCAAATTCTTCCAGTTCTGGTGGAAGGAAAGACTCAGACGAGACACAAGAGTTCCTGTCAGCAGAGTCTGTTCACAAATATGCGAGGAGAGAAAAGGAGACAAACGAGCAGGGAGTTCAGGCTCTCAGACCGACCCGGATTGTGTTTCTCTCCTTCCAAAGGGAGACTCACCACGGCCGAGGAGAAATGACATCACATCAGCTTCTTCCATCATCTGCCTGCACGGCAGGACTCTCCACTTTGTCCTCATTAATTCCATCTGCTCTGTTTCGCCTTTACCACACCTCTTTTTTGTCATAAATTTATTATTATTATTATTATTATTATTATTATTATTATTATTATTATTATTATTATTATTATTATTATTATTATTATTATTATTATTATTATTAAACAGACAAACAATAGACACAACACACATGCTGGGAAGTGTTTACCATATTACAAAATCTAATATATAATCTTGACTCCATAACTGTGTTACAGTACTGAAATCTTTAACCTATGTTATAGTCTCTACTCATATTTATTTCTGGGCTCAATAATAATACATTTTTCAGTTTTCTTTAACATAACTTCTCAAATTCTTAGAAAATATCTCTAACTCCTTCTCCCATTATAAGCCCAGATGAACCTTATAATTACAAATATTTATAACCATATTTTTTCCATGTAATTTCTTATATAATACATTTTTTATCTATTTCCAAAATCATTTTACTGTCAGTCATTCACCACCTATACAAAAGAGCGTCCAAAGTTGGTGACAATATTTTAACCTGAATTTCTAATTTCTAACACACTTTTCTAACACACCAGTTTTGAAGTGCCATCTATAGAAGATCTTTAAAATATTTTGTCACAAATTTACTGATTTAATTCCTCTGTAATTATTATTCCACATTCAAATCCAATAATATATATCTAAATTATAGCCAAGACTTTGTACCCTCTCTCATCACTGCTTTCACTCTTCTCTGAATTCTCTTCTAATAAACAAATATACATTTTTGAATAATCTTCTCATAAAAGCCCATCAATTTATCTTTCATCAATCTTTATTCTTAAATCTTTTTTATCTGCTGTTCCCGCTGCTCTGGTAAAATGGTCTTCAATCTGAATAATCCATTCCACGCCCTCTTTAAATCCTGAAGTTACCACCTTAATTTCTAACGTCTTTTGATAGAAAGATATTGACTCGACTTGAAACTTACCTTTGTGTTACGAACCGAAAAAGCCGTGCGGGAGGTGGGGAAAGCGCAAAATTTCAACTTTCAGTTAACCGTTGGCCAGTGAAGAGGGTGCGTGACTGCTTCCTTGCTCTTCCCAGCGTTTTGAGAGTGGATTTGGAGGCAGTCTTCAGACTGCCTGATATTGCCTGGTACAGTGCTGCACGGACTGTATTTTTATTTTTTGGCTTTTTTCAAACGTCTGCTGATCCAAAGTTTACACAGCGGTTCCCAATGCCCTGGGATTCCCTCTGCTCTTGCTGCTGTCACGTTGCCTCCCCAGAACTGAGATACTAAAGGCCTCCACCTCTCTTTTTTTGTAAATAAATTCTAACTGAATTACAATGTCAAAATCTTGACCGTCTT
Source organism: Pogona vitticeps (assembly GCF_051106095.1). Taxonomy (NCBI): domain Eukaryota; kingdom Metazoa; phylum Chordata; class Lepidosauria; order Squamata; family Agamidae; genus Pogona; species Pogona vitticeps. The sequence goes on from NC_135784.1 coordinate 9,846,282, forward strand.
TTCCTTCATGATCCTCGTCAGCCCAGCACAGACCTCTAGGGTTTGGCTCATGAAACTTCAGGCAGTCGAGTCCTGGCCACTGGACTTCTTATCCACGGAATCAGGAGGATGTCCAGTGGCCAGGAGTCACCTGTCTGATAACCTCACATGGAGGATGCAGCCATGAAGAAGGGACAATAGGCTTCTGCGGAAGGAAGAAAAGAAGCTTCTTTTTCATGCCTATAGAAAGAGTTGGTATCCTTAGCCCAGGGTGTCCGGTTGGCTAGGCACCTCCACAACTGTGGATCGGTATTTGCTGCAGCCTGTTTTATGAAACCAGGAAACTCGGGCCAAGGAAACATGCTCTGATGTCTTTTATCTGAAAAGGTCTGTTACCCAAGGGGTTGGGGTGACCATCCAGGATAAAGATTTGGGGAAGCCTCAAACGGTGGTGGTGAAGTCACCTCTTTCATGGAAGTCCCTCCACTCCACGTGGAGTCTAAAGGTCTCCCTATCATGGATGCTGGAGCAGCAGCTTCTTCCTGCCAATGGGAAGGGGGTTGGACTAGATGACCTTTGGTTTCCCTGTCAGTTCTTCAGTTGGTGGTTCCCAACCTTGGGTAACCCAGGAGTTCCCGGATGGCACTTCCCAGAAAACCAGGCCAGCATAAGTGGTCCAGAAGGCTTGTGGGAATTGTGGGAACACCTGGGCTACCCAAGGTGGGGCGGCACCCACTGCTAATGAGGAAGAACCTGTCTCTTCAAACCTTCAAGACCTCCTTGAGTGTCCCCTTCGATTCAACCTAAAATAGGGCCAACTGTGTTTGTGAATGTCAGTTCCTTTTGGGATTCCTTGGACCTTCATCATTGGATATCAGAGGCATGAAAGATAAAACACTGGGGTCAGTGAACTAAAATCGTTGGGAATGGGTGAATTCAATTCAGATGATTATCATATCCACTATTGTGGGCAAGAATCCCATCGAAGAAATGGAGTAGCCTTCATAGTCAACAAAACAGTGGGAAAAGCTGTGTTGAGATACCAACTCAAAAATGATAGAATGATTTCAATATGAAACCAAGGCAAACCTTTCAGTTTCCAAGTTTATGCACCAACCACTAATTCTGAAAAGGCTGAAATTGACCAATTCTATAAAGACTTTTCCAATTGACCAATTCTATGCTCACTGGAAGGACATATCCTTAAACTGAGGCTCTAATACCTTGGCCATCTCATGAGAATAAAAAACTCCCTGGAAAAGACCCTGATGTTGGGAAAGTGTGAGGGCAAGAGGAGAAGGGGACAACAGAGGATGAGATGGTTGGATAGCATCATTGAAGCTACCAACATGAATTTGACCCACCTCCGGGAGGCAGTGAAGGACAGGAGGTCCTGGCGTTCTCAGGACTAAACAATAACAACATGAAGACTTACAACACCTTCTAGAAGTAACACCAAAGAAAGATGTGTCTGGTTAGCGATGCGAAAATATGCAGAGTTAATTGATTGAAGACACAGACACGTTCTTCTATAGCAAGACACATGTATTATACAAAATATACAAACTGGCAGCACTTCGGCATAGCAGGCAATCCTCAGACAAACTGGCATAGAGGATAGCAGCAAGTGATAGAAGGAGAAGAATACATTATGTACACACTGTTCTCTTATATACATTTACAGAACCTCTGTCCAATCACAGGACACTTTACATCCTTTTCTTCACCTGGGTGTCACCTCTTCTTCAGACATTGCATCATCCTTCTCTGTCACAGTGACTCAGCAGTCACACATCTGTTCATTATGGAAGTTCATTAATATCACATCTAATCCAGTTTCAGGCCTACAAAAATTGCAATATCCTGACAAGATGTTCTTCTCAATCTAGGGGACTGGAATGCTAAAGAAGGGAGTCAAGAGATAAAAGGAACAACAGGTAAGTTTGGCCTTGTAGTTCAAAGCGAAGAAGGGCAAAGTCTAATAGAGTTTTGTCAAGAGAACACACTTTTCCAACAACACAAGGGGCGACTCTACACATGGACATCACCAGATGGGTAATACTGAAATCAGATTGATTATATTCTCTGCAGCCAAAGATGGAGAAGCTCTATACAGTAAGCAAAAACAAGACCTGGAGCTGATTGTGGCTCTGATCATCAGCTTCTCATAGCAAAATTCAAACTTAAACTGAAGAGAGTAGGAAAAAACACGGGCTAGTCAGGTATAATCTAAACCAAATGCCTTATACATACAAAGTGGAAGTGAAGAGCAGATTTAAGGAACTTGGTTTGGTGGACAGAGTGCCTGAAGAACTATGGATGGAGGCTCGTAACAATGTACATGACGCAGCAACAAAAACCATCCGAAAGGAAAAGAAATGCAAAAAAGCAAAGCAGCTGTCGAACGAGGTCTTACAAATAGCAGAGAAGAGAAGGGAATTAAAATGCAAGGGAGACAGGGAAAGTTACAGAAAATGGAATGCAGACTTCCAAAGAATAGCAAGGAGAGACAGGAGGACCTTCTTAAATGAATAGCACAAAGAAACAGAGGAAAATAATAGCAGGGGGGAAATCCAAGATCTGTTCAAGAAAGTTGGAGATATTATATGAACATTTTGTGCAAAGATGGATATAATAAAGGGGAAAAATGGTAGGGACCTCACAGAAGCAGAAGACATCAAAAAGAGGGGGCAAGAATACACAGAGGAATTATACCAGAAAGATCTGAATGTCCCAGAAAACGGAGATAGTGTAGTGTGGTTGGTGACCTTCAGCCAGACATCCTGGAGAGGGAAGTCAAGTGGGCCTTAGAAAGCATGGCTAACAACAAGTCCAGGAATAGCATTACAGCTGAACTATTTAAAATCTTAGAAGATGATGCTGTTAGAGTGCTACACTCAATAGGGAAAACTCAGAAGTGGCCAGAGGATTAGGAAAAAAAAAAAACACCCTACATCCCAATCCCAAAGAAGGGCAGTGCCAAAGAATGTTCCAACTGCCATACAATTGCACTCATTTCACACACTAGCAAGGTTATGCTAAAAATCCTTCAAGGCAGGCTTCAGCAGTAGAAGCTGGATATTGAAGGGGTGGAGGAACTAATGACCAAATTGCTAACATAAACTGGATTATGGAGAAAGCCAAAGAGTTCCAGAAAAACATCTACTTCTGCGTGGACCACAGCAAACTATGGGAAGTCCTTAAAGAAATGGGATTGCCTGTGCACCTTGTCTATCTCTCCTGAGAAATCTATATGTGGGACAGGAAGCAACAGTTAGAACTGGATTTTGAATATCTGATTGGTTCAAAATTGGGAAAGAAGTACGACAAGGCTGTATATTGTCTCCCAGCTTATTTAACTTATATGCAGCATACATCATGCAAAAGGCTGGACTAAATGAACCCCAAACGTAATTAAGATTGCCGGAAGAAATCTCAATAACCTCAGATATACAGATGATACCACTTTGATAGCAGAAATTGAGGAAGAATTAGAAAAATCTTAATGAGGGTGAAAGAGGAGAGCACGAAAAATGGTCTGAAGCTCAACATCAAAAAATCTAAGGTCATGGCCACTGGTCCTATCACCTCCTGGCAAATAAAAGGGGATGATATGGAGGCAGTGACAGATTTTACTTTCCTGGGCTCCGTAATCACTGTAGATGGTGACAGCAGCCACAGAATTAAAAGACGCCTGCTTCTTAGGAGGAAAGCGATGACAAAACTCGACAGCATCTTAAAAAGCAGAGACATCACCTTGCTGACAAAGGTCCAGGTTTTTCCAGTAGGGATGTATGGAAGTGAGAGCTGGACTACAAAGAAAGCTGACCACCGCGGAATTGATGCTTTGGAATTGTGGTGCTGGAGGAGGCTCTTGAGAGTCCCCTGGACTGCAAGGAGAACAAACCTATCTGTTCTGACAGACATCAACCCTGAGTTCTCACGGAAAGGACAGATTCTGAAGGCGAGGCTCCAATACTTTGGCCAACTCATGAGAAGAGAAGACTCCCTGGAAAAGCCCCTGATGTTGGGGAATTGTGGAGGCAAGGGGAGAAGGGAAGACAGAGGACGAGATGGTAGAACAGTGTCACTGAAGCTACCAACATAAATTTAACATCCAGTGAAAGACTGGAGGGGCCAGCGTGCTCTGGTCCATGGGGTTACAAAGTGTCGGACATGACTTAACGACTAAACAACAACAACAACAACAACAACAACAACAAAGTCTTCAAGCCTCAGTTTAGTGTAATATCTGTGCCATGGATAAACTTGACCATTAAAAAACACTTTAATTTGAAAGTACTTAAACATGGGATTTGTGATTCCTCAGAACTCACAACACATCTGTAAGGTAGGACTTCTCTATGGTAGCCAGTTAGTGACCTTTCCATTCCACTGGATTTAAGCCTAACCCTGCTGTTCCAAGAGACTAGTCCTCATTTAAGATTTTATAATTATTTTTATTAAGAAAGTATAGATTCATAGAAATAGTTTGTTTGCTAAAGCAGAGCATAAAACATATCCAAAGATTCCAATGATTAAAGCTGCTATTTTTCTTTAAAAGAAGAAAAAACATATTCTAAACTAAGTAACTTCTTAAAAGGGCTCCTTCTCTCTCTACGTTCTGTAAGCATTTTCTCACGTAGCACATTCCATTCCGAAACTCCCCTCTCTAAGCTTGCAAAGCTACGAGAAGCTTCCTTTACAACCCATTCTCCATCTTTTTCTACATCACTTAGCCCTCCTTCTTCTTGACCCATCTTAGCTCTAAACCAATTAACTTCAAAGAAGCGTAACCCTATTCTCCACCCCAAATGCCCACGCTGGGGCCAGGTGTTTTATCTCGTTCCCAATTAGGATGATATTCTTGTTTGGTCTCCTGGGCCTCTTGCATAGTCCTTCGTTTTTCTCGGAGATCTATCTCTACCAGCCTAGCTGTAAATTAGGAAAAACAGTCTCATGACCCTTACTACATTCCAAGGCCTTCAAATCATTTCACTTTGAACCTAACAGGTTCCATTTTCCTCTGACTACAAATCCCACTCTCCTTAAAATCATCACAGAACTCATGGCATGAATAAAAGCCAACAGCGATATATTTCACGTCCTGTTCCAAAGGCTGGGCAACTTTGGTCAAGGCGAGTGGATTTTTTTTGGTATTTTGATTGATTGATTTGTCTTGTCAGGATGAGGAAGGGGTCAAAACAGCCTTCAGTGCTGTGTTGGTCTACGAGTCCAGGTTCAGAGATTGCCCTTTTTGCAGTGGCTCCAGGAGTGAAGGTCTTTCACAAAAGGGGCCGCAAATGGTATTGAGACCCTCATCTGCCACATTCACGGTTTCTACCACAAGGCGAATGACGCCACTTAGAGGAAGAGCGGGGAGATGTTGGAAGCCGAGACCCTCCACGGGAATGTGGTTCCTAACTCGGATGGGACCTTCCTCACCTTGCTCAGTATTGAGTTTGACCCGGAGGAGTGGAAACAATATCTTTGCACCACGGAGCACGATAGCCTGCTCGGGGATCCTAACCCAGCTGTGGAGCAGCCTGGAAAGAACCTGGAAGGGATGAGGAGGAAGACCAGCTGAAGGTCAGTATCTTGGGTAGGGGTGTCTGGTGTACACCTGGTTGCAGAACTGGATGTGCCATCAGCCGTGCAACGGAGACACACCTTCCTGAATGGAGAATATGACTGCCTGTCTGAAGTAAATGGAACAGGATCATGGGCTAGGACATTCAAGACAGCTCCGTGGTTGGGAATACAGGAAAGGCCCTGAAGGTAGATCAGAATGAAGGTCATCTTTCTAGCCCTAGCATTTGGTCCAGGCAGGGATCAGCCACCAGCCCCAGCAGGAAACTATTCATCAGAAGGGATGGCATTCGTGTGGTTGCACTCCCAGGTCCAAATTAGTGTAGTGTAGTAAGGTGCACTCGAGGAGGCTCCTTGAATCCCTGGGGTATTCAGTGATTCAGCTCACCCAAAAATTCCTCTGACAAGCCTACTCTAAATGCAACATATTGTAGCAGAGCAAGGCACCGAGAGAAGTTGTGTTTCAATCCATAGAGTTTATGAAGGAGTATATCCACTCCCAGCCTTGTGGTAATATATTTCTCTTCCCTCCTCGTGTCCTATTCCTTTCTTTTTCTCTTGCACCTCTGCTGCTCCTAAGGTGTTTTTTGACCTGGTGGATCCGTCTTTTCCTCTAATGCACCTTCTGCTACCCTGACTAGAACTTCCACCCGGAACTATCTCTAGCCTCCTGGTTTTCTCTGTGACCCTTCTCATCTCTCTATCTTCCCATTCTCCCCATGAAGGGGTCACTCCTCAAACAGGTCATATGTTGTGTCTCTGGGGCTCCTTGAGATTCTCGCTCCTCTTCTCAGGAAACGACGGAAATCCAGTCAGGATGGGTTCAGCCCAAGTTTCTCTCTCACATAGACAACCTGTGACAAGGTGTTTCAAGCTCATCTGGATGTCTCATAAGAGGTCTTTTCATTGCTGCAATGATGCCAGGCAATTCCAAAACTTGTTAGTTCTGTAGAAGTTCATTTATTTAATGTACTAAATTTTAAAAAAGGAAGGGAGTCTTACAGGCATGAGGAAAAAATTGTAGGTACAGATCTTCAAATCCAAACATCATACAGTTATGCAAAAACTGGAGGCTTAAAATACCTCATTGCACCTTGTAAAAAGAAGCAGGAATTTAAATTTAGATAATAGGGAAAATTTAAGATGTGTTTGAATCTAAAATACAAACACATTAAAACAATGGAGCTCATTATCTAGAAAGACAGAGAATACATTTTAAGAACACTTTAGACTTCCAAAGAATACAATGAAAAAAAGGAAAAAAAGTGTATCATTTTCAATGAAAGGTATGCAAAAGTATTTAAACATTAAAAATGAATATAAACAAAGTTTAAAAAGCACTATTGGATGCAAGTGTGTTGTTAACAGAGAGAAAATTGTGTTTTCACACAGCCATGTGTAAAATCCATGGTTGGATGTCACTGCCTCACCATTATCTTTCCGCTCTTCCAAGGACTTTCATCCGGCATCAGTTCCATCGTCTGTCGTACTCCATGAAACCAAACATCTACGGTTCTCTGTTCCTTTCTAATAACAGTTTGTGGAAAATCTCCCCCAATATTTATATTCCTTTCTCCTGCATCAGTCAGAAAAACCAAATCTTCCCAAAGGCTTGGGTTTCCCAGCCTCAGAGAAGCTTAGATGTTAAGGATCAAAGGACTTGGTCACCGCCAACCCAGTGCAGTTCAGGGCCCGCAGAGATCAGAGCTTGAAAAACCAAAATTTCCATATCTTCCAATAACCCCTGCCATTACAAAGCAGTATACTCTCAATACAATAGCTTGGAAACACAGTTTTTCATCAATAAAACAATATATATTTTTGTTCATAAAAAAAATAGAGAAAACAAAGTAATTGGTACTCTCTTTAAAACTCAATTATTATTATTAATTAGTAACAGCTTCTCTCTCTTCACTACTTGCTTTTCTTTCATCAGTTAGCCTTAGAACATCCACTATTTTCTCTTTTTACACTAATTTTGTAAAAGCTTCTGTTGCACAATGTATGCTTATTTTCATTTTTATAGCACATGGTTCCATGTCTACTTTCTGACATCTCTATGTCAAATAACATAAGTAAAACACATCACAAGTGGTACTTCAAAATGCACTCAAGTTTTTGTCTTTTCTGTTTAGCAGTACGTCAGCCTTTGGTTGTTTATTCTTTCCAGTGAAAACCAGCACAAACCTCAATCAGCTCTTTATGCCTTATCAGGAGCTGTGAATAAAGCTCCCTCCAAGTTCCATGCATTTATGTGGTTTCTCCCTAAAGTGAGTCCTTTGATGTAACCTAAGGTGACCACTCTGACTAAAGCTCTTTCCACATTCCATGCATTTATGTGGTTTCTCCCCAGTGTGAGTCCTCTCATGTGACCTAAGGTGATCACTGCGACTAAAGCTCTTTCCACATTCCATGCATTTATGTGGTTTCTCCCCAGTGTGAGTTCTTTCATGTGACCTAAGGTGATCACTGCGACTAAAGCTCTTTCCACATTCCATGCATTTATGTGGTTTCTCCCCAGTGTGAGTCCTCTCATGTGACCTAAGGTGATCACTGCGACTAAAGCTCTTTCCACATTCCATGCATTTATGTGGTTTCTCCCCAGTGTGAGTTCTTTCATGTGACCTAAGGTGATCACTGCGACTAAAGCTCTTTCCACATTCCATGCATTTACGCGGTTTCTCCCCAGTGTGTTCTTTCATGTAACCTAAGTGTACCACTCTGACTAAAACTCTTTCCACATTCTATGCATTTATGTGGTTTCTCCCCAGTGTGAGTCATTTGATGTAACCTAAGTTCACCACTGCGACTAAAGCTCTTTCCACATTCCATGCATTTATGTGGTTTCTCCCCAGTGTGAGTCATTTGATGTAACCTAAGTTCACCACTGCGACTAAAGCTCTTTCCACATTCCATGCATTTATGTGGTTTCTCCCCAGTGTGAGTCCTTTCATGTGACCTAAGGTGATCACTGCGACTAAAGCTCTTTCCACATTCCATGCATTTATGTGGCTTCTCCCCAGTGTGAGTCCTTTGATGTGACCTAAGCACATCACTCCGACTAAAGCTTTTTCCACATTCAATGCATTTATGTGGTTTCTCCCCAGTGTGAATACTTTGATGTAACCTAAGTTGACCACTCTGACTAAAATTCTTTCCACATTCCATGCATTTATACGGTTTCTCCCCAGTGTGAGTCATTTGATGTAACCTAAGTTCACCACTGCGACTAAAGCTCTTTCCACATTCCATGCATTTATGTGGTTTCTCCCCAGTGTGAGTCCTTTCATGTGATCTAAGGTTACTACTCTGACTAAAATTCTTTCCACACTTTATGCATATATGTGGTTTCTCTCCTGTATGGGTTCTTTCATGTTTCCTAAGGTCACCACTGTGACTAAAGCTCTTTCCACATTCCGTACATGGATACAGTTTCTCCCCAGTGTGTGTTCTTTCATGTAACCTAAGTTCACTACTCTGTCTAAAACTCTTTCCACATTCTATGCATTTATGTGGTTTCTCCCCAGTGTGAGTCATTTGATGTAACCTAAGTTCACCACTGCGACTAAAGCTCTTTCCACATTCCATGCATTTATGTGGTTTCTCCCCAGTGTGAGTCCTCTCATGTGACCTAAGGTGATCACTGCGACTAAAGCTCTTTCCACATTCTATGCATTTATGTGGTTTCTCCCCAGTGTGAGTCCTTTCATGTGATCTAAGGTTACTACTCTGACTAAAATTCTTTCCACACTCTATGCATATATGTGGTTTCTCTCCTGTATGGGTTCTTTCATGTTTCCTAAGGTCACCACTGTGACTAAAGCTCTTTCCACATTCCGTACATGGATACAGTTTCTTCCCTGCATGTGTTCTTTGATGTCTACTGACGTGACATGAATTGATGTGGCTTCTTCCCTGTTTCAGTCCTTTCATGTCAAGTCCATGCCTGCCCATTTTGATTTTCAATTCTATGTTTTCTTGCTTGATTATGAGTTCCTGCGCAGGTTGCCCCAGATGTTGCTGGGCAATACTTCTTCTCTTCTTCATCATCATCTGGTAGATTAGAAAAAGAAGAGAAACAACCACTTCCAATATCTGGAGGAATAAGAAATGATATGTTTGGCCTCCGCCTGAGTCACAGAGCATGAAAGAAAGACAGACAAAAAGGTGAGGGAAGAGAACTAGTGAGGGGATGAGGCCGGAGCTGAGAATGTTCCTTTCGGCTAGAGGTTGGAAGGGCTCTTCACTGAGGAACCTTATCGACGGATGACTAATGCCAAAATAAGTACATCAAATTCAAAGTATGTTAACTTCTTTTCCTTCTCACATTCTCCCCAATGATTGTACTTCAGTTTCCAGAAAATTAGAAAGGAGTTTCTGAAAGTTGATTAAAGAGGAATCAAATATTTGAATTAAATGATTGTTTGTAGTGTAGCAGAAATGAATAACAAGAGGGGAAAAAAGGACAGTGTTAGAAAGGAAGAGTAAAAGCGGATGCAGTTAGATTATTGGACTCGAGAACGGGGAAAGAACAGTGATCAATGCCAGGAATGGACAATGTCTGCAGAAATTATTATTCAGAGGGAGAAGTGAAAGGACAGGTCCATGAAAGGGATGGGATGTACAGCTTATAAATGCTGTTATAGGTAGAGAATCAGCAGGAAGTTCTGAAAACAGGATAGGTAAGAATTTGATAAACCCCATTTGTAAAAATTAAAGCAATCATGTATACATTCAAATAGAGAAGGTATTCGACCCCAACAAAATTAAATATTACAAATTCTAAATATTAAATTTCTCTCTTCTTCAGGCAGCAGAACAAGAGAAACAGAAAGGCAGCCAAGAAAGAAACCAACCTCGCAGGCAGGCGGGCAGGCAGGCAGGCCTCGGAGATAAAAGTTCCCCCATCCCAGTGAGGAGGGAGCAACAGCAGGGCACCAGAGAGCAACAGGACATGCTTCCTGCTAACACATGTGATGAAAGCAGCAGCATACAAGAGTGTATTTCACCCACAATCTATTTTAAAAATTTTTACTCCACCTTTCTCCTTTAAAAGCACCCAAGGCAGCTATAAATCTTTAAAACACAAGGTTTAAAAGTTTGGAACAGGAAGTGTAGAAATCAAAGCCTTTTATAATCTTTATTGGAAGTTTATGTTGTATCAGCTGGAAGAGATACAACAGAGACCTTTGGGTAGAGTGGGCGGCATATAAATTAAATAAATAAATAAATAAATAAATAAATAAATAAATAAATAAATAAATAAATAAATAAGTGTTATAAGTTGGAGAAAGATTATTGAAACTTATCAAAGCAATTTATACTCAACAAAAGGCAAAAGTGAGAATCAATGGAGAGTCGACGAAAGAAATACAAATAGAGAAAGGTACTAGACACTCTCACCACTATTTATCTTGACTCTAGAAATCTTAACTGAACAAATCAGAGATAAAAAGGAATGAAAAGGACTGAAAGTAAGGTCATACTTATAAACTCCAAACTTTTGCGGATAATTTAGTCATTATACTGGAAGATCCATTGGACTCAATAGAAGATTTGATGGAGATGCTGAAAAACTTTGGTGATATGGCAGGAATCAGAATAAAACAAAAGAAAACAAAAATACTTGTTAAAAATATGAGAGAACAAGAATGACAGAAGTTAATAGAAAAGACTAACTGCCAAGAGGAAAAGAGAATTAGATATTTAGGGATTCAAATTACAAAGAAGAAGAGCACATTATTCAAAGATAATTATATGAAATTGATTAAAGAGATACAGATCAACTTGGAGAGATGGGCCAAGTTACAGCTATCATTGATGGGAAGAATTGCAACTATCAAAATGAATGTCCTGACAATCCCTATAATATTAAAGCAGCCCTTTTTCAAGAACTCAATAAGATAATTATGAGATTTGTATGGCAAGGTAAAAAAAAAAATCTAGAATTAAAATTAAAGCAATGCAAGATGCCAAACAGAGGGTCGGTTTTGGCCTTCCAGATTGGGTTCTGTATTATAGATCCTGTGTATTAGATTGGATAAAAGAATGGATAACTTTGGAAAATGATAGATTACTCAATTTGGAAGGACATGATTTGCAGTTCGGCTGGCATGCTTTTTTATGGTGTAAAAAGGATAAAGAACAAAAACATTTTAATTCACATATGATAAGAAGAGCTTTATTAGGAACTTAGAAAAAGATTATTCAACAAATTTACCAAAAAACACCAGTACTGGTATCACCTATAGAGGCCGTTACACAACCTAATCTTATAACGAAAGCAAAATTTCTAAGATATCAAGATTTATTTAAAAAGGATTGTGAGTAAAGGTCTAAAGAAGAATTAGAGACACAGAATATTTACATAGACTGGTGGTCCAGAGCTCAGCTGCAATCTAGATACAGAAAAGACAAAATAGAGGGTTTAATATCAAGCAAAGTGTATAGTTATATATATATATAGTCATCAGAGCCAGAATTCTTTATGCCAAAAACTGGAAAAGTCCGGTGGTACCGAAACAAGAAGATCTTATGGAGAAGATAAGGGAAACGGCAGAAATGGACATTCTGTCAGAAGTGATGAAGGACTGTCCTTTACAAAAGGTAACTGAAAGACGGGACTTATTCTACAAATGGTTAGAGTCACCAGACAATGCTTGAATAAGATAGAGCAAAATTTGAGCTAAAATCTGGAAGGCAGAAAATAGTAGAAAAGCAGAATTTGAATTTTGATATTGCAATATGAATAGAATGGATGCCAGCATATTTTGTTTCTTCTCTCCACTCAACCCATACTCTTTTTTCCACTCACACCTGCTTCTTACCTTCTGTACCCCATACCCTAACCCAAGCTATTAAGACAATAAGAAAAGGGGAATCGTGACCATGCTGCCATCTCTTTTGCCATGCATGTTGGGGGGAGAGTGTCAAGCAAATCTGACACAAAAACCCTTGATTTCCAAAGGGTGGACTTCCCTCAGGTGAGGAAGCTAGATGAAAGGGAAGGTAAAAAGGAAAAAAGAAAAGAAAAATCTCTCCAGAGGGTATGGAGTCTGTTGGAAGGGGACTACAAGGCCATCAAGTCCAACCCCCTCTTCAGTGCAGGAATACGGTTGAAGCATATCTGCCAGGGGATGATCTAAGTTTTTCTTGAATGTCTCCAGTGTTGGGGCACTCCAAAGTAGTTGAAACATAAAACATTGAAGGGAGCCGGAGGCTGTACGCCATACATCTGGGCTCTGCTTGGTAACCTAAATATATAAGGATGTTGGGGTACACTTCCCTCTAGACAGTGTGGGGGATCCTACAGGGAGGTCATCAAAGGGAGGTGGTCACACCCCAAATATCAATAGGTGATCAATTTGAGTCTCGAGAGACTATGGTAACATGTTCTGTACGGAGGACTTGGAACAGTGTCTAGTGTAGCTGAGAAGGCCAATTTGAGAATGACAGTCCTTTCCACACTTGAAGACAAATACTATATACTCTCTCTCTCTCTCTCTCTCTCTCTATATATATATATATATATATATACACACACACACACACACACACACACACACCCTGTTTCCCCAAAAATAAGACCTAACCGGAAAATAAGCCCTAGTATGATTATCAAGGATGATCATAATGTAAGCCCTACCCCAAAAATGAACCCCAGTTAAGTGAAACCCTGCCCTCCACCCTTGTGCAGCAACCAGGAGATGACATGGCTGTATTTGAATGAATGTAGATATTTGTACAGAGAGAAGACTCCCTGGAAAAGATGCTGATGTTAGGAAAGTTTGAGGGCAAGAGGAGAAGGGGACGACAGACGATGAAATGGTTGGACAGCGTCATCGAAGCTATCAAGATGAATTTGACCCAACTCCGGGAGGCAGTGGAAGACAGGAGGGCCTGGCGTGCTCTAGTCCATGGGGTCACAAAGAGTTGGACATGACTAAACGACTAAACAACAACAACAAAATATCTTTGTACAGGAAAAAATGAAAGATCCCCTGAAAATGAGCCCTAATGCATTTTTGGAGCAAAAATTAATGTAAGACCCTATATGTTGTTGCACATATTTACAGTTATATGGTTGATCTGGACTCAAAAATGGGATAGCTTATCAGAGGCGGTCTCCGAGAATTCGAGAAGGTATGTTAAAGAAAGCTGGAAAATGTTTTATGATTGGGCCCAGAAACAAATATGAGTAGAGAATATAACATTTGTTATGGATTTTATTATTCTAATACAGTTACGGAGTCAAAATTATACTAGATATTGTATTACTGTAAACACTTCCCTGTATGTATGTATTTGTATTCCTTTGATTGTTATCTATTTGTCTGTTACATAATAAAAAATATGCGGGGGGAAAAAGTATCTGACCTAAAAAATTCCCATCCGTCCTGAAATCCCCTCTCCTTTAGTGCTTCCTTCCATGGAATTTCAGCCATTTATTTCCTAAATTTACAAAAAATTGACTTTCTTGAAGTCTGGAATGCTTATGGTAGAATAAGACGGGACTTATTCTACAAATGGTTACATGTGGTTAGACAAAAGGGATGTGGTGGCGCGCCGGGCTAAACTGCAGAAGCCTTTGTGTGCTGCCGGGTCAGAAGACCAGCAGTCGTAAGATCGTAAGATCGAATACACACAACGGAGTGAGCTCCCGTCGCTTTGTCCCAGCTTCTCGCCAACGTAGCAGTTTGAAAGCATGTAAATGTGAGTAGATAAATAGGTACCATCTCGCTGGGAAGGTAAACAGCATTCCGTGTATAGCTGCGCTGGCCACGTGACAACGGAAACTGTCTTCGGACAAACGCTGGCTCTACGGCTTGGAAACGGGGATGAGCACCACGCCCTAGAGTCGAACACGACTGACTAAAATGTCAAGGTGAACCTTTACCTTTATCTAGAATGCTTACACTTGGCTTTCCCTTCCCACTGTAAATTTCGAGAGAGGGTGGTCACCCCCACCTACGGCTCCCACCACTTCAACCTCATTAACAAGATCCTCCCTGTTGGTTGAGATGAGATCTAAAATAGCTGTTCCCCTTGTTGCCTCTTCCACTTTCTGGACCATGAGATTGTCTGCAAGACCAGAAAGGAATTTGTTGAAACTTGTGTTCTTGGCAGAGTCTAACAACCATCATATATCGGGATGGATGAAATCTCCCATTACTACTGCATCTTTCCCTTTTGAATGTGAGGCCATCTGCTCCAGGAAGGCTTGGGACTATCTCTGCATGGACCAATCCGGGGAGTGACAGGGGGTCCAGGCAGGGACACAGCTGCGCAATTCGTCTAAGAGGGAAGTGAGTGGATAGGACCACGGGCACCATCTGGCTCTCCATTGACCGTGTTGGGTCCAGAGGAACGCCCAGCGAGTGTTGGGAACCATGCAAATCACAGGCATCAGGGGCACCTAGTTGGAGGACCCCGTCTTGTTTGGGATCAAGCCTCAGTCTATTGTCCCTTTTATCCTCTCACAGAAGGAGAAGGTGGGAACAGAACTGGCATTACCTGTTAATCAGTTATCAGAGTCCGAAGTACATGTTGATGGTGAAAAGCAAATTTCCCCAGTCTGGCTTGTCTGTTCAGGGGGAACAAGAAGGCAGGCTTGAAGGGGAAACCCCACAAATCCCAAATCAGGATGACCAAGGCTTGCCTCTTATCAACAGGACCTGCCCTTGGTGAGCATGTGCTCGGAGTGAGCAAGACCGAGATTTCTTTAAAAAATAAGATGAAAGAAAACCAGACCCCCAAACACCACCACTTTGCACATCTTCAAAGAAGAAGTGTGGTGTCGTGGATGGAGAACCAGACTGGAAACCAGGAGACCTGGATTCAAATCCCTGCTGGGCCAGAGAAACTGAGAGGAGAGAGAGTGTGTAGCAAGGCTACTTGAGCCACCTCTTGAAATCTCACTTACCTTGCAAATGTTGGAGGGATCTGGGATTTGGTTCTTTCTTTTTGGTCACAAAAAAAGCAAAGAGAATTCCACTCAGTCTCGCCCCTTCCTAGGAGAAAAGAAAAATAGAAAAGATCAACCTGGAGGTTTTACAGATAAAGCAAACCAAAAACATTTCCTTCCAGGATGTGCTTCTGTCATGTTCTTATTGATCGGGCCTACATACCCTCTCTCTTCTTCAGGCAGCAGAACAAGAGAAACAGAAAGGCAGCCAAGAAAGAAACCAACCTCGCAGGCAGGCGGGCAGGCAGGCAGGCCTCAGAGATAAAAGTTCCCCCATCCCAGTGAGGAGGGGGCAACAGCAGGGAACCAGAGAGCAACAGGCCATGCTTCCTGCTGACAAATAGTGATGAAAGCAGCAGCATACAAGAGTGTATTTCACCCACAATTTATTTAAAATATTTTTACTCCATCTTTCTCCTTTAAAAGCACCCAAGGCGACTTATGTAAATCATTAAAACACAATATTTAGAAGTTAAAAACAGGAAGTCTAGATATCTTAAAAAAGAATCAACCCAAACCTACTCTAAAATGGTAAACAAAATCAACATCTCGAAAACACAAAACACAGTGTGATGTACTGCACCGAGGTTTGCACCAGGCCCTCTGTTGTCGTGAGACCGTTTGTTATTTCTGTCACTTCAGGGATTCTAACACAGGGGGCATCTCCAAAGGGGCTCCTCGGCCTCCGCGCCCTCCGTGCCAAGTGCCCTGTGTTGTGGGGTTGCCAGCCCAAGTTCCGGTCTCAGGACTTTTCTTGCCTGATGTCTTCCAACCCCCAACCTTGTTTAGGCTTTGCTCTCCCCATTGAGCTCACTACCAAACCCCACAGGGGTTTCGAAGGGGGGCAACCGAGGGTGGGGGGGTCTTGGTGGTGGTTCCCCCTGCTGTAAAACAAAGCGTTTCATGATCAATTGGTCTGGAACAGACCCTTCAGAGCCATTGACTCTGCAAAAGACCTGCCAGGAGAGGAAATGCCCCAGGAGAGGCTGGGTTCCCATTGGGTCCTTCTTTCCTCCTGCCCTCCATGTGGAAGGACCGGAGCTCCTCCGGCCTCTTTCCAAAGCCCCCTTTGCTCCACCCCATGGAGACCCACGAATTGGAGGCAGGAGGGAGAACCCCTAGGAAGAGGGGCAGGTCTTTTGCACAGCCGATGGCCCTGAATTGTGCCTTCAGGACCCAAAGACCAGAAAAATTTTGGGTGAGGAACAAATTCCAAGAACGTTCCTGGGGAGATTTCCAGTTCAGGCTCCGCTAGGAAACCTCCCACGGAGGAAAGTCCACCACCTTCTCTCTCCTGCTTGCCTTTCAGAAAAAAACAGTCTGTGTTCGCAAGTAACAACACAACAAGGAAGCTGCCAAGTCGGGGTGTGTGCGTGTGTGTGTCTTCCCTCCTCCTCCTCCTCCTGCAGTTGATCCTCAGCCCTCCTCTCTGCCAGATCATCCAGGAATAGAGAGAAGACCTTGTGTGCAAAATGGCAACCGGTCCAGGAGATGTTCCCCCTCGGAGGGAAAGTTCAGGAAGGACCCCCCCACCCTCACAAACTCCACTTCTCCTGCCCGCCCCCCAAGTCCTCCACCACCCACCTGCCCCCCAGTGCTGCCCCCTTTCCTCTCCAGCCCCACCTGCGACTTTGTCCTTTTAAGGGAGGGGGGGTGTCCTACGTCTTTATAGAAGGAACAGGTGCTGGCAGGATTCAGGGGAAGGCAGGGTCTCCTTAAAACCTCCCCCCCCGACACACACAAACACACACACACACACACACACACGCACGCACGCACGCACACACGCACTTGCAGGGGGGTTTGGTCTCCTTTGAGGAAGGACAAACCACAACAGGGCACCACGGGCAATGCTCCGAGAAGCATCCCCCTTGCAAATCTCACCCCCACCCACCCCGACCTGCCCCCCCTCCAGCGCCCACCTCCGTCCGGGTCCCGATCCGGGAGGCGCCCCAAAAGCCCCGCTTCTCTCCTCCAGGCGCCTTTCTTGGACGGAAGGGGAAGAGGCAGGCGCAGCGATCCCCGCTTCTTCCGGCTCCCGTTCAAAGGGCGTCCAAGGGGAGGGGCTCTTCCTTCGCCTTCGTAGCTCTAGGTTCCTCCCCTTCCCCCCTCCTGCAGGAACGGGGGGGGGGGAGACGGAAAGGCAGAATCAAGGCGGGGGGGGCGTTAAAGGGCTCCAAAGAGGAGGAAAATGGCGGGAGTGAGGAGCTTCCTCCGGGCGGCCCAAATTCTTCCAGTTCTGGTGGAAGGAAAGACTCAGACGAGACACAAGAGTTCCTGTCAGCAGAGTCTGTTCACAAATATGCGAGGAGAGAAAAGGAGACAAACGAGCAGGGAGTTCAGGCTCTCGACAGACCCGGATTATGTTTCTCTCCTTCCAAAGGGAGACTCACAACAGCCGAGAAAAAATGACGTCACATCAGCTTCTTCCATCATCTGCCTGAACGGCAGGACTCCTCACTTTGCCCTCATTAATTCCATCTGCTCTGTTTCGCCTTTACCACACCGCTTTTTTGTCATAAATTTATTATTATTATTATTATTATTATTATTATTATTATTATTATTATTATTATTATTATTATTATTATTATTATTATTATTATTATTATTATATAACAGACAAATAATAGACACAACACACATGCTGGGAAGTGTTTACCATATTACAAAATCTAATATATAATCTTGACTCCATAACTGTGTTACAGTACTGAAATCTTTAACCTATGTTATAGTCTCTGCTCATATTTATTTCTGGGCTCAGTAATAATACATTTTTCAGTTTTCTTTAACATAACTTCTCAAATTCTTAGAAAATATCTCTAACTCCTTCTCCCATTATAAGCCCAGATGAACCTTATAATTATAAATATTTATAACCATATTTTTTCTATGTAATTTCTTATATAATACATTTTTTATCTATTTCCAAAATCATTTTACTGTCAGTCATTCACCACCTATACAAAAGAGTGTCCAAAGTTGGTGACAATATTTTAACCTGAATTTCTAATTTCTAACACACTTTTTGCCAGTTTTGAAGTGCCATCTATAGAAGATCTTTAAAATATTTTGTCACAAATTTACTGATTTAATTCCTCTGTAATTATTATTCCACATTCAAATCCAATAATATATATCTAAATTATAGCCAAGACTTTGTACCCTGTCTCATCACTGCTTTCACTCTTCTCTGAATTCTCTTCTAATAAACAAATATACATTTTTGAATAATCTTCTCATAAAAGCCCATCAATTTATCTTTCATCAATCTTTATTCTTAAATCTTTTTTTTCTGCTGTTCCCGCTGCTCTGGTAAAATGGTCTTCAATCGGAATAATCCATTCCACGCCCTCTTTAAATCCTGAAGTTACCACCTTAATTTCTAACGTCTTTTGATAGAAAGATATTGACTCGACTTGAAACTTACCTTTGTGTTACGAACCGAAAAAGCCGTGCGGGAGGTGGGGAAAGAGCAAAATCTCAACATTCAGTTAACCGTTGGCCAGTGAAGAGGGTGCGTGACTGCTTCCTCGCTCTTCCCAGCGTTTTAAGAGTGGATTTGGAGGCAGTCTTCAGACTGCCTGATATTGCCTGGTACAGTGCTGCACGGACTGTATTTTTATTTTTTGGCTTTTTTCAAATGTTGGATTTTTTCGATTTTTAAAAGGTGTTCCCTACGTCCTTTCCCCAAAAGGTGCCTGTGTTTGCTTGTCTTGATGGAAAAGGTACTTTTCAAGGTGATCTGTCGCCTGAAAGATGCTTGGTTTTTCCCAGAAGGTGCTTGTCTTGGCTGAAAAGATGCTTTTCAAGGTGTTCTGTTGAAAAGGTGTCTGCGCCCTCCTTCCCTCCCTCTTTTCTTCTTTTTTTTAACATAAATCATCTTAGATTAAAAGGAAAAAAAAGAAAAAACTGCCCCTAGTGGTAGGAACAGATTAACCGGCTTTGCATTAGTTCCTATGGGAACTAATGATTCGAATTACAAACCACCCCTGGACCTAAGAACCAAAAACAGTCTGAACGGCTTAATTCGTTTGCAATGCATTCCTGTGGGAAATACTGATTCAACTTAGGAACTTTTCGACTTACAAGCTTCCTTCTGGAATGGATTAAGTTTGTAAATCGAGTGTTGGCTGTAAATCTAAATTTGGCTGGGGCAGTTTTAATTTATAATCCACCATTCACAGATCACAGCAAAGCTGCTTGGGGGGTCCCCCTTTTTCCATATTAACACCCAAAATTCTCACCAAGTGCCTCTGTTAAACGCTCCCTTTAAGAACACAAATTGTCTTGAACCTCTTCTGTTATGGGTCTCCATATGCCATTGAGGGAGGACAGGGGGATGAGAAAGAGATTTCCGTCCATGTATTTTAACTTTCTTTTCTCTTTAGAGTGTTATGCAGTTAAAAATCCATTTTTCAGAGATACAATAACAAAACCGTTTAGAAAATAAAGTTCTCCCTTCGATTTCAAAGAGAGATTGAGTAACAACTAATTTGGCTCTGAATTGCCCCAATTTAGCTGGCTTGTATTCTTGGTTTATTTATTTTGCCACTTTGTTAATTTCTTCTCTACTTGTAAGTCAGCAGCATCAGTTTCAACTGTACTCACTGATGAGAAATAAAAGGTCAGTTTGTGAGGGTCGCTTTGTCTTCGCCTCCCCCGACCCCAATAAAACAGGAGACGCCTTAGTACCAAACAACTTGTCTTCATTTATTAACTGGGGGAAGGGTATAGAAGTGTCTATTAAGCTGGGGATAAACTTCTCTTGAGGGAGCAACGGCTCAATCGGGGGCACCCAATCTTCGTCAAACGGATTACTTGACTTCAAAGCCCATGGACCAGCCTGAACCCGTGAGGGTTCTTCGGGTTCGAAGCCAACTGGATCTGGTATCAATAGTGGGGTGGCCTCTTCATACCCGGCATATCCCCAGGGTACATGGTTCTCCGTCCCTGAGTCACCCCAGGGTCCTGGTAGCAACCCAGTTTCCTCAATTCCTCCAGATGCCATCGCCTCTTTTCTTCTCTCTCTTTCTCCACTCTCTTCTTCTCCTCAACCAACTTACGTCGCCACTCCCTGGTCTCTCTTTCTCCCCAGTAAGAGGGGCGTACTACCATTTCTCTCCTTCTCTTCTCCTCAGCCTCCCTCCTAGTGAGACGCACCTGTTCCCACTGGCCGGTCCAAGGGTCTTGGATGGACACCCATTCCCATCCACCCTCGTCCACGTCACTCCAGCTACTGACTTCCCCTGCCGCTCCCTCCTCTGGCTCCTTCCAACCTCTTCCCGCCCAAACCTGAGGAGTCTGGGTCCCTATACTTAACCCCTTCATGCCCCGTTCTAAATCAACGGTATCCACTGCCTGATGTAACATCCGGGGTGGAAATGGCTTTGGTGCTGTCTGGGTGCCCACGGAGGCTCTAGGGCGAGATGGCACTCCCAACATCACCTCACGACCCGGGGAGCGGGTATCACACATCCCCCCCCTCCAAGAGTGCCGTCCGCTCTTACTCGCTGCGCGCCCACGGACCCTGCCGAGAAAAATAGTCGACATTAGTATGCTCTTTGCCTTTTCTGTATCTTACTTGAAAAGAGAACGGTTGTAAAGCTAAGTACCACCGACTTAATCGTGGATTGGTTTCTTTCATTCGCTCCAACCACTGTAATGGGGTATGATCGGTGACCAAGTCAATGGGAGCTCCTAATAAGTAATATTTAAGACTATGGGTAGCCCACTTGATGGCTAAAGCTTATCTTTGTTCTCGGGGCGACAACTTACGACTCAAATACAACACCGGGTATTCCACCCCTTCTTTAACCTGTGATAAGACTGCCCCTATACCCCGATCCGATGCGTCAGTAAAAAGGGTAAAGGGTATATCAAAATCAGGTGCAAACCTAACTGGTAATTCACAAATGATTTCTTTCAACGTTTTGAACGCTTTTTCTTGGGAAGGACCCCATATTACTTTCACCGGGGCCTTTTTCCTCGTTAAATCAGTTAGCGGAGCAGCTATGGAGGCAAAGTTCGGCACAAACTGGCGGTAATAACCTACCAGACCCAAAAATTGTTGAACTTCCTTCTTTGTCCTGGGTCGGTACCACTTAGATATTTTGGTCACTTTCTCCTCCTGGGGTTGGATTTCTCCTTGCCCGACTTTGTATCCCAGGTAATCTACTTTGGGCAGCCCTATCTTGCACTTCTTAGGATTAACAATCAAACCTGCTTCGTGTAGCCTCTCCAGCACCCTCCTAAGGTGGGATACTGTTCTTCCCAAAAAATTATAATGTCGTCAATATAGGCGGCTGCACAATCTTGTAGGGGTTCCAACACCCGGTCCATTAATTGTTGGAACGTTGCAGCTGCCCCATGCAGCCCAAACAGCATCTTTTTGAATTGAAATAAACCCTTAGGGGTACAGAATGCCGTTTTCTCCTTATCTTGGGGCCTTAACGGGATCTGCCAATACCCCTTTGTTAAATCGATTGAACTGAGATATTTAGCCCCCCCTAGCATTAACCTTTCTGAAGTCAATACAGAACCTGAGAGATCCATCAGGTTTAGGAACCATTACAGGGAAGCTTCTCCAAGGCCCATTGGATGGTTCTATGACCCCCAGTTTAAGCATTTACTCTACTTCTTGGTTAATAACCCCCGTTATGTGTCGGGGCCAAGACCTTCCACTAACTCTCACAATGTTACCAGGAGGTGTTTCTATAATGTGTTCCACCAACTGGGTACACCCAGGTATTGGAGAGAATACTTGGGGAAAGTCTTCCTTCAACTGCCCCGCTTGTTGTTTTTGTTCCTCTGACAAGAGGTCTCCTACAACTATGTCTCCTCCCGAGGTCAGGTCTTCTCTTTTGGGACCCAACTCGTCATCTACCTCAGTCCCGAACAACACTTCTCTATCTATCCATTCTTTTAACAAATTCACGTGGAACACTTGGGTCTTCTTTTTTCTATCTGGGGTCTCTATTTCATAATCTACTTCATTTATTTTCCTTAGCACTTTGTAAGGCCCATGCCACTTAGCCAAGAACTTGGAAGTGTCTGTGGGTAATAGTACTAATACTTTTTGCTGAGGTTCAAAACTCCTCGGGCGAACCTTTTTATTATAGTAGCCCTTTTGTCTAACCTGCGTTTGTCCTAGATTCTCTCTAGCCATCTCCCACGCCAATTGTAAACTATTTCTCATCTCAACTATCTGCTGTAGCGCACCCTTGGAATGATCTTCCCCTTCTTCCCATTTTTCTCTTATTAAATCAAGTACCCCCCTGGGTCTTCGGCCATACAATAATTCAAAGGTGGCGAAACCCGTGGAGGCTTGAGGGGCCTCCCTAATCGCAAACATCAATGGGGCTAGGAAGGTATGCCACATCTTGGGTTTTTCCATTGACAACTTTCTGAGCATACCCTTCAAGGTCCGGTTAAACCTTTCTACTAGCCCATTGGCTTGAGGATGATAGACAGAGGTTCTCAAAGGTTTAACCCCTAACAGGTCCCACATCTGCTTGAATGTCAGGCTCATAAAATTAGAGCCTTGATCTGTTAACACCTCTTTTGGAAAGCCCACTCGGGAGAACATCTCTAATAACTCTTTAGCCAATACTTTAGCTGTGGTGGACCTCAGGGGCACTGCCTCTGGGTACCAGGTGGCATAATCAATGATTACTAGTATATACTGATGCCCCCCCCCGCTGATTTGGCTAGCGGTCCCACAATGTCCAGAGCAATTCTGTCAAATGGTCTATCTACCAGAGGCATGGGTATGAGCTCTGCCCCCGGTCCTGACTTAGGTTGAGTCATCTGGCACTTAGCACAGGACCGACAGAACTCTTCCACATCGTGGGCCATCCCTGGCCACCAAAACTGCTGTTTTACTCTATCCAAAGTCTTTTGTGCAGCCAGATGTCCCGCCACTGGTAAGTCATGAGCCCAATGCATTACCCAAAACTGCAGGCCCTTTGGAATTACCAGCTGGGATTCTTCTTCGTTGGACGCCTTGTTTACGTGATACAGCAAGCCTCCCCTCAACTCAAATCCTTGCACCCCTTCTGGGGTAGTCCCTTCTGCCAGCGCTTGCTGTAAACAGTTGTTAAGTCCTGCATCATCTTGTTGGAGGCTTCGTATCTGATCTCTAGACAAATTCATAACTTCTAACTCCCTGGCCTCAGTTTCTTCTTGGACCCAGCCTATTTCCCCGGGCGCCTTAGCTAAATTGCTCAGTCCAGGCCCGTCTCTCCCTAGCAGCATTTCACGGGTCATACCGGGAACTATCCCCACTTCCATGTCTCTTTTAAGGCCGTCTACCTCGACCTCGGCCATAGTAGTCGCATACTCTTTCACATCCCCGTGAATGCAACGGATTACAGCAATCTCAGGCAAACGTTCTCCCTCTAGCTCTTTTACCAGCGTTTTGCTGCATCCGGTATCCACTAAAGCCTTCTTAGTTTGTCCATTAACTCTTGCCTCCACTACCCAACCCGGGTGGTTCTCCTCACCCACCTTGGTCATCCTGGTACAAGCCTCAGCCCACGCACACTCCGTAACGGGGCAATACTTCCAGATGTGGCCGAACTGGCCACAGCTGAAGCAAGCGGTCATCTTCTCCTTTCCCAGGTTCCAGGTCGTCGCTTGTTTTGAGGCCGCTGGGTTGTTCGTTACTGTTGGCCTAGGTACCCGCGTTCCTACCAGGTTCGCATACTCGATTCGGTCGGGTCTGTTCTTTTTGGCCCCTGTCTCTGTTGCTCCGCGAAAGTCCGCTTGCCCGCTCGCCTCCGCCATTTTCTCCCTCTGCTTAGCTCCTTCTGCTTGTGACGCACTTCGAATTTGCCATGTGTCCTCAGCCTCTAGGTAGTCTTCCAACAGCCTCACAGTGCCCTCTAGGCTGGAGGGTTTGTTCTTGATGACCCAATTCCGAGCCCCACTGTTTAGAGTCGAGATTAACTGTTCCATAATCACAATTTCTAAGACTTGTTCCACTGTCTTCCCCTTTGGTTGTATCCACCTTGTGGCATTGACCCTTACTTTTTGGGCTAGTGTCCTGGGGTGCAGCCCGGGTTTCAACTTTAATCCCCGAAATTTCCTCCAGTAGGCCTCCTCGTTTAAGTTGAAGGTGTTCAAAATGGCCGTCCGTACCATGTCGTAATCACCCGCTTCTTCTGGGTCTAGGGTATCTACTATTTCTTGGGGTAATCCGGTGAGATATGGGGTCAATATGAGTGCCCACTGATCTTTCGGCCAATGCGCCGAGGTGGCAATCCTCTCGAATGTGTGTAAGAACGCTGCCGGGTCGTCCTGAGGGCCCATTTTCTGTAACTTAACCGGGGGCCGCGTTGCTATGGGTTGTTTCTGCCCGGCGCTCTCTGAGGGCTGGTTTATCTGAGGGGATTTCAGCTGTTCAATTATCATCCGTTGCTGATCGGCTAGCTGTTTTAACAAGACCTCCTGCCCTTCAGTTATCCGTTGCATCCATTTCTCCGTGTCTGTGGGTTGCGGGGGAGGCCCCACGTTCTGGGCGCCAATATGTGAGGGTCCCTTTGTGTTCGCCTCCCCCGACCCCAATAAAACAGGAGACGCCTTAGTACCAAACAACTTGTCTTCATTTATTAACTGGGGGAAGGGTATAGAAGTGTCTATTAAGCTGGGGATAAACTTCTCCTGAGGGAGCAATGGCTCAATCAGGGGCACCCAATCTTCGTCAAACGGATTACTTGACTTCGAAGCCCATGGACCGGCCTGAACCCGTGAGGGTTCTTCGGGTTCGAAGTCATCTGGATATGTTAAGGGAGTGTGCGTCTGTGACTTTATCTTGTCTCTCTCAGAGTAAAGCGCAGATAAACGCACACAACAGCTTCTTCTTTTCAGCAGTGTATTTACAAAATATATACAGGATATACATACATACAGCACTTCAGTATTCAGTATTCAAACCGGCAGCATGACATGCAGACATCAGTACACAGGAGAAGAGAATGACTGTACAGAGTTCATTTCTTAAATACAGTTCTGGCATCAGTCTGGTCCAATCCCGTCTAAGGTGACTTCATGCACACAGGTGTGGCAATCTTCATATTGCAGAGAATTGCATCAGTCAGGGATGAAGGAATGACGTCATCTTTATCTTGTTCTGCACACACACATATTATGTTCAGGCTATATAAAAATTATATACCTTAACACTCCTCCTAATTTTTAAATTGCCTGAACCCATTACACATTCCCAATGCATCTATACACATTTCATGCTTTTGAGCACACAACGGTTTAGTCAATATGTCTGCAATATTTTCTTCAGTCTTACAATATTCTAATTCAATTAGTTTTCCTTTTACAGCTTCCCTTACGTTATGATATTTAATATCAACATGTTTGCTCCTGTTTTTTACTCTATCTGTTTTGGCCATTTGTATACAGGTGGTATTATCTTCCATTACTTTTATTGCATTATCTGTTTTACACTTTAAGTCTTTTGTTAATTGTTTATACCAGATTAATTCAGAGCATAAATCTGACAAGGCAGCAAACTCTGCTTCAGAAGTTGAGATTGCTACAGAATTTTGCTTTCGTGATTTCCAACCAACTATATTACTTCCAAATTTTATGACAAATCCAGTCATAGATTTTCTGTCTTTTTCATCGTTGGCCCAGTCACTATCCACATAAGCTGACAGTTTTAAATTTTTTGATGGTTGCAAAGTTAAACGATAATTATATGTTCCCTTTAGGTATCATCATAATGTATAAACCTTTTCTGTGTAAAACCTTGTGCAACCAACCTTGCTTTATATCTGTAGTTTCCGTCATTTTGCAATTTTCTTTTGAACACCCACTTACTACCTATTACCTTATGCTCTGCTGGTAGTTTGGTTTCAGTGAACATGTGATGTTCCTCCATGGAATTCATCTCCTCCTCCATGGCCTCTAACCACTTATTCTTCTCATAATCAGGAAGCTTCAAAACATCTTTATAGTTTCTGGGCTCAATATAAACATTACACACTGTAATTCCACTCACTCCAAATCTACTGGGTGGCACACCCTTATTTGCCCTCTGGGACCTCCTGGGACCATGTGAATTTGTGTGTGTTTCTATCTGACTACTAGTGTGTGCTTCCTCCTCTTCGTGTCCTTCCTCATCACTACCTTCTTTTTCTTCTTCTTCTTCTTCATCTGTAGTAGCTCCTCCTTCTTCATCATCAGCACAGGACTCCACGCCATGCTTAAGTGTTCCTGTCTGTCTTAATTGACTTTTTCTTTCGTGTAGAGGGATGTATAACTGTGAGTTTGCATGTACTTGGTCCCAGTTTTCCCCTTCATTAAAACTGGCTGACCTAGAGATTATCACACTTCTATCCCCATCAAAAAACCGGTATGCCTTTGAATTGGGTTCATACCCTACAAATGTCATTTTTCTTGTTTTATTTTTACCTTTTCTTCTGAGTTGTTTCGGGATATGCACCCAAGCCGTGCATCCAAACACCCTCAAATATTTTAAACATGGTTTCTTACCGTATAACAAGAAATATGGTGTGTCATCTATCGAGGAAGAATAAATTCTGTTAACCAAAAAGTTAGAGGTTAGTATCGCTTCACTCCACAGACCATGACGCAACCCAGAGTCTGCCAACAATGCATTTTTCATCTCTTGTAACACTCTGTTGCGTCTCTCAGCAACACCATTCTGAAATGGGCTATATGGGCTCGTTTTTCTATGTCTAATTCCCAGGCTTTCTAACCATCTTTGAAACCTAGTGTTTGTAAACTCTGTACCTCGATCCGTTTGCAACTGCGCCACCTTGTGGTCAAATCTCCTCTCTACTGAAAATAACCATTTTCTAAATGTATCAAATACTTCTGTTTTAGATCTTAGTGTATAACAAAAAGAAAACCTTGTAAAATCATCCACTAGAACCATTGCATATTTCGCTCCTCCTAATGATGGAGGAAATGGTCCCATTAAATCTGCATGAACTAATTCAAATGGCCTGGTTGTGACTCTGTCACTTTTCCTCCCTTTTGGGGCCACATTTGTCTTGCTACTTTTACAGACATTACAGTCCAAGTAATTTTTGCATTCCTTTATGTTTACATCCCTGGCAAAATGTTCCATTTTCTGTAATGATCTAAAATTTACATGACCCAGCCTCCTATGCAGTAAATGTATACAGTTATCATGTTGTGGTTTGTTTGTATGTATCACATGTGCACTTTCATGTGTCTGGCTCTTTAACATGTACAGATTGTTTTCTTGCTTCACTTTTGCAACTATTTTACCATTTTTCTTAATTATACACTCCTGTTTCTCAAAAGTGACAGTGAACCCTTGCTCAGCCAACGCTGATACACTTATTATATTAAACGACAATTCAGGAGCGTAAAATACCCCACTTATCTCAGTATTCAACGAAGGAATGTAAACAGTTCCTTGTCCTTCAACGGCCGTCTCTTGTGAATTTGCCATCATCACACTTCTGAGGCTGGTTTCATCTAAAAGACAAAAGAGATCCCTATTATTTGTCAAATGTACGACAGCCCCCGAGTCAATGAGCCACTCAAATGTGTGGCTGCCGGGAACCTTGTCCCTCGTTCCTCTGGTAACCAAGGAGACCGGCCTCATGTCGTTTCTTTGTTGAAACCGTTTGGAGACCTTCTTCCTGCCTTCTCTGTTGCTTGGAGGACTTCCGCTTTTGTCACAGTTCCGTTGCAGGTGATTGGTGGATCCGCAGAGGAAACAGGCTTTCGTCATCATCACTCTTCCTCTTTGTTCTCCGTCTGCCCGCCTCCTGGGCACGCTGCCATCAGCGTATCTCTGTCTCTCATGGTCAGCACGCACGTGGTTTGCCTTTTTGTTCAGCATTCTCTGTTTTAAATGCTGTTCCTCCTGGAGAATTCTGTTTGTCACATATTCTTCTGAAAGCTCTGTTTCTGGCATGCTTTCCAAACTTGTTACTAGCATGGAGTAATCGTCATTCAGAGAACTTAGCAAAATATAAACGCGCTGTTCCTGAGGGAAGACAACATTCATTAATTGCAGTTGATTAAACATGTCCTTCATATTTTTTAAGTGTTCCGAAGCACATTCATCCTGTTTCATCCTGCATTGAAACAACCTCCTGGTAAGAGAAATCTTTGTGCCTGTCGTCTCCCTCTGATAAATGCCTTTTAGTTTATCCCAGACTGCTTTTGCTGTTGTCAGTCCTTGAATGTGGGTTAGAAGCGAATCTTCAATGGCCAAAATGATCGTGGCTAGAGCTCTCTCATGCTCTGCCTCTTCCTCCTCACTGGGCTGCACTGGGGGGGCTGTAACGTAGCGAAACAGACCCTCCTTTCTCAACAACATCTCCGCTTTAATTGCCCACGTTCTATAATTATTTTCATTCAGTCTATTTATGGCCAGGCCACCTATATTTCCTCCCGTGCTGTATGCCATCCTTGCAGCTCTCTGTATCCTTCCCTTCCCCGGGTTTACAGACGAACTGGTTTCACTATCACTGCTGCTTAGGCTCTCCTCCTCTTTCATTTACTCATTTACTCACGTTTGCAGCGCAGCGGAACGTTGCTGGGCGCATAACCTCTGTTAAGGGAGTGTGCGTCTGTGACTTTATCTTGTCTCTCTCAGAGTAAAGCGCAGATAAACGCACACAACAGCTTCTTCTTTTCAGCAGTGTATTTACAAAATATATACAGGATATACATACATACAGCACTTCAGTATTCAGTATTCAAACCGGCAGCATGACATGCAGACATCAGTACACAGGAGAAGAGAATGACTGTACAGAGTTCATTTCTTAAATACAGTTCTGGCATCAGTCTGGTCCAATCCCGTCTAAGGTGACTTCATGCACACAGGTGTGGCAATCTTCATATTGCAGAGAATTGCATCAGTCAGGGATGAAGGAATGACGTCATCTTTATCTTGTTCTGCACACACACATATTATGTTCAGGCTATATAAAAATTATATACCTTAACAGGATATCCCCAGGGTACATGGTTCTCCGTCCCTGAGTCGCCCCAGGGTCCTGGTAGCAACCCAGTTTCCTCAATTCCTCCAGATGCCATTACCTCTTTTCTTCTCTCTCTTTCTCCACTCTCTTCTTCTCCTCAACCAACTTACGTCGCCACTCCCTGGTCTCTCTTTCTCCCCAGTAAGAGGGGCGTACTACCATTTCTCTCCTTCACTTCTCCTCAGCCTCCCTCCTAGTGAGACACACCTGTTCCCACTGGCCAGTCCAAGGGTCTTGGATGAACACCCATTCCCATCCACCCTCGTCCACGTCACTCCGGCTACCGACTTCCCCTGCCGCTCCCTCCTCTGGCTCCTTCCAACCTCTTCCCGCCCAAACCTGAGGAGTCTGGGTCCCTATACTTAACCCCTTCATGCCCCGTTCTAAATCAACAGTATCCACTGCCTGGTGTAACATCCGGGGTGGAAATGGCTTTGGTGCTGTCTGGGTGCCCACGGAGGCTCTAGGGCGAGATGGCACTCCCAACATCACCTCACGACCCGGGGAGCGGGTATCACACAGTTACTCACAGTTCATGTAGTCAAGCAAGAATCTTCTTCACATTTCCCACCTTGGCAAGGTTAGGCAGCTAATTCACCAGAAATGCTGTCTCCCAGGCCAGATGCTCTGAGAAAAGAAACTCTCACAGATTGCTGTCCGAATTCTGAGTTTTTCCAGCTCTCCTGCATTACAAGCCCTACTCTCCTATAGAACGTGCCTCCCCCTTCCACTGCTGGGGGTCTGCTGATCCAGAGTTTACACACCGGTGCCCAGAGCCCTGGGATTCCCTCTGCTCTTGCTGCTGTCACGTTGCCTCCCCGGAAATGAGATACTAAAGGCCTCCAACTCTGTTTTTTTGTAAATAAATTCTAACTGAATTACAATGTCAAAACCTTGACCATCTCTTCCTTCGTAATCCTCATCAGACCAGCACAGACCTCTAGGGTTTGGCTCATGAAACTTCAGGCAGTCGAGTCCTGGCCACTGGACTTCTTATCCACGGAATCAGGATGAGGCCCATTTGCCAGGACTCACCTGCCCGAGAACCTAACCTGGAGGATGGAGAATCTTCCTAGATCAATGGGGTCTGGACCATGACAGGATACATGACCCAGGCGGGGCCTTGAATTGGTCTTGCAAGGGGGGGACCTGGTCTGGTCCCAAAGGGAGCAGCCATGAGGAAGGGCCAATAGGCTTCTGAGGAATCAAGGAAACAAGCTTCTTTTTCATGACTATAGAAAGAGTTGGTACCCTTAGCTCAGAGTCTCCGGTTGGCTAGGCAGCCCCACAACTGTGGATCGGTATTTGCTGCCGCCTGTTTTATGAAACCAGGAAACTCGGGCCAAGGAAACGTGCTCTGATATCTTTTATCTGAAAAGGTCTGTTACCCAAGGGGTTGGGGTGACAGTCCAGGATAAAGATTTGGGGAAGCCTCAGATGGTGGTGGAGTAATCACCTCTTTCATGGAAGCCCCCATGCTCCATGCGGAGTCTAAATGTCTCCCTGTCATGGACGCTGGAGCAGCAGCTTCTTCCTGCCAATGGGAAGGGGGTTGGACTAGATGACCTTTGGATTCCCTGTCTGTTCTTCATTTGGTGGTTCCTGTGACGTGTGCCATGACGTCACCTGCCTGTCTTGGCTAAGGCTGGGGTTTCCTGGCCTATGGCAGGACAGGACGTGGGTCTTAAAGGGGTGGAGTTTATGTATATAAGGGTAGAGTGCAAAGAGAAGGGGAGAGGGTTGAGATAGGGTTGGAGAGAGAGTTGAGTGAGGGCTTGAAAGAAGATCTGTAGACAGGGTTAGATATAGGTTAGGTAATTGAGTGTTAAGTAACAAAGAACTGTGCAGGGTTAAAGTCTGAGAAATATAGTGTGACAAGTGATTCATTCAGTTATTTACATTTTATTTTTGTATTCAATAAATCATCATTTTTATTTTGAAATCCATAATAAGTCTGATGTGTCAGGTTTATGTGTGGTTGGTGGCAGCGAAGTTGTGTATGTGTGAGTGAAGGATCGTGGCCTGTCATCTCTTGTGGTGACGTAGGAGGAGGTGGCAGTCGCGACAGTTCCCAACCTTGGGGAACCCAGGAGTTCCTGGATGGCTCTTCCCAGAGACTCAGGCCAGCAAAGGTGGTTGGGAAGGATTGTAGGAATTGTGGTCCAAGAACACCCGGGCCACCCAAGGTGGGGGGGGCACCCACTGCTAATGAGGAACAGCCTGTCTCTTCAAACCTTCAAGACCTCCTTGAGTGTCCCCTTCCATTCAACCTAAGATAGGGCTGACTGTGTGAATGTCAGTTCCTTTTGGGATTCCTCGGACCTTCATCCTTAGATATCAGAGGCATGAAAGATAAAACATTGGCACAAGATTTATGAGTTAGTTGTTTAAAGTGCTTAGTGCTACCCTCAGTGTTTTACCACAGCATGCTATCTAACAATATAAAATCACATTCACAGATTGCTGCCTTGTTGTGCCGAAAGGGTTTGAGTAATTCAGAGAAGCTATGGGATATGCCATGCAGGGAAACCCAAGACGGACAGGTCACAGTGGAGAGTTCTGACTAAATGCGATCTACCTGGAGCAGGAACTGGCAAGCCAATCCAGTATCTTTGCCAAGAAAAACCCATGAGCTGGGAAAAAAGGCTAAAAGATATGACGCTGGAAGATGGGCCCCTTAGATATGAAGCCGACCAACATGCTACTGAGGAAGAGCAGAGGACAAGGACAAGTAGCTCCAGAGCTAATGAAGTGGTTGGGCCAAAGCCAAAAGGACACTCAGCTGCAGATGCGCCTGGAAGTGAAAGGAAAGTCTGATGCTGAAAAGAAAAATAGTACATAGGAACCTGGATTGTAAGACCTATGAACCTTGGTAAGTTGGATGTGGTCAAACAGGGGATGGCAAGAATCAATATTGACATCCTGGGCATCAGTGAACTAAAATCGCCGGGAATGGGTGAATTCAATTCAGACAATTATCATATCCACTATTGTGGGCAATTATCCTATAGAAGAAATGGAGTAGCCTTCATAGTCAACAAAACAGTGGGAAAAGCTGTATTGGGATACAAACTCAAAAATTATAGAATGATTTCAATACGAATCCAAGGCAAACCTTTCAGTTTCCAAGTTTATGCACCAACCACTAATTCTGAAAAGCCTGAAATTGTCCAATTCTATGCTGACTGGAAGGACATATCCTTAAACTGAGGCTCCAATACATTGGCTATCTCATGAGAATAAAAAACTCCCTGGAAAAGACCCTGATGTTGGGAAAGTGTAAGGGAAAGAGGAGAAGGGGACGACAGAGGTTGAGATGGTTGCACAGCGTCATCAAAGCTATCAACATGAATTTGACCCAACTCCGGGAGGCAGTGGAAGACAGGAGGGCGTGGCATGCTCTGGTCCATGGCGTCACGAAGAATCAGACATGACTAAAGGACTAAACGACAACAACATGAAGACTTACAACACCTTCTAGAAGTAACACCAAAGAAAGATGTTCTTCTCATTCTAGGGGACTGGAATGCTAAAGTAGGGACTCAAGAGATAAAAGGAACAACAGGTAAGTTTGGCCTTGGAGTTCAAAACAAAGAAAGGCAAAGGTTAATAGAGTTTTGTCAAGAGAACAAGCTGGTCATCACAACCACTCTTTTCCAACAACAAAAGAGGCTACTCTACACATGGACATCATCAGATGGGCAATACCAAAATCAGATTGATTATATTCTCTGCAGCCAAAGATGGAGAAGCTCTATAAAGTCAGCAAAAACAAGACCTTTATTTCTTTATGTATGTATGTATGTATGTATGTATGTATGTATGTATGTATGTATGTATGTATGTATGTATGTATGTATGTATGTATGTATGTATTTAATTAATTAATTAATTAATTAATTAATTAATTAATTAATTAATTAATTAATTAATTAATTAATTAATTAATATCCCGCCTATCTAGTCCTACAGGACCACTCTAGGCAGCTTACGACAAACATATGGCAATATAATTAAAACAATTTTACATAAGGAAAAAAAACATTAGACAGGATGGAGGAAACACTAGGAAAGAAGAAAAGGAAAAATCAGGAATTAACTGAAGGGAAGGCCTGCCGAAACATCAGTGTTTTTAGTTGATTTTTGAAAATACCCAGCGAGGGAGCCGCGTGAATGTCAGGAGGAAGGTTATTCCAGAGGCGAGAAGGCCCGATTTCTTGTCTTTTCTTTCCGGGCCTCCCTCGGCGTTAGGCTCCTCAGCCTCACCTCCTGACTCGCGTGAGTGACACAGGTAGAACTTGGTGGAAGTAGGCGTTCCGCCAAGAATCGAGGCCCTAAGCCATTTAGGGCTTTATACATAAGCATCAACACTTTGAAGTCGATGCGGAACCGGATGGGCAGCCAATGCACTGTGGCCAGACTGGGAGAAATATGTTGGTATTTTTTCACACCAGTAAGGAGTCTGGCCGCAGCATTCTGCACCACCTGTAATTTCCACAGCAGCCTCAAAGGCAGCCCCACGTAGAGCGCGTTACAGTGGTCTAATCTTGAGATTACGAGCGCATGTACTAAGGTAGTGAGGGCCGCCACATCGAGATAGGGCCGCAGCTGGGTTATCCGCCTAAGATGATAGAAGGCGGTTCGGACCACAGACGCCACCTGGGATTCCATAGTTATCACCAGGTCCAGGTGGATCCCCAAGCTGCGGACCCCATCCTTGGCAGGGAGGGTCACCCCCCCAAAGGAGAGGGAGTTTCCCAAACCCCCCACTGTGGGGACACCCACCCTCAGCACCTCCATCTTGTCCAGGTTCAGCATCAGCCCGTTCTCCTGCATCCATTCGCCAGGCAGTGCTGAAGGGACAGAACGGCATCTCCTGCAGAAGGTAGAAAGGAGATGTAGAGCTGAGTATCATCAGCATACTGATGACATCGAGCTCCACACCCCCGGATGACCCCTCCCAGCGGCCTCATATAGATGTTAAACAGCATTGGGGAAATAATCGACCCCTGTGGAACCCCACAATTGAGACTCCACGGGGTCGAGAAACTCTCCCCAAGCTGTACTCTCTGGGGGCAGTCCTCCAAGAAGAAGCGGAGCCAAGCCAACGCAAGGCCCCCAATTCCCAACTCAGAGAGCCTCTCCAGGAGGATACCGTGGTCAGTGGTATCAAAGGCCGCTGAGATATCGAGGGGGACCAGCAGGGACACTTTTCCCGTCGGCCTCCCTCAAGGGAGCAACGCCGTTTCTGTACCATGGCGCGAGCAACGCCGTTTCTGTACCATGGCGCAGCCTGAAGCCCGACTGAAATGGATCCAAGGCATCTGTTTCGTCCAGGTGCGCCTGAAGCTGATCAGCCACCACCCTCTCAACTACCTTGCTTAGAAAAGAAACATTGGCGACGGGCCTATAATTCCCAATCCGTCCGCTGCCAAGCTTGGTTTCTTTATAATGGGCCTAATGAGTGTCTCCTTGAGGGCAGATGGAAATCTACCCTCAAGGAAAGACCCATTAATTATTACAATGGCCCATTCCGTTGTTGTAGGCCTGGCCGCTTTGATTAGTCAGGCCGGGCAAGGGTCAAGGGAGGAGGTGGTGGCATGACAGCGATCAAGAGCCCTGGCCACAGTGTCGGGCGTGACAGGCTGAAAGGAGTCAAAAGCCACCAGGCAAGACGGAGCACTGGACATCTCTGCTCGACTCACTGTGTTCAAAAAGGGAGACAGGTCCCGGGGGATGGCCTCCACTTTAGCTTTAAAAAATGCTGCAAATTGGTCCGTGAAAAACTAGGGGAAGGCCCATCACCCGGGCCAATTCCGGATAGGTCGCACACTATACAGAATAATTCCGCCTGCTGGTTGGACGCTTCGCTTATCCGGTTAGCGAAGTATGCTCGACTGGCAGCCTTTACCTTAGCCAGGTAAAGGTTAGTGGCGACCTTAACAGCTATCCAATTATAATCCGTCGGGTCCTTTCTCCATTTGCGCTATAGCCGTCTCATAAACCGCTTTTCACGCCCTAAGGTCCTGGTTAAACCAGGGCGCCGGGCGGGCTCTGCGTTGGAGAGGGCGCTTAGGTGCGATCATGTCTACAGCCCTAGCCGCCGCAGCAAACCAGCTGCTGGTCAGAGTCTCGACAGGAGCGCCAGCCAGGTCAGTCATAACACCTCTCATGGTATCCTGGAATCCAATCGGATCCAGTAGTGTTCGAGGGCGGACCATAACAATAGGTCCCTGCTCCCTGCGAGGGGGGAGGGCCATGTTGAGGTTACATTTTATTAGGTGGTGATACAACCATTACAAAGGCACCGGCTCAAGGTCAGTCACTATCGGACCACTCTTGCTCCAATTGGTGGAAAAAACCAGGTCAAGTGTGTGGCCGCCCACATGGGTGGGGCCGATGACATGTTGGGACATGTTCAAGAAGGCCATGGTCTCCAAGAACTCAAAAGCTGGTCCAGAAATCTCTGCCCCCGCGTGCACGTTGAAGTCCCCCAAAACCAGCAGCTTCGGGGAGCTCAGCAGTGCCACGGAGACAAAGTCCACCAGCTCCGGTAGGGAAATGGCTGGGTCGCGGGGAGCACGGTAGCCCAGCAAGATCCCAATACCGTCCCTGGCCCCGATCGACATGTGGAGAGCCTCCAGACCCGGCTTTACCACTGAGGAGCGCCTCATAACCTCCAAGGTGGATTTATAAACAATGGCAACTCCCCCCCCCGTCCTTCCAGTCTACCCTGGTGCTGGACAGCATAACTGGGCGGACAGATGAGTGCTAGGGGTGGGCCCCCCTCTCCGCCTATTCATGTTTTGGTTATGCAAGCCAGGTCTGCATCCTCCTCCAGGATAAGGTTGTGGATTACCTGGGCCTTATTGGATGCAGACCTGGCATTCAACAGCACCAGGCGTAGAGTGGAAGGATGACTGAGCTGGCTGCCTCGATCCTGAGGGTTGGTCACAGTCTCAGAACAATGGACAGCCTTCAGACATCTGTCCATTGTTCTTCTTACACGAGTAGGGACTGTGCCGCCGCCATATCTTCCACTACCCGTGATCACAGAAATATTTTGAGGCCCCTTGCTGGGAGGGTAGGCCTTCCACCTTGAGCTGATTGTGGCTCTGATCATCAGCTTCTTATGGCAAAATTCAAGTTTAAACTGAAGATAGTAGGAAAAACCACAGGCTAGTCAGGTATAATCTCAGCCAAATCCCTTATGAATACAAAGTGGAAGTGAAGAACAGATTTAAGGAACTAAATTTGGTGGACAGAGTGCCTGAAGAACTTTGGATGGAGGGTCGTAACATTGTACAAGATGCAGCAACAAAAACCATCCCAAAGGAAAAAAAATGCAAAAAAGCTAAGTGGCTGTCCAACCAGGCCTTACAAACAGCAGACAAGAGAAGGGAATTAAAATGCAAGGGAGATAGGGAAAGTTACAGAAAATGGAATGCAGACTTCCAAAGAATAACAAGGAGCGATAAGAGGGCCTTC
The DNA here is from genome assembly GCF_051106095.1 of Pogona vitticeps. Lineage (NCBI taxonomy): Eukaryota > Metazoa > Chordata > Lepidosauria > Squamata > Agamidae > Pogona > Pogona vitticeps. Next base: position 9,883,320 of record NC_135784.1, read on the forward strand.
TTAAAGGAACAGCACAAAGAAAGAGAGGAAAATAATAGCAAGGGGAAAATCCGAGATCAGTTCAAGAAAATTGGAGATATTAAACGAACATTTTGTGCAAAGATGGATATGATAAAGGACAAAAATATTAGGGACCTCACAGAAGCAGAAGACATCAAAAAAGGTGGCAAGAATATACAGAGGAATTATACCAGAAAGATCTGAATGTCCCGGAAAACCCAGAGAGTGTAGTGTGGTTGGTGACCTTCTGCCAGACATCCTGGCGACCGAAGTCAAGTGGGCCTTAGAGAGTATGGCTAACAACAAGGCCAGGAATGGCATTACAATTGAACTACTGGAAATCTTAAAAGATGATGCTGTTAGAGTGCTACACTCAATATGGAAAATTCAGAAGTGGCCAGAGGATTAGAAAAAAAACACTCTACATCCCAATCCCAAAGAAGGGCAGTGCCAAAGAATGCTCCAACTTACCGTACAATTGCACTCATTTCACACACTAGCAAGGTTATGCTCAAAATCCTTCAAGGCAGGCTTCAGCAGTAGAAGTTGGATTTTGAAGGGGCAGAGGAACTAAAGACCAAATTGCTAACATGAGCTGGATTATGGAGAAAGCCAGAGAGTTCCAGAAAAAACATCTACTACTGCATGAACCACAGCAAACTATGGCAAGTCCTTAAAGAAATGAGATTGCCTGCCCACCTTCTCTGTCTCCTGAGAAATCTATATGTGGGACAGAAAGCAACAGTTAGAACTGGATTTTGAATAACTGATTGGTTCAGAATTGGGAAAGTACGACAAGGCTCTATATTGTCTCCCAGATTATTTAACTTATATGCAGAATACATCATGCGAACGGCTGGACTGAATGAATCCCAAATGGAATTAAGATTGCTGGAAGAAATCTCAGAAACCTCACATATACAGATGATACCACTCTGATAGCAGAAATTGAGGAAGAATTAGAAAAATCTTAATGAGGGTGAAAGAGGAGAGCACGAAAAATGGTCTGAAGCTCAACATCAAAATATTTAAGATCATGGCCTCTGGTCCTATCACCTCCTGGCAAATAAAAGGGGATGATATGGAGGTAGTGACAGATTTTACTTTCCTGGTCTCCATAATCACGGTAGATGGGGACAGCAGCCCCGAAATTAGAAGACGCCTGCTTCTTAGGAGGAAAGCGATGACAAACCTAGACAGCATCTTAAAAAGCAGAGACATCACCTTGCCAACAAAAGTCAGAATAGTCAAAGCTATGGTTTTTCCTGCAGTGATGTACGGAAGTGAGAGCTGGACCATAAAGAAAGCTGACCGCCGAGGAACTGATGCTTTTGAATTGTGCTGCTGGAGGAGGCTCTTGAGAGTCCCCTGGACTGCAAGGAGATCAAACCTATCCGTTCTGAAGGAAATCAACCCTGAGTGTTCACTGGAAGGACAGATCCTGAAGCTGAGGCTCCAATACTTTGGCTAACTCATGAGAAGAGAAGACTCCCTGGAAAGGACCCTAATGTTGGGGAATTGTGAAGGCAAGAGGAGAAGGGGATGACAGAGGATGAGATGGTTGGACAGCATCATCGAAGCTACCAACATGAATTTGACCCAACTCTGGGAGGCAGTGGAAGACAGGAGGAGCCGGTGTGCTCAGGTCCATGGGGTCACTAAGTGTCGGACATGACTTAACAACTGAACAACAACAAAAAAGTCCTTAAGACTCAGTATAGTGTAATATCTCTGCCATGGATAAGCTTGACCATTAAAAAACACTTTACTTTGAAAGTACATAGACATGCGCTTGGTGATTCCTCAGAACTCACAACACATCTGTAAGGTAGTACTTCTCAATGGTAGCCAGTTAGTGACCTTTCCATTCCACTGGATTTAAGCCTAACCCTGCTGTTCCAAGAGACTAGTCCTCATTTAAGATTTTATAATTACTGTATTTTTATTAAGAAAATATAGATTCATAGAAATAGTTTGTTTGCTAAAACAGAGCATAAAACATACCCAAAGATTCCAATAAGTAAAGCTGCTAATTCTCTTTAAAAGAAGAAAAACTATATTCTAAGCTAATTAGCTTCTAAAAAGGGCTATTCACCCCTCCTCCTTCTGTCTCTACGTTCTGTAAGCATTTTCTCACATAGCACATTTCATTCCGAAACTCCCCTCTCCAAGCTTGCAAAGCTAGGAGAAGCTTCCTTTACAACCCATTCTCCATCTTTTTCTGCATCACTTAGCCCTCCTCCTACTTGACCCATCTTAGCTGTAAACCAATTAACTTCAAAGAAGAGTAACACCATTCTCCACCCCAAATTCCCACGCTGGGGCCAGGTGTTTTATCTCATTCCCAATTAGGATGATATTCTTGTTTGGTCTCCTGGGCCTCTCGCTTCCTCCTTTGTTTTTCTTGGAGTTCTCTCTGTACCAGCCTAGTTGTAAATTAGGAAAAACACTGGCATGGCTCTTACTACATTCCAAGGCCTTCAAATCATTTCACTTTGAACCTAACAGGTTCCATTTTCCTCTGACTACAAATCCCACTCTCCTTAAAATCATCACAGAACTTGTAGCATGAATAAAAGCCAACAGCGACATAGTTTACCTCCTGTTCCAAAGGCTGGGCAATTTTGGTCAGGGCGAGAGTCGGGATTTTGATGCAGCTGGAAATAGCCAAAATTTAATTGCTTCCTATTTCTTTTTAATGTGAGGGATGTGCCCTTGAATGGGAGGAAATAAGGCAAAAACAGCTGCATCATTCCATGAGACAAGCTCAGATTTGGCCTACTGCACTTTTTCATTTGGTATTTTGATTGATTGATTGTCTTGTCAGGATGGGGAAGGGGTCAAAACAGCCTTCGGTGCTCCGTTGGTCTACTATTCCAGATTCAGAGATTGCTGGTTTTACAGTGGCTCCAGGAGTGAAGGTGTTTCACAAAAGGGGCCACAATGGTATTGAGATCCCCATCTGCCACATTCACGGTTTCTACCACAAGGCGAATGACGCCACTTAGAGGAAGAGCGGTGAGATCTTAGAAGCCCAGACCCTCCACGGGAATGTGGTTCCTAACTCGGATGGGACCTTCCTCACCTTGTTCAGCATTGAGTCTGACCCGGAGGAGTGGAACCAATATCTCTGCACCACGGAGCACGATAGCCTGCTCGGGGATCCTAACCGAGCTGTATAGCAGCCTGGTAAGAACCAGGAAGGGATGAGGAGGAAGGCCAGCTGAAGGTCAGTATCTGGGGAAGAGGTGTCTGGTGTACACCTCGTTGCAGAACTGGATGTACCATCAGCCGTGCAACAGAGACACACCTTCCTGAACTGAGAAAATGACTGCCTGTCTGAAGTAAATGGAACAGGATCCTGGGCTAAGCCATTCAAGACGGCTCCGTGGATGGGAAATACAGGAAAGTCCCTGAAGGTAGATCAGAACGAAGGTCATCTTTCCGGCCCTAGCATTTGGTCTAGGCAGGGATCAGCCACCGGCCCCAGCAGGAAACTTTTCATCAGAAGGGACTATGTCTGTGTGGTTGAACTCCCAGGCCCAAATTCTGTTCCCTAGTGTAGTAAGATGCACTCGAGGAGGCCCCTTGAATCCCTGGGGCATTCAGTGAGTCAGCTCACCCAAAAATTCCTCTGACAAGCCTACTCTAAATGCAACTTACTATAGTAGAGCAAGGCACCGAGAGAAGCTGCCTTTCAATCCATAGTTTATGAAGGATTATCTCCACTCCCAGCCTTGTGGTAATATCCTCTCCTTCTTTTACTTTCTATCTCTCCAACTTCCGCTGACTCCCTTCTTGAACGTGTGGTAAAAGCGTTCCTTAGAACTGCCTTTACACGAGACAGAGAGGGATTCAGAATGATTAGTGCCTAATGCTAACAAAACCGGGTCCTGTAATTTTGCCCTAGGCGACTTCTCACTCCTTCACCCAAGTCTGTCTCGATTTTATATAAACAATCTGGAAGGTCTGCTCTTCCTCTTTATTTACTTCAGGACCCTCATTTGGTAGCGTGGTAATTTGGCTAGATCAAAACAATCTTAGTTTAAACATATCCAATTTACTATAGTAGCTTGGTCTATACAAGGAGACAGCTTACAGACAATTTGTCTTTTTATATTTTATTACAAAAGATACCATTTCAACAAGATTAGTTTAACGTAATTTAGTATTTTCAAAATAACCCCCAGCCTTAGCCACCAGTCATTTCCTCTATAAAGTGAAAACAATAAAATGTCTATCTAGATCTTAAATAAGCATTCTTACGCAGTCTTCTGATTAAAGTTCTGCCAGACGCATCTCTCTCCATGTGTCGTCTCTGGCTGTCGTGAAAGCAAACTCTCCCCCATCTCTCTTCTCCGTCCTTCTCCTTCTCTTCCATCTTCCTTAAATTAAGAAGTTATGTCCTTGTCCATCGAGGAGTTGAGATAAGATAAGGTCAGCTTGCTCTTCTTAACTTTTTTTTTCTTTAGCTGGAGAAGAACTGACCTTGTACATTTTCTCTCTAATTAGCACCTGGGCATAAGCAGATTTCTAGCTTTTTCGTTGCAGCTCTAAACTAAATCCTATGAAATACAACACTATTCTATTTTCATAATCAAATCCATGACACGCCCCCCCTTAAAGATACAAAATATAGGACTATTAAAGTTCTTATTTTGTTACTAACTTAACATTTGATTATGAAAGGTTAACAAGACTATATGTGAACTTACAATTATCTTAACCAAGTATTAAGCTTATCAAAGTAATATCTCTTTACTCATAGCTAAGTACATCTCTATGAAAAATACAGAAAAAGAAAACAAGTTAATTAATTTTAAACAGAAATTCAAAGTAACCATATTATATCAGCATACAATTTTTCAACGATCTGTTACATTATGTTCGATTTTTCTCCCCACATTGTTACAATCAAAATTATTAGAAACAATCTTTTGACTTTTACCCCATTTAGTTACCATGTCAGTAGGTTCATTATCTGGTTTAAAACACGCCACATGACACTGATACACCATTGCCGATCTGTCTCTATACAATTTTAAACTATTTACATGATACATTATTGATTTCTTGGATGAATTTAACATTTTCACAAGATAATTCACATTTCCTACTTTTTGTATGATTTCCCCTGGACCTTCCCAAACTACTTCCAATTTTGAAGGTCTGAGCGGGTTTAGTACAAGTACCATATCACCCACTGCAAACTCTCGGTGACGGGCCTTCTTGTCATGATAGTATTTTTGTTTTATTTGGGATTTCAACAAATTGTCTCTTGCCAATTCTTGCACTGCTAGAAGTTTTTCTTGTAGTCTCCGGACGAAATCTGCGACTGGAACCGTGCTACTTCTGACCACACCTTCCCAGTCTGATCGTAGTAGATCTAATGGTCCTTGTAGGTTTTTCCCAAACACTACCTCACTCGGCGAAAAACCTCCCAGAGAAACATGAGGTGCACTTCTGTACGCAAACAAAACAAAAGGTAATAGTTCGTCCCAAATGTTCCCATATTCTTGGACTAGGGTTTTAATCATCCTCAACAAGGTTTGTTGTCCTCTTTCCACCATTCCGTGAGATTCTGGATGATAAGGAATGCTAAAGTTTAATTTAATTCCGCTGATCTCACAAATTCGGCTCATCAATTCGCTTTTAAAAGCACCGGCTTGATCGCAAATAATTTGAGTTGGTATCCCTATTCTAGAGCATAAATCCACTACCACTCTAGCAATAGTTTGGGCTGAAAGATTGCTGATGGCGTATGCCTCGATCCATCTGCTGGCTTGACAGATGAACGATATGATGTATTTTTTCTTTGACTTCGTGGGTACAAAAGGTCCTAGTACGTCCATTTGAAGATACTGGAATACTTGATCTGGAATTTCAGTTAGTTGCATATTAGCTTTCGTACTGTCGGTCTGTTTCCCCGTTCTCTGACAATAATTGCAGGAATTAACATAGTCCTTGACGTTTTTGGAAATGCCGGGCCAATAAAAATGCTGCGAAATCCTACTTAAAGTTTTTTGGATTCCCAGATGTCCGCTACTTGGATTATCGTGGGCCATTTGTAGAATTTTTTCCCTGTACTCTCTTGGAATGACTAGTTGTTGTACTGATTCCGCCTGTTCGTTCGATTTTGGGGAATATTCCCGGTATAACAATCCATTTTTCCCCCACAAAAAGGATACTTTTTGTTGTACCGGTTGTCTGGCGTAATCGTCGGCTTGAGACCTCAAAGAATCCAATGTAGGGTCTTCCATCTGTTTTTGTTTGAATTCCTCTGATCCCATTGTTACAGGTAGATCCTCTGGTTCCATTTTTGTTTTGGTTGAACTATCTAGTTCGTCCTCAAGGTGCTGCTGCAGCTGTGCTAATTGTCCTTCTGAGTCATCCTCCGAGTCTTCTTCAGTTGGTACATGTTGCATTGTTTTGCTTTGAGACCTTGTTACAGCTTGTATCGATGTGGACTTTTCCGTATGTTGGTGATTAAGAAATGCCAAGTCGTTGCCTATCAAGAAATCGGGTTTACCTTCATGCACTAATAGATATTTTGCGCCTTTCCAATTTTTGTAGCTAATTTGCACGTAGACTAATGGTACGAATCTCTCGATTATTTCTCCGGATCCATAAGTTTTTACTGGACATCTCAGGTTATTCAAAATTAGTGCCGGATCCACAAACTGTTTGTTAATTGATGAGATATCTGCAGCGGTATCCCTCGAGGCGTTTATGGTTAAATCTCCTGTAGAAAAATGTAGGGTTACCGGTTCTGAGAAACTTTTCAGTGACCAATATAACTGTTCTTCCGGTAGGATGCTATTAGGCTCTATAACTGAAAATTTCTCCCCTGAGGATGTCTGTTGGTTTACTGTTGTTGAAACTTGAGCTACCCGTAAGCCCATTATCCTTGGCACAATCCTTGGCTCCGTTGCTTGCATTTCACTGGTTTCAGAAAAATTTGGCTTGACTCCTCCTTGTCTCTGGGGTGGCACATTCCTTAGTTGATTAACTTCATGTGGTTCTGCTGGTATTTCTTCTGGTATTTCTAGTGATGTTGCACTGAGATAATCCACTTTAGGGGTCGTTGTCTTGAATTTCCGTGGAGTGGGTATGGGTGCCTGCTGGAATTTCCTTGGTGCAGGTACCGGTGTTTTGCCAACTGGCTTCTCATCTTGGTTAGCTGATATGGACAGTCTTGGACAATCTTTCTTTAAATGGGCTCCTCCACAATGGAAACAAGCCAAGGGTAAACTAACCTGGCTAGTGTCCATGCTTCTTTGCTCTCCAGCAAAAGACTGTCTTGGTTCAGGAACCACTGTTTTCTTAGCTTCATATAGGCTCTGCCTCCTAGGCACTTCTGGAATAGGCCTAACTCTGGGAGTAGGTTCAATCTTCTTAAAGGAAATTATTTCTTCAGTTTCCTGGTAATCAGCCAGGTTTCCACTGTCCATGCTCCCTAAAGAGCCTCTGGTCCACTCTTCCTCAGCAATCTTCCTCTGCAAAAGATGCAGTTTCATCTCATGGTATTCCCTTGCTTTTCTCTGACTCGTGGAGTGGGCTTCAAACCGTTGCCTCTGGCTCTCCATGAAGTCTGCCATCATCAGGGTAAACTGCTCTTGCAACCTGAAACTCTCATCTCTTTTATCTGCTGGACTGCTGCTGGCCTCTGCCATTGCTGCTCCTGACGACCTCTGGTCATTAGCAAGAATTTTCTCTGTTAGCAGATCCTGCTGAGTTGGAACTTGTTCCGCCCCAGTGTACTGCTGTGCCCTTCTTGGCATTACTTTAGGTTTAACTACTTCTGGATTTGCTTCCATTAACCTTTGGGCATCCTCTTCAGTAAATCTTGTGACAGCACTCCTCATATGAAATACTTTGGGTATCTGTAGCGATCTACTAATAGTTGTTGATCTTGCTCCACTCTGCAGTAAGGAACTATGCTCCATTGCTGACAAAATCTCCTTATCCACTGATAATTCAGGCAGTGAAAACCGACTGCTAAAAGCCATTTTTTTTCCTTCTCCCTGCAGCCTTGGCCGAAGCACGGGAGGAGCAATAAAACAATTAAACTGTCAATTTGACTGATCCTACTTTCCCTCCAGGAAATCCTTTTGGCTCTGGCTTGGGGTAGGAATTTTCCCTTTTTAAATTTTATTTAATTACTTTTAAATTACTTTTATTATCCTGGCTGCTCCTTATAGACTCCTGCTACACTCAAAACAATTTTGCCACTCTGTCACCTGAGTGAAACGAGCTGGCACTTTTTAAACAGCACAATGCTTGTTCCTTAGAACTCTTAAGCCACTGGCAGAATCTCTCCTTGCATTACTTTAGCCTGAGCTTTCTGCATAGGAGTCTTCTCCAGTCACAATAATTTACAACCTTCCCTGCTTTGCTCTGAAGCTCACGCCAGAGAAGTTTCTCTTGTCCTTTATTTAGCAGTGTGTATCTGCTTGCTCACACATCTGCCTTCATAAAACAATTACACGCGCTAATTCAGCCCTTAAGCAAAGCGCAAACCAAATCCCATCTGCCACTATACTGTAAACACGGCACGTAAGGCTCAGATCCCAAGATGCCACCATGTGGTAAAAGCGTTCCTTAGAACTGCCTTTACACGAGACAGAGAGGGATTCAAAATGATTAGTCCCTAATGCTAGCAAAACCGGGTCCTGTAATTTTGCCCTAGGCGACTTCTCACTCCTTCACCCAAGTCTGTCTCGATTTTATATAAACAATCTGGAAGGTCTGCTCTTCCTCTTTATTTACTTCAGGACCCTCATTTGGTAGCGTGGTAATTTGGCTAGATCAAAACAATCTTAGTTTAAACATATCCAATTTACTATAGTAGCTTGGTCTATACAAGGAGACAGCTTACAGACAATTTGTCTTTTTATATTTTATTACAAAAGATACCATTTCAACAAAATTAGTTTAACGTAATTTAGTATTTTCAAAATAACCCCCAGCCTTAGCCACCAGTCATTTCCTCTATAAAGTGAAAACAATAAAATGTCTATCTAGATCTTAAATAAGCATTCTTACGCAGTCTTCTGATTAAAGTTCTGCCAGACGCATCTCTCTCCATGTGTCGTCTCTGGCTGTCGTGAAAGCAAACTCTCCCCCATCTCTCTTCTCCGTCCTTCTCCTTCTCTTCCATCTTCCTTAAATTAAGAAGTTATGTCCTTGTCCATCGAGGAGTTGAGATAAGATAAGGTCAGCTTGCTCTTCTTAACTTTTTTTTTCTTTAGCTGGAGAAGAACTGACCTTGTACATTTTCTCTCTAATTAGCACCTGGGCATAAGCAGATTTCTAGCTTTTTCGTTGCAGCTCTAAACTAAATCCTATGAAATACAACACTATTCTATTTTCATAATCAAATCCATGACAGAACGTTCCTCTATATATGTTTCTCTTACCTCCTCCTGTCCTATTCCTTTCTTTTTCTCTTGTACCTCTGCTGATCCTAAGGTGTTTTTTGACCTGGTGGGTCCTTCTTTTCCTCTGATGGACCTTCCGCTATTCTGACTGGAACTTCCACCCGGAACTATCTCTAGCCTCCTGGTTCTCTCTGTGAACCTTCTCGCCTCTGTTACTTCTCATTCTCCCCATGAAGGTGTCACTTCTCAGACAGGTCACATGTTGTGTCTCTGGGGCTCCCTCCTCTTCTCAGGAAAGGATGGCAATCCAGTCAGGATGGGTTCAGCCCGACTTTCTCTCTCACATAGACAACCAGGGACAAGGTGTTTGAAGCTCATCTGGGTATCTCATAAGAGGTCTTTTCATTGTTGCAATGATCTCAGGCAATTCCAAAACTTGTTAGTTCTGTAGAAGTTCATTTATTTAATGTACTATATTTAAAAAAATGTAAGGGAGTCTTACAGGCATGAGGAAAAAATTGTACGTAGAGACCTTCAAATCCAAACATCATACAGTTGTGCAAAAACTGCAGGCTTATTTAAAATACCTCATTGCACCTTGTAAAAAGAAGCAGGCATTTAAATTTAGATAATAGGGAAAATTTAAGATGTGTTTGAATCTAAAATACAAACACATTAAAACAATAGGGCTCATGATCTAGAAAGACAGAGAATACATTTTAAGAACACTTCAGACTTCCTGGAGGAGGAGCTTCATCTTGGTGAAGCTAGCAGCTCTCAGGAATAGCTCCCGGGAATAGCTAGAACCACTTCGGTCTGGGACCCTCCCAGAAACGGGGAACCGAGGAAGAGTCAGGAGAGACCCTTCTGCAGCAGTTGGTGAGCCACAGAAGTTAGAAGATTGGGCAGCAACTCGATTTTTCTTTCTTCTGGAAATTCACATCAGCACAGACGAAGACGGGCGCCATTTTTGGCAACTAGCCAAAGACAGCTCCGTTCACAGAGAATAAGAAAACAGAAGCACGGCGAAAGTATACATCAAAGTAAGTGGAAGCCCTTGTTCTATGAAAAACCTCATTAAATAAAGAACAAGTGATTGTGTGCAAATTTATGACCAAATGAGATAAGGAGCGGCATTCCTAGCATACCAGCTTTACCCAAGCTGAAGGTCGAGTCATCTCTAAAGGAACAGCCAGGCAGAAATAGCTCGTGTCTCCATTAAAGGAGGAAAAATAACTCTTGAAGAATCAACTGACAGGCTTTGAAAAAATAAATTCTGTTGCAAGCTGTTCACTTTGGACCCCTTTTCCTCTTTGGATATATATTTTTAGACTGTGTGGGACTCTGCTTTCCGTGGATAATATATTTGCCGGGACTCTGATTGCTGGACCTCTCTTTTCGGGGGAGGAGAAGGAAGCCTCTGGAAGTAAAAGGGAGAAACGGACTGTGAGCTGTGAACTGGGGGCTATGTGGTTTGAACTGAACTGGGATCTTGACAAATGACATTCTAATAATAGAGTCTTGCCGGGTGAAGGTTAAAACAAACTTGGAGAAGAGAAAAGAAGGGAAAAGAAAAAGCAACCGGTCTGAAAGTTATCAGCGACGTGGAAAAGGGCTGGACTACAAAGACACTTGAGAGATTTATGTTTTAGATTCCATCTCTTACTTGAATGTACCTGCTATCTTATTGCTAATATTGTATAGTTGCAAGGTGAAATATTCCCCTTCATGGACTGCTGCCTTGTCGTGGCGAGGGGGCTTGAGTAACTCAGAGAAGCTATGGGCTATGCCGTGCAGGGCCACCCAAGACGGACAGGTCATAGTGGAGAGTTCTGACTAAACGCAATCCACCTGGGGTAGGAACCGGCAATTCCACTCCAGTATCTTTGCCAAGAATGCCCCATGATCAGAAACAAAAGGCTAAAAGATATGACACTGGAAGATGGGACCCTCAGGTCAAAAGGCGTCCAACATGCTACTGAGGAAGAGAGGAGGACAAGTACATGTAGCTCCAGAGCTGATGAAGTGGATGGGCCAAAGCCGAAAGGACGCTCAGCTGTGGACGTGCCTGGAAGTGAAAGGAAAGTCCGATGCTGGAAAGAAAAATACTGCATAGGAACCTGGAATGTAAGATCTATGAACCTTGGGAAGCTGGAGGTGGTCAAACAGGAGATGGCAAGAATAAACATCGACATTCTGGGCATCAGTGGACTAAAATGGATGGGAATGGGTGATTTCAACTCAGATGATTATCATGTCTACTATTGTGGGCAAGAATACCGTAGAAGGAATGGAGTAGCCCTCATAGTCAACAAAAAAGTGGGAAAAGCTGTAATGGGATATAATCTCAAAAATAATAGAATGATGTCAATATGTATCCAAGGCAGACCTTTCAACATTCTCAATTTCTCTATCAATTGAGGAATGGAACAAAATATCTTTATAAAAATCTTTATAAGATCTTCATTGTGTCCTGGGCTGCAGAAATGTTTTGCCACAGGAAAATGTGTCTTTTTCTCATTTATTCTGTGGTGATGGGACCTCATATATGTGTTTCTTCAGATGCCTTGTTATATCATGGATAATGAAGAGATTTGAGAAGTCTGAAAAGCTTGCTATTTAACATAATTTCTTTTATTTTTGTTGGACATTACAAGGTATCCTATCTGCAAGATTGCTATATTGTTTTTATCACCAAACAATTAAACTTTGATGTGAGCCAGTGTCAAAAAAACTCACTAAAGCTGCCCATACACTTGTGAGATATCTGGTACAATAATATAATTTCAATGTATCTGTACCATTTATCTCATGTAAAAAGTGCAAATTTTACATGCCCCACGTACAATTACGATTGAATGTCTCATGTCAAGATCTTGTCTGCTGTAGAGAAGATTTTGATTCCTCACGTGCAATTCTGTAAAATTCTATGAAGATAATATATTTCTTATTGTATGTACAAAAAAGTGAAATCATGCTCCAGGACTGCAGGGGGCTGCTGGGGAGTCCAACGGAAATCTGGAGATAAATCTCATGTAATTTCCCACCTCACAAGTGTATGGTCAGCTTAAGGTCTGTACAAGATCCATCTACAACCTCCCCCCCCCCTTTATCTGTTACTTTAACCAAAGTCAGAAAAGTCACTAAGATTATTGTGACATGATCTCCCACCAGTAAATCCATGCTGCTTTGGATCATGTAAATTGCTATATTAAGATAGTCTGGAATTTCTACTTTTAACAGGGTTTCCATACTAATAATGTAAGGGTCACAGGTTGCCAGCTTCTTTCCTACATTAAGTTTTATGAAGAGGGACTACTAGTTAATTTTGTTAGTTAAATATTATTGTTGACAACAAGCGTATTAAAGATATATATTAAGCAGAATCCATATACAAGAAAATATTATATTATAAATATATTTTATGTTACCAGCGGAACAATTTCTTGTGATGGCATAAGAAAGTTTTCAAGAAGAGAATTCAGACATGGTTTTCCTTGCATATTGTTTGTTACTGTTGTGAAAACACCAACAGATGATCCTTTGACGTGTCCCTCAAGCTATACTGCACTTCCATCTATTGTTAACGTTTCCGGAAAAAGGTAAGTTACTGTTTACATTGTATAGATTAGTATTCCTTTACATTTGTATTTTATTTGAATGGCTTTGTAAAATTTCCAATTCTCTTGTAGTTGTTTTAATTCGTGCAGTCTCCATGGTGCTCCTTTAGGGAGGCATCAGTCCTTTAACAAAATGGCCGCTCTTTGATCTTTTGAACATATGTGTGGCAGCATCTTGCAAGGGCGTGCAGTGAGGTCAGTATCTAGTGAAGCACTGGCTGAGGGGGAGAAGAGCTTGCCTGCCCCTCTATCAACCCCAGATTCCCTGTCCCTCTGTCACCCCCAGAGAGAAAATATTCACTGTTAGGGACATGCAGTCAATTACTGCTGGCCATAGGCTCCTGCTGGCTCCTTTCAGCCAGCCCTAGAGGGCAAAGTGATGATGTGGTTAGCTGTGATTGCCATCTTACACACAGAGGCATAATAAGTGCCTCCTGACATTAATTATAAGACATACACTGCAGTACACACAGGAATCAGCATTTCCTGTGTGCACTGCAAAAAGGCTCATTCTTAATCCTAAATGACGGGGAGGCCCTGCCTCACCTGCTTCCCCTGACTGCAGGTCCCTAATATCTTGTTACTTTTTTCAAACACCACAGTGTGTCACAGATGCACTTAGCTCTAAGAGACATGCATTATTTGTAGGACAAGGGCCATCTTAACATCTGGATACACTGGGCAGCTTCCTCTGAATGCCCCTGAAATCTCTTGGATGGCAGGTAGAGAATGCCACTAGCATGTTAACATGTGTCCTGCAGCAGAGATGTGGCCACTTGCTAGCATTCGGGCCACACAGCAGGGAATAGATCAGCAGCCTATACCAGAGCATCTACTCTCCCATGTTCTTAATACTCTCCCTCTTCATTCCTGTGGACCACAAGATAACACCAGCTGCCTTTCACATCTGTACTACATCTACAACTGCTGCAGAAAAATGACATCATGATGCTGCCACCTGGGATCTCAAAGGCACTCCGTATCCTCTAAAAGCCAAACATGTGCATAGAAGGAAGAAAACCCTGCAGGGATCTCAGAGACCACTAATACAATAGATTCTGCGACTTCACTGAGGTCTAGGCCATGCAATGGTCAGCATCCATATACAGTAATTCCAGCTAGAGTTGGGAAAATTGCAAAATAAATATGATGAAAAAAGTAATAGAAAAAGAGCATGTGTGACTAAGAGAGAAAAGGCATAACACGCACATGTGCACAAACACTCAGCTATGCACAGGGCAGTTTTCAAGGGCTTAAAAATCAGTATACAGTAGATAAAAAAATTCTTTAATATATGGAACTGCAGGGTTCTATATAACCATTTGTGTATTAAAATTTTTATAGATACCTGTCGTGTGATGGGTATTGTTTGCAACATATTAGCAATTCTGTCCTATTTTTCAATTTTGCCTTAGGGTTTAGAAAAATATTATAAATAAATATTATGTAATATCAGATATATAAACAATCACAATATTCACATCAATAAACTGCACATGTGCCTCACTCACATGGTGCATGCACCAAGGTACTTTTTCAAAGCTGCTTGAACTGAGGATGTTATTGCAGTTTTGTGAGATGTAATGGGGAGTGGAATAAAAAAACAGATGTATCTCAACTGTTATCGGGTCACGTCTCTGCCAACATTTGCCTAAAAAGCTAAAAAGTCCCCATACAACATTGGAGATATCATACATTCTGTAGTTATTACGGTACGTACAATGAAAATATTGGAAAAAATACCTCCCAACATTCCTGCCACCAAAATCAAGACACTTCCACCGAAATGGTGGTGTGGCCACAGTAAAAGTGTGTGTGACCATGGTCAAATGGGGCATGGCTATGTGGAAATGCCACAATTATGAGCCACACAGAGCCCCTTATGTGCAAGTGCAAAGCATCTATTCACCAGGGTCACTGCAGCCTCTCAACTGCCTCACCACTGTGTCCCGCTAATGGGACAGCAGGACAGTTTAGGAGGTATGGAATAAAGATTTTATTATTATTATTATTATTATTATTATTATTATTATTATTATTATTATTATTATTATTATTATTATTATTATTATTATTATTATTATTATTAAATATATGTGTTATTATTTATTAACACCAGCTCAAAAATTGATAAAAACAACAATTTCATCAATATGTGGCAATACAAATATCAGTAAACTTTAAACTATTAAATATGTAAAGACATATTCTAAAACTATAATATATCTTCCCTACATAGGTACAAACCAGTAGCAGTAACCTACAATGTAGGAGAACATTTTGTTTGCTTCTTCAACCTAACAGCTGATGATTTATGGCACTACTATGATGGGATAAAAGAATTTAAACATCCTGGAAAAGGAATTCAAGATGCCACTACAGAGCTTGCAGAAGAAGTTCTTGTACCAGGAGTCACTGTAGGTCATGTAATCATGATTTGTCTCAAGGATTCTTAATTGAATATTGTGCAGGTAAATTGATATTGGTGGATTTATTTTTGGGGGGGTCTAATCCAGCCCTTCCCAAATTTGACTAATTTTTGCAGACTGTGAATGTGTACATAATTTAGATTGCGATGGCTCCAGTCAATGTTTTTTTTTTATTTTTGGGTGGCAACAGGAGCTGCTAACATTAGCAGCTCCGTTGCCTAGAATATAGCAATTGATTCAGTACAAATCTGAATTTGGCCCTATGAATGCCCCTTTATCTAGTATGCTGCAACTTTTACACAAACCTCAAATACGACAGCTCTGTCTTAAGTCTTTAGCTCCTAAGGAGTGACTTGGTGACAACCACTTTGGCACTGGGGAAAACGGTGTGGCCTCGTGACAAGGGGGGTGCAGCATTGGGAACAAACCCCTGTTTTCACTCCTGCAATATTACAGTGCAGCACTCCGCTCCTGTCACTGAGGAGCTGGCATTTTAGTGTCTTGCAGGGTAATACTAATAAGCGTCCTGTACCCCCTAGTGATGCAACTGACCCACAGCATGTCTGTACTATTTGATGCATGCTATTTGCTCAAGCCCAAAGGCCCAAATGGGTAGTTAATCTTTAAAAATGTTTTACATGTCCATGATAAAGAAAAAATATTAAACCATTGGACTCTATAAATAGTCAATAATTTAAAAACCAACATCCTCATATTTGTAAAACAATATGTCTTAAAATTGTTTTCTCTTGTACAATCCATCACACTGTTATGGTTCATATGGATAAAAGATTTTGAAAGTTCATATTTGATATTTTTAATTTGTAGGAACCTACAATACTAAATGACATGATGGCTGCACAGAAATGGGTGGAAGACCATAAACATACTTTTGCAGGTCAAGTTTTTATACCATCACTACTATCAATGACAAAATCCGACGCCGAAGAACGCATTAAAAATACCAGAATGATCAGAATTTGGATAATGAGATGGATGACTATCATGAGCATTTTGTTTTCACTTTCACGGAGAGAGATGATATGGAAAAATTTCTTAGAGCAACAAGAGACAAACAAAAACTACTTGTACATACCATATTAACGGGGTAATTCAATCAGCCCTATTAATTTACCATCTGTTAACATATTCAATACACCCCAGAAACAGGATATTATTCAAAGATAAATGCAGCTGGCTGCATTTGGTTCTAACGTAATTGTTTTGAGTGAACAAAGTTTTAGTAAATTAGTCTGTTTCTTATTCAATTTTGATATATTATTGTAAATAGATATTCTTGTTTTGTACAGAATTATTGAACAATCTCATTTATACATTTTTGTGCTCCATTAATATATTAAAGTTTTTTCAGTTATCAGTGACTCTATGACGTAAAAGGTAGACATATTATCAGCGCTTGAAAGATTTAGCAAAAACGGAAAATCAACAATAAAATTATCGTCACTATGAGAATCAAGAAGTTGACCATGACTTGTTAATCCTTCCAACACTCCAGCTTCTTATTCAAAATGGCAAAATATGCAGCGGTGCCCACTTTGCCAGCCTATTCTGTGCCCAAAACGGCGTTGGGCAATGCAAAATACAAGTGGGTCATGTGTAAGTGAGCCCCCTCTGTCGGTTTCTGGTGTGAAAGTTATTGCCCAAGGCTCGTTAGCCCTTGCAACACTCCAGCTTCTTATTCAAAATGGCAAAATATGCAGCGGTGCCCACTTTGCCAGCCTATTCTGTGCCCAAAACGGCATTGGGCAATGCAAAATACAAGTGGGTCATGTGTAAGTGAGCCCCCTCTGTCGGTTTCTGGTGTGAAAGTTATTGCCCAAGGCTCATTAACCCTTGCGTAACCCCAGCTTCTTATTCAAAATGGTAAAATATGCAGCGGTGCCCATTTTGCCAGCATATTCGGTGCCCAAAACGGTGTTGGGCAATGCAAAATACAAGTGGGTCATGTGTAAGTGAGCCCCCTCTGTCGGTTTCTGGTGTGAAAGTTATTGCCCAAGGCTCGTTAACCCTTGCAACACTCCAGCTTCTTATTCAAAATGGTAAAATATGCAGCGGTGCCCACTTTGCCAGCCCATTCCGTGCCCAAAACTGCGTTGGGCAAGGCAAAATACAAGTGGGTCATGTGTAAGTGAGCCCCCTCTTTCGGTTTCTGGTGTGAAAGTTATTGCCCAAGGCTCGTTAAACCTCGCAACACTCCAGCTTCTTATTGAAAATGGCAAAATATGCAGCGGTGCCCACTTTGCCAGCCCATTCCATGCCCAAAACGGCGTTGGGCAATGCAAAATACAAGTGGGTCATGTGTAAGTGAGCCCCCTCTGTCGGTTTCTGGTGTGAAAGTTATTGCCCAAGGCTCATTAGCCCTTGCAGAACCCCAGCTTCTTATTCAAAATGGTAAAATATGCAGCGGTGCCCACTTTGCCAGCCCATTCCGTGCCCAAAACGGCGTTGGGCAAGGCAAAATACAAGTGGGTCATGTGTAAGTGAGCCCCCTCTGTCGGTTTCTGGTGTGAAAGTTATTCCCCAAGGCTCGTTAACCCTTGCAACACTCCAGCTTCTTATTCAAAATGGTAAAATACGCAGTGGTGCCCATTTTGCCAGCCCATTCCGTGCCCAAAACGGCGTTGGGCAATGCAAAATACAAGTGGGTCATGTGTAAGTGAGCCCCCTCTGTCGGTTTCTGGTGTGAAAGTTATTGCCCAAGGCTCGTTAACCCTTGCAACACCCCAGATTCTTATTAAAATGGTAACATATGCAGCGGTGCCCACTTTGCCAGCCCATTCCGTGCCCAAAACTGCGTTGGGCAAGGCAAAATACAAGTGGGTCATGTGTACGTGAGCCCCCTCTGTCGGTTTCTGGTGTGAAAGTTATTGCCCAAGGCTCGTTAAACCTCGCAACACTCCAGCTTCTTATTCAAAATGGCAAAATATGCAGCGGTGCCCACTTTGCCAGCCCATTCCGTGCCCAAAACGGCGTTGGGCAAGGCAAAATACAAGTGGGTCATGTGTAAGTGAGCCCCCTCTGTCGGTTTCTGGTGTGAAAGTTATTGCCCAAGGCTCGTTAACCCTTGCAACACTCCAGCTTCTTATTCAAAATGGTAACATATGCAGCGGTGCCCAATTTGCCAGCCCATTCCGTGCCCAAAACGGCGTTGGGCAATGCAAAATACAAGTGGGTCATGTGTAAGTGAGCCCCCTCTGTCGGTTTCTGGTGTGAAAGTTATTGCCCAAGGCTCATTAGCCCTTGCAGAACCCGAGCTTCTTATTCAAAATGGCAAATTATGCAGCGGTGCTTACTTTGCCAGCCTATTCGGTGCCCAAAACGGCGTTGGGCAATGCAAAATACAAGTGGGTCATGTGTAAGTGAGCCCCCTCTGTCGGTTTCTGGTGTGAAAGTTATTGCCCAAGGCTCGTTAACCCTTGCAACACTCCAGCTTCTTATTCAAAATGGTAAAATATGCAGCGGTGCCCACTTTGCCAGCCCATTCCGTGCCCAAAACTGCGTTGGGCAAGGCAAAATACAAGTGGGTCATGTGTAAGTGAGCCCCCTCTTTCGGTTTCTGGTGTGAAAGTTATTGCCCAAGGCTCGTTAAACCTCGCAACACTCCAGCTTCTTATTGAAAATGGCAAAATATGCAGCGGTGCCCACTTTGCCAGCCCATTCCATGCCCAAAACGGCGTTGGGCAATGCAAAATACAAGTGGGTCATGTGTAAGTGAGCCCCCTCTGTCGGTTTCTGGTGTGAAAGTTATTGCCCAAGTCTCATTAGCCCTTGCAGAACCCCAGCTTCTTATTCAAAATGGTAAAATATGCAGCGGTGCCCACTTTGCCAGCCCATTCCGTGCCCAAAACGGCGTTGGGCAAGGCAAAATACAAGTGGGTCATGTGTAAGTGAGCCCCCTCTGTCGGTTTCTGGTGTGAAAGTTATTCCCCAAGGCTCGTTAACCCTTGCAACACTCCAGCTTCTTATTCAAAATGGTAAAATACGCAGTGGTGCCCATTTTGCCAGCCCATTCCGTGCCCAAAACGGTGTTGGGCAATGCAAAATACAAGTGGGTCATGTGTAAGTGAGCCCCCTCTGTCGGTTTCTGGTGTGAAAGTTATTGCCCAAGGCTCGTTAACCCTTGCAACACCCCAGATTCTTATTAAAATGGTAACATATGCAGCGGTGCCCACTTTGCCAGCCCATTCCGTGCCCAAAACTGCGTTGGGCAAGGCAAAATACAAGTGGGTCATGTGTACGTGAGCCCCCACTGTCGGTTTCTGGTGTGAAAGTTATTGCCCAAGGCTCGTTAAACCTCGCAACACTCCAGCTTCTTATTGAAAATGGCAAAATATGCAGCGGTGCCCACTTTGCCAGCCCATTCCGTGCCCAAAACGGCGTTGGGCAAGGCAAAATACAAGTGGGTCATGTGTAAGTGAGCCCCCTCTGTCGGTTTCTGGTGTGAAAGTTATTGCCCAAGGCTCGTTAACCCTTGCAACACTCCAGCTTCTTATTCAAAATGGTAACATATGCAGCGGTGCCCAATTTGCCAGCCCATTCCGTGCCCAAAACGGCGTTGGGCAATGCAAAATACAAGTGGGTCATGTGTACGTGAGCCCCCTCTGTCGGTTTCTGGTGTGAAAGTTATTGCCCAAGGCTCATTAGCCCTTGCAGAACCCGAGCTTCTTATTCAAAATGGCAAATTATGCAGCGGTGCTTACTTTGCCAGCCTATTCTGTGCCCAAAACGGCGTTGGGCAATGCAAAATACAAGTGGGTCATGTGTAAGTGAGCCCCCTCTGTTGGTTTCTGGTGTGAATGTTATTGCCCAAGGCTCATTAACCCTTGAGTAACCCCAGCTTCGTATTCAAAATGGAAAATGTGCAGCGGTGCCCACTTTGCCAGCCCATTCTGTGCCCAAAACGGCGTTGGGCAATGCAAAATACAATTGGGTCATGTGTACGTGAGCCCCCTCTGTCGGTTTCTGGTGTGAAAGTTATTGCCCAAGGCTCGTTAACCCTTGCAACACTCCAGCTTCTTATTCAAAATGGCAAAATATGCAGCGCTGCCCACTTTGCCAGCCTATTCTGTGCCCAAAACGGCGTTGGGCAATGCAAAATACAAGTGGGTCATGTGTAAGTGAGCCCCCTCTGTCGGTTTCTGGTGTGAAAGTTATTGCCCAAGGCTCATTAACCCTTGAGTAACCCCAGCTTCTTATTCAAAATGGTAACATATGCAGCGGTGCCCACTTTGCCAGCCTATTCTGTGCCCAAAACGGCCTTGGGCAAGGCAAAATACAAGTGGGTCATGTGTAAGTGAGCCCCCTCTGTCGGTTTCTGGTGTGAAAGTTATTGCCCAAGGCTCGTTAACCCTTGCAACACTCCAGCTTCTTATTCAAAATGGCAAAATTTGCAGCGGTGCCCAATTTGCCAGCCCATTCCGTGCCCAAAAAGGCGTTGGGCAAGGGCAAAATACAAGTGGGTCATGTGTACGTGAGCCCCCTCTGTCGGTTTCTGGTGTGAAAGTTATTGCCCAAGGCTCGTTAACCCTTGAGTAACCCCAGCTTCTTATTCAAAATGGCAAAATATGCAGCGGTGCCCACTTTGCCAGCCCATTCCGTGCCCAAGACGGTGTTGGGCAATGCAAAATACAATTGGGTCATGTGTACGTGAGCCCCCTCTGTCGGTTTCTGGTGTGAAAGTTATCGCCCAAGGCTCGTTAACCCTTGAGTAACCCCAGCTTCTTATTCAAAATGGCAAAATATGCAGCGGTGCCCACTTTGCCAGCCTATTCCGTGCCCAAAACGGCGTTGGGAAATGCAAAATACAAGTGGGTCATGTGTACGTGAGCCCCCTCTGTCGGTTCCTGGTGTGAAAGTTATTGCCCAAGGCTCATTAGCCCTTGCGGAACCCCAGCTTCCTATTCAAAATGCTAAAATATGCAGCGGTGCCCACTTTGCCAGCCTATTCCGTGCCCAAAACGGCGTTGGGCAATGCAAAATACAAGTGGGTCATGTGTACGTGAGCCCCCTCTGTCGGTTTCTGGTGTGAAAGTTATTGCCCAAGGCTCATTAGCCCTTGCAGAACCCCAGCTTCTTATTCAAAATGGCAAATTATGCAGCGGTGCTTACTTTGCCAGCCTATTCTGTGCCCAAAACGGCGTTGGGCAATGCAAAATACAAGTGGGTCATGTGTAAGTGAGCCCCCTCTGTTGGTTTCTGGTGTGAATGTTATTGCCCAAGGCTCATTAACCCTTGAGTAACCCCAGCTTCGTATTCAAAATGGAAAATGTGCAGCGGTGCCCACTTTGCCAGCCCATTCCGTGCCCAAAACGGCGTTGGGCAATGCAAAATACAATTGGGTCATGTGTACGTGAGCCCCCTCTGTCGGTTTCTGGTGTGAAAGTTATTGCCCAAGGCTCGTTAACCCTTGCAACACTCCAGCTTCTTATTCAAAATGGCAAAATATGCAGCGCTGCCCACTTTGCCAGCCTATTCTGTGCCCAAAACGGCGTTGGGCAATGCAAAATACAAGTGGGTCATGTGTAAGTGAGCCCCCTCTGTCGGTTTCTGGTGTGAAAGTTATTGCCCAAGGCTCATTAACCCTTGAGTAACCCCAGCTTCTTATTCAAAATGGTAACATATGCAGCGGTGCCCACTTTGCCAGCCTATTCTGTGCCCAAAACGGCGTTGGGCAATGCAAAATACAAGTGGGTCATGTGTAAGTGAGCCCCCTCTGTCGGTTTCTGGTGTGAAAGTTATTGCCCAAGGCTCATTAGCCCTTGCAGAACCCCAGCTTCTTATTCAAAATGGCAAAATATGCAGCTCTGCCCACTTTGCCAGCCCATTCCGTGCCCAAAATGGCGTTGGGCAATGCAAAATACAATTGGGTCATGTGTACGTGAGCCCCCTCTGTCGGTTTCTGGTGTGAAAGTTATTGCCCAAGGCTTATTAACCCTTGAGTAACCCCAACTTCTTATTCAAAATGGCAAAATATGCAGCGGTGCCCACTTTGCCAGCCTATTCCGTGCCCAAGACGGCGTTGGGCAATGCAAAATACAATTGGGTCATGTGTACGTGAGCCCCCTCTGTCGGTTTCTGGTGTGAAAGTTATTGCCCAAGGCTCGTTAACCCTTGAGTAACCCCAGCTTCTTATTCAAAATGGCAAAATATGCAGCGGTGCCCACTTTGCCAGCCTATTCCGTGCCCAAAACGGCGTTGGGCAATGCAAAATACAAGTGGGTCATGTGTACGTGAGCCCCCTCTGTCGGTTCCTGGTGTGAAAGTTATTGCCCAAGGCTCATTAGCCCTTGCGGAACCCCAGCTTCTTATTCAAAATGCTAAAATATGCAGCGGTGCCCACTTTGCCAGCCTATTCCGTGCCCAAAACGGCGTTGGGCAATGCAAAATACAAGTGGGTCATGTGTACGTGAGCCCCCTCTGTCGGTTTCTGGTGTGAAAGTTATTGCCCAAGGCTCATTAGCCCTTGCAGAACCCCAGCTTCTTATTCAAAATGCTAAAATATGCAGCGGTGCCCACTTTGCCAGCCTATTCCGTGCCCAAAACGGCGTTGGGCAATGCAAAATACAATTGGGTCATGTGTATGTGACGCCCCTCTGTCGGTTTCTGGTGTGAAAGTTATTGCCCAAGGCTCATTAGCCCTTGCAGAACCCCAGCTTCTTATTCAAAATGCTAAAATATGCAGCGGTGCCCACTTTGCCAGCCCATTCCGTGCCCAAAATGGCGTTGGGCAATGCAAAATACAATTGGGTCGTGTGTACGTGAGCCCCCTCTGTCGGTTTCTGGTGTGAAAGTTATTGCCCAAGGCTCATTAACCCTTGAGTAACCCCAGCTTCTTATTCAAAATGGCAAAATATGCAGCGGTGCCCACTTTGCCAGCCTATTCCGTGCCCAAGACGGCATTGGGCAATGCAAAATACAATTGGGTCATGTGTACGTGAGCCCCCTCTGTCGGTTTCTGGTGTGAAAGTTATTGCCCAAGGCTCGTTAACCCTTGAGTAACCCCAGCTTCTTATTCAAAATGGCAAAATATGCAGCGGTGCCCACTTTACCAGCCTATTCCGTGCCCAAAACGGCGTTGGGCAATGCAAAATACAAGTGGGTCATGTGTAAGTGAGCCCCCTCTGTCGGTTTCTGGTGTGAAAGTTATTGCCCAAGGCTCGTTAACCCTTGCAACACTCCAGCTTCTTATTCAAAATGGTAACATATGCAGCGGTGCCCAATTTGCCAGCCCATTCCGTGCCCAAAACGGCGTTGGGCAATGCAAAATACGAGTGGGTCATGTGTACGTGAGCCCCCTCTGTCGGTTTCTGGTGTGAAAGTTATTGCCCAAGGCTCATTAGCCCTTGCAGAACCCGAGCTTCTTATTCAAAATGGCAAATTATGCAGCGGTGCTTACTTTGCCAGCCTATTCTGTGCCCAAAACGGCGTTGGGCAATGCAAAATACAAGTGGGTCATGTGTAAGTGAGCCCCCTCTGTTGGTTTCTGGTGTGAATGTTATTGCCCAAGGCTCATTAACCCTTGAGTAACCCCAGCTTCGAATTCAAAATGGAAAATGTGCAGCGGTGCCCACTTTGCCAGCCCATTCCGTGCCCAAAACGGCGTTGGGCAATGCAAATACAATTGGGTCATGTGTACGTGAGCCCCCTCTGTCGGTTTCTGGTGTGAAAGTTATTGCCCAAGGCTCGTTAACCCTTGCAACACTCCAGCTTCTTATTCAAAATGGCAAAATATGCAGCGCTGCCCACTTTGCCAGCCTATTCTGTGCCCAAAACGGCGTTGGGCAATGCAAAATACAAGTGGGTCATGTGTAAGTGAGCCCCCTCTGTCGGTTTCTGGTGTGAAAGTTATTGCCCAAGGCTCATTAACCCTTGAGTAACCCCAGCTTCTTATTCAAAATGGTAACATATGCAGCGGTGCCCACTTTGCCAGCCTATTCTGTGCCCAAAACGGCATTGGGCAATGCAAAATACAAGTGGGTCATGTGTACGTGAGCCCCCTCTGTCGGTTTCTGGTGTGAAAGTTATTGCCCAAGGCTCATTAACCCTTGCAACACTCCAGGTTCTTATTCAAAATGGCAAAATATGCAGCGGTGCCCAATTTGCCAGCCCATTCCGTGCCCAAAACGGCGTTGGGCAATGCAAAATACAAGTGGGTCATGTGTACGTGAGCCCCCTCTGTCGGTTTCTGGTGTGAAAGTTATTGCCCAAGGCTCATTAGCCCTTGCAGAACCCGAGCTTCTTATTCAAAATGGCAAATTATGCAGCGGTGCTTACTTTGCCAGCCTATTCTGTGCCCAAAACGGCGTTGGGCAATGCAAAATACAAGTGGGTCATGTGTAAGTGAGCCCCCTCTGTTGGTTTCTGGTGTGAATGTTATTGCCCAAGGCTCATTAACCCTTGAGTAACCCCAGCTTCGTATTCAAAATGGAAAATGTGCAGCGGTGCCCACTTTGCCAGCCCATTCCGTGCCCAAAACGGCGTTGGGCAATGCAAATACAATTGGGTCATGTGTACGTGAGCCCCCTCTGTCGGTTTCTGGTGTGAAAGTTATTGCCCAAGGCTCGTTAACCCTTGCAACACTCCAGCTTCTTATTCAAAATGGCAAAATATGCAGCGCTGCCCACTTTGCCAGCCCATTCCGTGCCCAAAACGGCGTTGCGCAATGCAAAATACAAGTGGGTCATGTGTACGTGAGCCCCCTCTGTCGGTTTCTGGTGTGAAAGTTATTGCCCAAGGCTCATTAACCCTGGCGTAACCCCAGCTTCTTATTCAAAATGGTAAAATACGCAGCGGTGCCCACTTTGCCAGCCCATTCCGTGCCCAAAACGGCGTTGGGCAATGCAAAATACAAGTGGGTCATGTGTAAGTGAGCCCCCTCTGTCGGTTTCTGGTGTGAAAGTTATTGCCCAAGGCTCATTAGCCCTTGCAGAACCCCAGCTTCTTATTCAAAATGGCAAAATATGCAGCTCTGCCCACTTTGCCAGCCCATTCCGTGCCCAAAATGGCGTTGGGCAATGCAAAATACAATTGGGTCATGTGTACGTGAGCCCCCTCTGTCGGTTTCTGGTGTGAAAGTTATTGCCCAAGGCTTATTAACCCTTGAGTAACCCCAACTTCTTATTCAAAATGGCAAAATATGCAGCGGTGCCCACTTTGCCAGCCTATTCCGTGCCCAAGACGGCGTTGGGCAATGCAAAATACAATTGGGTCATGTGTACGTGAGCCCCCTCTGTCGGTTTCTGGTGTGAAAGTTATTGCCCAAGGCTCGTTAACCCTTGAGTAACCCCAGCTTCTTATTCAAAATGGCAAAATATGCAGCGGTGCCCACTTTGCCAGCCTATTCCGTGCCCAAAACGGCGTTGGGCAAGGCAAAATACAAGTGGGTCATGTGTAAGTGAGCCCCCTCCGTTGGTTTCTGGTGTGAAAGTTATTGCCCAAGGCTCGTTAAACCTCGCAACACTCCAGCTTCTTATTCAAAATGGCAAAATATGCAGCGGTGCCCACTTTGCCAGCCCATTCCGTGCCCCAAATGTCATTGGGCAAGGCAAAATACAAGTGGGTCATGTGTAAGTGAGCCCCCTCTGTCGGTTTCTGGTGTGAAAGTTATTGCCCAAGGCTCGTTAACCCTTGCAACACTCCAGCTTCTTATTCAAAATGGCAAAATATGCAGCGGTGCCCACTTTGCCAGCCTATTCTGTGCCCAAAACAGCGTTGGGCAATGCAAAATACAAGTGGGTCATGTGTACGTGAGCCCCCTCTGTCGGTTTCTGGTGTGAAAGTTATTGCCCAAGGCTCATTAACCCTTGAGTAACCCCAGCTTCTTATTCAAAATGGTAACATATGCAGCGGTGCCCACTTTGCCAGCCCATTCCGTGCCCAAAACGGCGTTGCGCAATGCAAAATACAAGTGGGTCATGTGTACGTGAGCCCCCTCTGTCGGTTTCTGGTGTGAAAGTTATTGCCCAAGGCTCATTAACCCTGGCGTAACCCCAGCTTCTTATTCAAAATGGTAAAATACGCAGCGGTGCCCACTTTGCCAGCCCATTCCGTGCCCAAAACGGCGTTGGGCAATGCAAAATACAAGTGGTTCATGTGTACGTGACGCCCCTCTGTCGGTTTCTGGTGTGAAAGTTATTGCCCAAGGCTCATTAGCCCTTGCAGAACCCCATCTTCTTATTCAAAATGTTAAAATATGCAGCGGTGCCCACTTTACCAGCCTATTCCGTGCCCAAAACGGCGTTGGGCAATGCAAAATACAATTGGGTCATGTGTACGTGAGCCCCCTCTGTCGGTTTCTGGTGTGAAAGTTATTGCCCAAGGCTCGTTAACCCTTGAGTAACCCCAGCTTCTTATTCAAAATGGCAGAATATGCAGCGGTGCCCACTTTGCCAGCCCATTCCGTGCCCAAAACGGCGTTGGGCAATGCAAAATACAAGTGGTTCATGTGTACGTGACGCCCCTCTGTCGGTTTCTGGTGTGAAAGTTATTGCCCAAGGCTCATTAGCCCTTGCAGAACCCCAGCTTCTTATTCAAAATGTTAAAATATGCAGCGGTGCCCACTTTACCAGCCTATTCCGTGCCCAAAACGACGTTGGGCAATGCAAAATACAAGTGGGTCATGTGTACGTGAGCCCCCTCTGTCGGTTTCTGGTGTGAAAGTTATTGCCCAAGGCTCGTTAACCCTTGAGTAACCCGAGCTTCTTATTCAAAATGGCAAAATATGCAGCGGTGCCCACTTTGCCAGCCCATTCCGTGCCCAAAACGGCGTTGGGCAATGCAAAATACAAGTGGTTCATGTGTACGTGACGCCCCTCTGTCGGTTTCTGGTGTGAAGGTTATTGCCCAAGGGTCATTAGCCCTTGCAGAACCCCAGCTTCTTATTCAAAATGTTAAAATATGCAGCGGTGCCCACTTTGCCAGCCTATTCCGTGCCCAAAACGGCATTGGGCAATGCAAAATACAAGTGGGTCATGTGTACGTGAGCCCCCTCTGTCGGTTTCTGGTGTGAAAGTTATTGCCCAAGGCTCATTAACCCTTGCAACACTCCAGGTTCTTATTCAAAATGGCAAAATATGCAGCGGTGCCCACTTTGCCAGCCTATTCCATGCCCAAAACGGCGTTGGGCAATGCAAAATACAATTGGGTCATGTGTACGTGACGCCCCTCTGTCGGTTCCTGGTGTGAAAGTTATTGCCCAAGGCTCATTAGCCCTTATAGAACCCCAGCTTCTTATTCAAAATGCTAAAATATGCAGCGGTGCCCACTTTGCCAGCCTATTCCGTGCCCAAAACGGCGTTGGGCAATGCAAAATACAAGTGGGTCATGTGTACGTGAGCCCCCTCTGTCGGTTTCTGGTGTGAAAGTTATTGCCCAAGGCTCGTTAACCCTTGAGTAACCCCAGCTTCTTATTCAAAATGGCAAAATATGCAGCGGTGCCCACTTTGCCAGCCTATTCCGTGCCCAAGACGGCATTGGGCAATGCAAAATACAATTGGGTCATGTGTACGTGAGCCCCCTCTGTCGGTTTCTGGTGTGAAAGTTATTGCCCAAGGCTCGTTAACCCCTGAGTAACCCCAGCTTCTTATTCAAAATGGCAAAATATGCAGCGGTGCCCACTTTGCCAGCCTATTCCGTGCCCAAAACGGCGTTGAGCAATGCAAAATACAAGTGGGTCATGTGTAAGTGAGCCCCCTCTGTCGGTTTCTGGTGTGAAAGTTATTGCCCAAGGCTCGTTAACCCTTGCAACACTCCAGCTTCTTATTCAAAATGGCAAAATATGCAGCGGTGCCCACTTTGCCAGCCTATTCTGTGCCCAAAACTGCGTTGGGCAATGCAAAATACAATTGGGTCATGTGTACGTGAGCCCCCTCTGTCGGTTTCTGGTGTGAAAGTTATTGCCCAAGGCTCATTAGCCCTTGCAGAACCCTAGCTTCTTATTCAAAATAGCAAAATATGCAGCGGTGCCCACTTTGCCAGCCCATTCCGTGCCCAAAACAGCGTTGGGCAATGCAAAATACAATTGGGTCATGTGTACGTGACGCCCCTCTGTCGGTTCCTGGTGTGAAAGTTATTGCCCAAGGCTCATTAGCCCTTGCAGAACCCCAGCTTGTTATTCAAAATGCTAAAATATGCAGCGGTGCCCACTTTGCCAGCCTATTCCGTGCCCAAAACGGCGTTGGGCAAAGCAAAATACAAGTGGGTCATGTGTACGTGAGCCCCCTCTGTCGGTTTCTGGTGTGAAAGTTATTGCCCAAGGCTCGTTAACCCTTGAGTAACCCCAGCTTCTTATTCAAAATGGCAAAATATGCAGCTGTGCCCACTTTGCCAGCCTATTCCGTGTCCAAGACGGCGTTGGGCAATGCAAAATACAATTGGGTCATGTGTACGTGAGCCCCCTCTGTCGGTTTCTGGTGTGAAAGTTATTGCCCAAGGCTCGTTAACCCTTGAGTAACCCCAGCTTCTTATTCAAAATGGCAAAATATGCAGCGGTGCCCACTTTGCCAGCCTATTCCGTGCCCAAAACGGCGTTGGGCAATGCAAAATACAAGTGGGTCATGTGTAAGTGAGCCCCCTCTGTCGGTTTCTGGTGTGAAAGTTATTGCCCAAGGCTCATTAGCCCTTGCAGAACCCCAGCTTCTTATTCAAAATAGCAAAATATGCAGCGGTGCCCACTTTGCCAGCCCATTCCGTGCCCAAAACGGCGTTGGGCAAGGCAACATACAAGTGGGTCATGTGTAAGTGAGCCCCCTCTGTTGGTTTCTGTTGTGAAAGTTATTGCCCAAGGCTCGTTAACCCTTGCAACACTCCAGCTTCTTATTCAAAATGGTAAAATATGCAGCGGTGCCCACTTTGCCAGCCCATTCCGTGCCCAAAACTGTGTTGGGCAATGCAAAATACAATTGGGTCATGTGTACGTGAGCCCCCTCTGTCAGTTTCTGGTGTGAAAGTTATTGCCCAAGGCTCATTAACCCATGAGTAACCCCAGCTTCTTATTCAAAATGGTAACATATGCAGCGGTGCCCACTTTGCCAGCCTATTCTGTGCCCAAAACTGCGTTGGGCAAGGCAAAATACAAGTGGGTCATGTGTAAGTGAGCCCCCTCCGTCGGTTTCTGGTGTGAAAGTTATTGCCCAAGGCTCGTTAAACCTCGCAACACTCCAGCTTCTTATTCAAAATGGCAAAATATGCAGCGGTGCCCACTTTGCCAGCCCATTCCGTGCCCCAAATGTCATTGGGCAAGGCAAAATACAAGTGGGTCATGTGTAAGTGAGCCCCCTCTGTCGGTTTCTGGTGTGAAAGTTATTGCCCAAGGCTCGTTAACCCTTGCAACACTCCAGCTTCTTATTCAAAATGGCAAAATATGCAGCGGTGCCCACTTTGCCAGCCTATTCTGTGCCCAAAACAGCGTTGGGCAATGCAAAATACAAGTGGGTCATGTGTACGTGAGCCCCCTCTGTCGGTTTCTGGTGTGAAAGTTATTGCCCAAGGCTCATTAACCCTTGAGTAACCCCAGCTTCTTATTCAAAATGGTAACATATGCAGCGGTGCCCACTTTGCCAGCCCATTCCGTGCCCAAAACGGCGTTGGGCAATGCAAAATACAAGTGGGTCATGTGTACGTGAGCCCCCTCTGTCGGTTTCTGGTGTGAAAGTTATTGCCCAAGGCTCATTAACCCTGGCGTAACCCCAGCTTCTTATTCAAAATGGTAAAATACGCAGCGGTGCCCACTTTGCCAGCCTATTCCACGCCCAAAACGGCGTTGGGCAATGCAAAATACAAGTGGGTCATGTGTAAGTGAGCCCCCTCTGTCGGTTTCTGGTGTGAAAGTTATTGCCCAAGGCTCGTTAACCCTTGAGTAACCCCAGTTTCTTATTCAAAATGGCAAAATATGCAGCGGTGCCCACTTTGCCAGCCCATTCCGTGCCCAAAACGGCGTTGGGCAATGCAAAATACAAGTGGTTCATGTGTACGTGACGCCCCTCTGTCGGTTTCTGGTGTGAAAGTTATTGCCCAAGGCTCGTTAACCCTTGCAACACTCTAGCTTCTTATTCAAAATGGCAAAATATGCAGCGCTGCCCACTTTGCCAGCCTATTCTGTGCCCAAAACGGCGTTGGGCAATGCAAAATACAAGTGGGTCATGTGTACGTGAGCCCCCTCTGTCGGTTTCTGGTGTGAAAGTTATTGCCCAAGGCTCATTAACCCTTGCAACACTCCAGGTTCTTATTCAAAATGGCAAAATATGCAGCGGTGCCCACTTTGCCAGCCTATTCCATGCCCAAAACGGCGTTGGGCAATGCAAAATACAATTGGGTCATGTGTACGTGACGCCCCTCTGTCGGTTCCTGGTGTGAAAGTTATTGCCCAAGGCTCATTAGCCCTTGCAGAACCCCAGCTTCTTATTCAAAATGCTAAAATATGCAGCGGTGCCCACTTTGCCAGCCTATTCCGTGCCCAAAACGGCGTTGGGCAATGCAAAATACAAGTGGGTCATGTGTACGTGAGCCCCCTCTGTCGGTTTCTGGTGTGAAAGTTATTGCCCAAGGCTCGTTAACCCTTGAGTAACCCCAGCTTCTTATTCAAAATGGCAAAATATGCAGCGGTGCCCACTTTGCCAGCCTATTCCGTGCCCAAGACGGCGTTGGGCAATGCAAAATACAATTGGGTCATGTGTACGTGAGCCCCCTCTGTCGGTTTCTGGTGTGAAAGTTATTGCCCAAGGCTCGTTAACCCTTGAGTAACCCCAGCTTCTTATTCAAAATGGCAAAATATGCAGCGGTGCCCACTTTGCCAGCCTATTCCGTGCCCAAAACGGCGTTGGGCAATGCAAAATACAAGTGGGTCATGTGTAAGTGAGCCCCTCTGTCGGTTTCTGGTGTGAAAGTTATTGCCCAAGGCTCGTTAACCCTTGCAACACTCCAGCTTCTTATTCAAAATGGCAAAATATGCAGCGGTGCCCACTTTGCCAGCCTATTCTGTGCCCAAAACTGCGTTGGGCAATGCAAAATACAATTGGGTCATGTGTACGTGAGCCCCCTCTGTCGGTTTCTGGTGTGAAAGTTATTGCCCAAGGCTCATTAGCCCTTGCAGAACCCTAGCTTCTTATTCAAAATAGCAAAATATGCAGCGGTGCCCACTTTGCCAGCCCATTCCGTGCCGAAAACAGCGTTGGGCAATGCAAAATACAATTGGGTCATGTGTACGTGACGCCCCTCTGTCGGTTCCTGGTGTGAAAGTTATTGCCCAAGGCTCATTAGCCCTTGCAGAACCCCAGCTTGTTATTCAAAATGCTAAAATATGCAGCGGTGCCCACTTTGCCAGCCTATTCCGTGCCCAAAACGGCGTTGGGCAAAGCAAAATACAAGTGGGTCATGTGTACGTGAGCCCCCTCTGTCGGTTTCTGGTGTGAAAGTTATTGCCCAAGGCTCATTAGCCCTTGCAGAACCCCAGCTTCTTATTGAAAATGGCAAAATATGCAGCGGTGCCCACTTTGCCAGCACATTCCGTGCCCAAAACGGCGTTGGGCAAGGCAAAATACAAGTGGGTCATGTGTAAGTGAGCCCCCTCTGTTGGTTTCTGGTGTGAAAGTTGTTGCCCAAGGCTCGTTAACCCTTGCAACACTCGAGCTTCTTATTCAAAATGGTAAAATATGCAGCGGTGCCCACTTTGCCAACCCATTCCGTGCCCAAAACTGCGTTGGGCAATGCAAAATACAATTGGGTCACGTGTACGTGAGCCCCCTCTGTCAGTTTCTGGTGTGAAAGTTATTGCCCAAGGCTCATTAACCCTTGAGTAACCCCAGCTTCTTATTCAAAATGGTAACATATGCAGCGGTGCCCACTTTGCCAGCCTATTCTGTGCCCAAAACTGCGTTGGGCAAGGCAAAATACAAGTGGGTCATGTGTACGTGAGCCCCCTCTGTCGGTTTCTGGTGTGAAAGTTATTGCCCAAGGCTCATTAACCCTTGCGTAACCCCAGCTTCTTATTCACAATGGTAAAATACGCAGCGGTGCCCACTTTGCCAGCCTATTCCGTGCCCAAAACGGCATTGGGCAATGCAAAATACAAGTGGGTCATGTGTAAGTGAGCCCCCTCTGTCGGTTTCTGGTGTGAAAGTTATTGCCCAAGGCTCATTAGCCCTTGCAGAACACCAACTTCTTATTCAAAATGGTAAAATATGCAGCGGTGCCCACTTTGCCAGCCTATTCTGTGCCCAAAACGGCGTTGGGCAAGGCAAAATACAAGTGGGTCATGTGTAAGTGAGCCCCCTCTGTCGGTTTCTGGTGTGAAAGTTATTGCCCAAGGCTCGTTAACCCTTGCAACACTCCAGCTTCTTATTCAAAATGGTAAAATATGCAGCGGTGCCCACTTTGCCAGCCCATTCCATGCCCAAAACTGCATTGGGCAATGCAAAATACAATTGGGTCATGTGTACATGAGCCCCCTCTGTCGGTTTCTGGTGTGAAAGTTATTGCCCAAGGCTCATTAACCCTTGAGTAACCCCAGCTTCTTATTCAAAATGGTAACATATGCAGCGGTGCCCACTTTGCCAGCCCATTCCGTGCCCAAAACGGCGTTGGGCAAGGCAAAATACAAGTGGGTCATGTGTAAGTGAGCCCCCTCTGTCGGTTTCTGGTGTGAAAGTTATTGTCCAAGGCTCGTTAACCCTTGCAACACTCCAGCTTCTTATTCAAAATGGCAAAATGTGTAGCGGTGCCCACTTTGCCAGCCTATTCCGTGCCCAAAACGGCGTTGGGCAAGGCAACATACAAGTGGGTCATGTGTACGTGAGCCCCCTCTGTCGGTTTCTGGTGTGAAAGTTATTGCCCAAGGCTCGTTAACCCTTGCAACACTCTAGCTTCTTATTCAAAATGGCAAAATATGCAGCGCTGCCCACTTTGCCAGCCTATTCTGTGCCCAAAATGGCGTTGGGCAATGCAAAATACAAGTGGGTCATGTGTAAGTGAGCCCCCTCTGTCGGTTTCTGGTGTGAAAGTTGTTGCCCAAGGCTCATTAGCCCTTGCAGAACCCCAGCTTCTTATTCAAAATGGTAAAATATGCAGCGGTGCCCACTTTGCCAGCCTATTCCGTGCCCAAAACAGCATTGGGCCAGGCAAAATACTATTGTAATTTGTGTTAGAGTTATGATTTATTATTAATACCCTGATATTTGAGTGATCCAACTTGGTTTAATGGTTTAAATACAACATGTTCTGAATAAGAAGCTGGGACACGAATAAGAAGTGAATAAGAAGCTGGATCTCGAATAAGAAGTGAATAAGAAGCTGGCCGAATAAGAAGCTAACTTCAACCTCGTGCCGGATTGTGCGTCTGTCCTTCCAAAGGGAGACTCACAACAGCCAAGGGAAAATCAGCTTCTTCCATCATCTGCCTGCACAGCAGGACCCTGCACTTTGTCCTCATTAATTGCACGTACTCAGCTTTGCTCTTAGGACACATTTCTCTCTCTCTCTCTCTCTTTTTTGGTCATAAATTCTTTTAATTTAACATTATATAACAAACAAACAATACATACACGCAGGGAACTCCACAACTGTATATTATATTCTCTACTCATGTTTATTTCTGGGATCAATCAGAAAACATTTTCCAGTTTTCTTTAACATAACTTATCAAATTCTTAGAAAATATTTCTAACAAGCTATCCTTTTATAAGCCCAGATCAAACTTACACACACACACACACACACACACACACACACACACGTGTGTGTGTCTGTGTGTGTATTATTTTAACCTGAATTTCAAAATTCTAACACTATCCCATTATATAAATATTTATAATAGTTTTTACTATATACAGTGGTGCCTCGCATAACGTTTTTAATTGGTTCAAAAAAAAAAAACACCTTATGCGAAAAAAACTTTATGCGAAACACCATTTCCCATAGAGATGCATTGGAAACCGGTTAATCCGTTCCAATAGGCACGGATTGCCATCCTTAAGCGAAAAAACCCATAGGAAACATCGTTAAACGATACAATGTATCCTCCATTGGAATGTATTGTAGCTGACTCAATAGGTTTCAATGGCTTTGCGAAGTCAATTTTTGCAAAATTAAGTGTGTCATAAAAGGGTCAAAATGGTTTTAAATGCTTGGATTAGCTTCTGCACCCTCTAAAACGGATGCAAAAGTTAATTTGGCTTTGATCTGACTTTTCGTTAATTAATGGTGAATTCCCCCCCCAACTTTTGACAGCTGTCAAAATCTGACAGCTCCATTATTTCCTATGGGGGAAGAAAAAATTCACAAAAAATTAATGAAGACTCAGCAACTGTTCTAAATTCTTGGGTTCGTTAGAGGACCCCCTAAGTTGTGTGCAAACCTGATTTGGCTTTGATCTGAACTTTCGTTAATTTTTTGTAAATTGTTTTCTCCCCCATAGGAAAGCATGGAGCTGTCAGATTTTGACAAGTCCATTGGTTCCTATGGGCCAAAAAACAAAAATTCACAAAAAATTAACGAAAAGTCAGATCAAAGCCAAATCAGGTTTGCACATGTCTTAAGGGGTCCTCTAACGAATCCAAGCATTTAGAACCGTTTTTGACCCTTCTAAGACACTTTTTTAATTGAAAAAAAAAACATCGTTAAGTGAAGCAGGGGACCTAAAACAAAAAACGTTAAGCGAAGCATGGTCCCAAAAACGCTATGCGAAAATCGCCCATAGGGAAAAACGTTATACGAAGCACAATCTGACTCTGAAAAAATAAACGTTAAGCGAAAAAAACGTTAAACGAAGCAAATGTTATGCGAGGCACCACTGTACATACATACATATATACATATATACATACATACACATATATCTATATACAGATATATACATACATATGTATGTATATATATATATATATATATAATACACAGAGAGTGTGTGTGTGTGTGTGTGTGTGTGTGTGTGTATTTTAACCTGAATTTCAAAATTCTAACACTATCCTATTATATAAATATCTATAACAATAGTTTTTACTATATATATACATATACATATACATACATATACACATATATATATATATACACACACACACACACATATATACACATACATACACATACATCTATATACAGATATATACATACATATATATGTATACATACATACATATATATATATATATACACACATATACATATATATACATATATATACATATACATACATATACATATATACATATATACACATATACACATACATACACACACACACACACACACACACATATAATACACAAAGAGAGAGAGAGAGAGATACATATGTGTGTGTGTTTGTGTGAATTATTTCAACCTGATTTTCTAATTTCTTACAATCTTTTGGCCAGTTTTGAAGTGCCATCTATAGAACATCTTTAAAATATTTTGTCTCAAATTATTGTTTTAATTCATATATAATTATTATTCCACATTAGAATCCAATAACATGTCTAAATTATAGCCAAGATTTTGTACCCCTTCCATCATCACTACTTTCACTCTTTCCATCTCTGAATTATCTTCTAATAAACAAATTATATTTTTGAATCCTCTTCTCACACCTTCCATATGAGTTGTCTCCAACGCATTTTTGGTATCACCTGGCAGGACAAATTTCCAAATAGAGTAGTCCTAGAACAATCTGTAATTTTTAGCATGTATACGTTGGCTTGGGCATGTCGTGAGAATGGCTGATGGTCGGATTCCAAAAGATCTCCTGTATGGATAATTAGTGCAGGGAAATTGCCCCAGAGGGAGATCACAGCTGTGATACAGTTATCTGCAAGTGGGATCTGAAGGCTGATGGGCTTTGTGATGATCACCAGATAATTAGTATAGCAAATACAGTGGTGCCCCGCATAGCGAGCGCACCATTTAACGACGAATCTGCCTAGCGATGCGGATTTTGTGATCGCAAAAGCGATTGCATTGTGATGTTTTAAATGGGCAAAAATTGCATTGCGATGATCGGTAAGCGTTTTGCGATGTTTTTTAAACAGCTGATCAGCGGTTCTAAATGGCCACCGGGTAAGTAAAATGGCCAGCTGCAGCATTTTCGCGCAATTTCCTCGCTTACTGGGGCGGGGAAAATGACAGCCGTATGGAGGATTTCCGCATAGCGGTGAGTTCCCCCCCATAGGAACACATTAAACGGGGTTTAATGTGTTCCTATGGGGTTTTCCATTCTGTACAGCGATGATTCCGGATAGTGACGATTTTCCTGGAACGGATTATCATCGCTATGAGGAGCACCACTGTAGTCTTAGAGATAGAAGTTAAAGAAGCCACACACACAGGGATGTCTGCCAGCAGTGCTCCTGATGGGTGACTAGTAGAAGAGGCAGAATAACACCAAATGGGTTCCCAGTGAATTCTGCCCTGCCTGCAGGAGGACTGTGCTTTTATTAACCTTACAAGCTCACAGATAGTTGACAGTATACAGATAGTTTACAGAGTTCAGATAGGACAGTGGTTACATCATGCCATTATAATTGGACTAAGGAAAGGCTCTATGCAAGCTCTCTAGCACCTATGAGAAAGAAGAAGAACGGTGGGCAGTCATGCCCCTCAGAAGCAGCTGTGACGTCATCCAGGAGGGTTTGCCCTCTACTGTAGATTAAGCCAACAGTTTAGCAACCTTGGGCATGGCACCCCCACAGGAATGGACCATCTGGTGACAATGTTGAGAATTTGTTAACATTTCTGGATGTAAGCAGAGTTAGGAAATATCAAGTTGCAAAGACACTAA
The DNA here is from genome assembly GCF_051106095.1 of Pogona vitticeps. Taxonomy (NCBI): domain Eukaryota; kingdom Metazoa; phylum Chordata; class Lepidosauria; order Squamata; family Agamidae; genus Pogona; species Pogona vitticeps. Next base: position 9,920,515 of record NC_135784.1, read on the forward strand.
AACACAGAGATAGTAAAATTCAACTTAGTCTATTTACAAATATAAAGAGAGCATAGATTTTAGACATTCAGCTGGCAGCATGACATGACATGATACAATACATGATATAGAAATAAATGATCTGACTTACAGCAGATAACATGTTCCCTTTACACATGTTGGCATCTAATGACCAATCACAATGTACATAATGAAATGTGGAACATTGCTATAAATGATAAGTTAACTTGTAACTTAAAAGTTAAGAAATGAGAGATGAAAAAGAATAATTCCTATGATATATGGGGCAGATTTCTTGCATATGTACAAACAAGAGGAAAAGGGAATGTTATTACGAGGCAGCGGTTTACCAAAAAAAAAAGAAAAGAAAAAAGAAAAGAAAAGAAAAAGAAAAAGAAAGATGGAAATTTTGAAAAGGCAACACTGAGGTAGTAAAAGAACTGAACAATGATTAATGGACCAGAGAAGGTTTACCATCTGGAGTAAAGTGTTTTCAAAACTAGAATTGGAAGAACTAGAAAAGGTGGCAAAATCAACACAGAACAACGACCATAGTGGGGAAGGCAAATGGAGGGTAGAGGTAGACACAATAGTGGAAGAAAACTCATCAATAAAGGAACAGTTTATGGAACAATCCAGAAATTATGACTTGACAGAATGGCAAACATCACTGAGGGGGAAAAAGAACAATCCATATTAGCCAGAAGTCAGATAGGCAAAGGCTCCCCAATTAGATCTAATTACAAAGCAAACCAGTAAAAGACCTACTGAATAATGCAAATGTTGTCATCAGAACAGCACACTAAAAGAAACAAACCAGCTCATGTCTAGCACAGCTACCACAGGAATGGGCTTTTTAATATCACATTATCACATTTTCGCTCAACAGCAATTTCGCTGGAACGAATTAACGTCGCAATGTGAGGCACCACTGTATGTAGATCACAGGCCAAACATGAGCCAACAGTGTGATGTGGCTACAAAAAAGGCCAATGCTCTTTTAAGCTGCATCAATAGAAGAAGAGTCGCCAAATCCTCCAGACACTAATTCCCCCTCTATTCTGGCACTGGTTAGGCCTCATCTTGAGGACTGTGTCCACTTCTGGACACTTCACTTTAGTAAGCATACTGACAAACTGGAACAAATTCAGAGGAGGGCAACAGGGATAATTAGGGACCAGAAACTAAGCCCTAAGAGAAATGATTGAAAAAAAACTGTGCATGTTCAGCCTTGAGAAAAGAAGACTGAGGGTAGATGTGATAGCACTTTTCAAAGACTTGAAAGGCTTTCATTTAAAGGACCTGTTCTTGGTCAACCCAAAGTGCAGGACACGCAATAGAGGAAGGCAGATTTTGGTTGAATATCAGGAAAAACATCCTAACTGTTAGAGCAGTAAGAAAGAGGAAGCGAATATCTTGAGAGGTGGTGAGCACTCCAACACTGGAGGCAGTCAAGAGAAATTTAGACTGCTAACCGGCATATATCACATAGTTCACATGCCCATATTATGTTTTCAACCTACAATGTGAAGAAACTTCAGTGAGTTCAAAATGCAGCAGCCGGATTGCTGGTTTTGGCCCACATGGGGTCACAGGAACATGACCCCCACTTTGATCCTTTTAAATATTTGTATCGTTACCCTTGAGTGCTCTTATTGTGTTTTAATGATCTAAACCAGTGGTTCTTAACCTCTTTGAAAGAAACGCCCCCTTGAGCCATTGAGGAAGATATCATCGCCCCCCTCCCTGCGGTGATGATATCTTTCTTTCTTTCTTTCTTTCTTATTTATTTATTTATTTCTTACACTTAAATCCAATGACCCCTGAAAACAAAATTCAATTCCAAGAAAATGAAATGCCCCCTAAAAGTAACATTTAATGATTTAGTTGCAAACGAATTTCATCAGTTAGCCTTAGAACATCCTTCCTTTTCTATTTTTACACTAATTTTGAAAAAGCTTCCATTGTAAAACATATGCATATTCTTATTTTTTTTAAAACAAGGTTCCATGTCTATTTTGTTAATTAATGATAGAAGTAAAATGCATCACAAGTGGCACTTCAAAATGCAGTCCATTTGTTCTCTTTGCTCTTTGTTTTACATTACGTCAGCATTTTGCTGTTTATTTTTTCCAGTGGAAATCAGCACAAAATTGAACAAGCTCCTTATGCCTTCTTAGCATATCAGGAGCTCTCAATAAAGCTCTTTCCACATCCCATACATTTCTAAGGTTTCTCCCCAGTGTGAGTCCTTTCATGTAACCTTAGGGAACCACTGTAACTAAAGCTCTTTCCACATTCCATACATTTATGTGGTTTCTCCCCAGTGTGAGCTCTTTCATGTAACCTTAGGGAACCACTGTAAGTAAAGCTCTTTCCACATTCCATGCATTTATAAGGTTTCTCCCCAGTGTGAATCCTTTCATGTAACCTAAGGTTACAACTGCGACTAAAGCTCTTTCCACATTCCATGCATTTATAAGGTTTCTCCCCAGTGTGAGTTCTTTCATGTGACCTAAGGCTACAACTCTGACTAAAGCTCTTTCCACATTCCATACATTTATGTGGTTTCTCCCCAGTGTGAGTTTTTTCATGTAACCTAAGTTTACCACTGCGACTAAAGCTCTTTCCACATTCCATGCATTTATAAGGTTTCTCCCCAGTGTGAATCCTTTCATGTAACCTAAGGTCACAACTGCGACTAAAGCTCTTTCCACATTCCATGCATTTATAAGGTTTCTCCCCTGTGTGAGTCCTTTCATGTAACCTAAGGTCACAACTGTGACTAAAGCTCTTTCCACATTTCATGCATTTATAAGGTTTCTCCCCTGTGTGAGTCCTTTGATGTGACCTAAGATTACCACTCTGACTAAAGCTCTTTCCACATTCCATGCATTTATGTGGTTTCTCCCCAGTGTGAGTCCTTTCATGTAACCTTAGGGAACAACTGTAAGTAAAGCTCTTTCCACATTCCATGCATTTGTAAGGTTTCTCCCCAGTGTGAATCCTTTCATGTAACCTAAGGTTACAACTGCGACTAAAGCTCTTTCCACATTCCATGCATTTATAAGGTTTCTCCCCAGTGTGAGTTCTTTCATGTGACCTAAGGCTACAACTCTGACTAAAGCTCTTTCCACATTCCATACATTTATGTGGTTTCTCCCCAGTGTGAGTTTTTTTATGTAACCTAAGTTTACCACTGCGACTAAAGCTCTTTCCACATTCCATGCATTTATAAGGTTTCTCCCCAGTGTGAATCCTTTCATGTAACCTAAGGTCACAACTGCGACTAAAGCTCTTTCCACATTCCATGCATTTATAAGGTTTCTCCCCAGTGTGAATCCTTTCATGGAACCTAAGGTCACAACTGTGACTAAAGCTCTTTCCACATTTCATGCATTTATAAGGTTTCTCCCCTGTGTGAGTCCTTTGATGTGACCTAAGATTACCACTCTGACTAAAGCTCTTTCCACATTCCATGCATTTATGTGGTTTCTCCCCAGTGTGAGTCCTTTGATGTAACCTTAGGGAACAACTGTAAGTAAAGCTCTTTCCACATTCCATGCATTTATAAGGTTTCTCCCCAGTGTGAGTCCTTTCATGTAACCTAAGGTCACCACTGTGACTAAAGCTCTTTCCACATTCCATGCATTTATAAGGTTTCTCCCCAGTGTGAGTCCTTTCATGTAACCTAAGGTCACCACTGTGACTAAAGCTCTTTCCACATTCCATGCATTTATAAGGTTTCTCCCCAGTGTGAGTCCTTTCATGTAACCTAAGGTCACCACTCTGACTAAATCTCTTTCCACATTCCATGCATTTATAAGGTTTCTCCCCTGTGTGAGTCCTTTGATGTGACCTAAGATTACAACTCTTACTAAAGCTCTTTCCACATTCCATGCATTTATAAGGTTTCTCCCCAGTGTGAGTCCTTTGATGTGACCTAAGGTCACCACTGTGACTAAAGCTCTTTCCACATTCCATGCATTTATAAGGTTTCTCCCCAGTGTGAGTCCTTTGATGTAACCTAAGGCCAGCACTGTGACTAAAGCTCTTTCCACATTCCATGCATTTATAAGGTTTCTCCCCAGTGTGAGTCCTTTGATGTGACCTAAGTTCACTATTGCTACTAAAGCTCTTTCCACATTCCATGCATTTATAAGGTTTCTCCCCAGTGTGAGTCCTTTCATGTAACCTAAGGACACCACTGTGACTAAAGCTCTTTCCACATTCCATGCATTTATAAGGTTTCTCCCCAGTGTGAGTCCTTTGATGTAACCTAAGGACACCACTCTGACTAAAGCTCTTTCCACATTCCAAGCATTTATGTGGTTTTTCCCCTGCATGTGTTCTTTGATGTCTACTGAGGTGACATGCATTGATGTCATTTCTCCCATGCGTCAGTCCTTTCATGTGAAGTCTATGCCTACCCATTTTGTTTTTCAATTCTTTGTTTTCTTGCTTGGTTATGAGTTCCTGCCGAGGTTGTTGGGCAATTCTCCTTTTCCTGTTCAGCATCTGGTAGATTAGAAAAAGACGAGCAACAACCAGTTCCAAAATCTGCAGGAATAAGGATTGATGCGTTGAGACTCCACCTGAGTTATGAAGGAGGAAGGAAAGACAGGCAAAAAGGTGAAGGAAGACAACCATGGAAGGGACCAGAGGAAGTGGCTTTGGGCTTGAGGTTGGAAGGTTCCTCCCTGAGGGATCTTTACAAGGGAAGGATCATTTCCACATCCAAATAAATACAATTAGGGTTGATGGCTACTGTTCCTACATTAACAGTGCAATACCCGGGACTGGGCTGAGGAGGCTCAAAGAAGGCCTGTGTCTGTTGGTTTCCATCTCCTTAGGAGTAAGCTGTAGACAACTCTTCCCTTTGGAGCACTGGGTGATGGCAATTTGCCTCAAATTCAAAGATCTAATGGTCTTGGTGGTTAATATTTATCTCAACCCCCAACACGCAAAGGCTCATATCAGGAACACCTGGTTCGCCCTGGAGGGCTATATAGACTATTTAATATTGGAGAACCCTGTAGATGGGATTATAGGTAAAGATTCTCTTTGACAAATGTCTATTCATGTCTGCTCATCCCCGTTTCCAAGCCGTAGAGCCAGCATTTGTCCGTAGACAGTTTCCATGGTGACAGGGCCAACGCAACTAGACGTGGAACGCTGTTACCTTCCCACTGTGGTGGTACCTATTTATCTACTTGTATTTGCATGCTTTTGAACTGCTAGATTGGCAGGAGCTGGGACAAGTAGCAATGGCTAGGCGACTCAATCTCCAAATTTTGAACAGGTCTACCACAGGAGATTATCCTGGAGAGTTCACCTTCATGGCTGGTACAAGGTGCAGCACCATAGATTACATTTTGGTCAGCAATAACATATTACCACTAGTCACAAGCCTCCACGTCATTCCAGACCTGCCTCCCACCTAGTCCATCTTAAAAAGCTGCCCAAAATAAACATCAGACCCTCCAGTCAGGATCCAGCTAATTGCAGACATATTAGTCTACTAAGTATAATTTGCAAACTCTATGCCAGTTACCTTTTATATAAACTTAAATGTTGAGTGGACCAAGAAAATCTGGTCGCAGAGGAACAGCCAAGATTTAGGGAGGGAAGGTCTACACCAGGGGTCATCAACCCCCGGTCCGTGGCCCACTGCCGGTCCGCAGGCTGGCTGGAACTGGGCCATGGACACAGATCTCTGCCCCTCCCAATTGGGGGGGATGTCACCCTTGTAGGTGGGTCTGTCTCACTTGCTTGTGGTAACCATTCCCCCAATGCCCCTTGTGGGGCAGCCCACACAGGAAGTGCCAACAGCTGGCCATGGGGCTCAGCACCACTCCACCCAGTGCAAGCAGATGGGCAGGAGCGTGCACCAGCGATCCTACTGCTTCTTGCCTGGACAACCCTTCCCGGGAAGAGGTGGGCTGGGCCAGATCGCATGGGACGCTGCTGCTTGTCTGCAGAACTTCCACCTTCTGGGGCCTCCCATCAGAGCTTCGCTCCCACCTTGTGGTGGCGGCGTGGCCACCCACCCACGCCGAAGTGAGGCCGGACCGCAACTGCCCCAAAGAAGGAAGGAAGGATGGACCGATGGGCAGGCGGACGAGCAAGCGACACAGGTGCAGAAGGCAGAGATAAGCCCCATCCTTGGGTTCCCCCCTGTGTCACCGTCCCTGGGAAGAGGAGCCCGGTGTACCCTCACCCCGTTGCCCTGGGACCCCTGGCAGAGCAGGAAGAGGAGGAAGGGGGAATTCCTTAATGCCAGCCTGATCCTGCGCCCGCCTCTCATTCAGCGCCGTCGTCTCCCCTCCTCCACTCCGCTCTCCCCGGATGGCCCTTCCACTTGCAGGCCGCGCCACGCCAGCCCTTCTGGGAGAGAGCCTGGCTAGGACAGGGAGGGGTGGCAGTGGCAGCAGAGCCCCCCTTTCGGAGCTTGGAGGTGGCCAGAGGTTGGTAGCGCTGGCATCTTGGGACCTTGGCCGGGCAAGGGGCCGTCCGGACAGACAGGGCGGGCAGCCAAGGGCGCAGCTAGGCAGGGCGTCCCCGCTGCTGCGGGAGGGGGTGGCAGTGGTGGCATCCAGGGCCCCGACAGCTCCTCGGGCACAACACCACCACCCCCTCCACCCCTACTGCTACTACGACTACTACTACTCCTGAGTGCAAGGCAGGATCCGTGTTCTGGATTTAAAAGCTCCCTGGGCCTCACCTAGAAAGGTGGGCTGGGCACCCCAGTTGCCTCTGGCAGCAGCCAACAAGCTGCATCAGGTATGCCTGGCACAAGCCACCAGGTCTTAATTAGCCCTCCCTCCTCCGTGTGCCCCCCCATTAAGAGGGCGATGGGGTGGGCTGTGGGGGCAGGAGGAGGAGGAGACCCAGCCACCCCTGGAAAAGGACCCCCACCCCACCCTGTCCCCACCCCAGAACTGCGCAGGGATTTGTTTGGACATGGAGAAAGGTGTGCCTTGACGGCTGCAGGCTGGCAGGGAAGGTGGAGTGGAGGACACCTGCACGCTGGCACACACTGGAGGGTCAGTTCCTTCTTCCCCCCTTTAAAAAGCAGGGGAGAAAAGGTGGTCCCCGGGAGGCTGAGGAGGCTTGGGACTGGTAAGGTGCTGCTTTTAAAAAAAGTTTTGGGTGGCTTGAGGTTTGGTGTTTTGTTTTTTGGTGGGTTTTTTTTTTTTGCAGTCTCAGCATGGGACTTGCTCTGTTTACGTATTTTTATTTTTACCATAGGCCCCCCTGCTTGGGAACAACAAGAATTAAAATTAATAAAGTGTGGCCCTAATTAATCCAACACCTGTGTCATGCCTCTTTGTTCTGGGGTGGGGGTGGGGACAAAGGGCACAATACATGTAATGTGTTTGATTCACAGCTATCCACCAACAACCTTCTGCATAACAAGTATCCCCCCACACAGACGTACCCCAGCACCTCCATTCACAGATGCCAGCTGCAGCAGCCCCCACCCCACCCCGGTCCTTGGAAGAATGGTCTTCAACAAAACAGGTCCCTGGCATTAAAAAGGTTGGGGACCACTGGTCTACACTGAATCAGGTTATGATAATGCAACATCTGATAGAAAAATATGGGGCAGTCAATACAGGGACATTGCATGCCGTCTTTATAGATCTAAAAACAGCCTTTGACTCCATCTCAAGGGTAAAACTGTGGGAGAAGCTTGAGGGCACATCCATTGATCGTAGGCTGCTATACTTGATCAGAGTATTATATACGAACACATCCCTCATGGTGAGATGCTCTGCAAATGGGCATTATTCCAACCTGATTCCTACTCACAAAGGGCAAAACAGGGATGTGTCTTGGCACCCATTCTGTTGAACGTTTATATTAATGGTTTGGTAGAATTCATGAATACACAAGACTCACATCCTCCAACTCTAGCTAACTGCAAGGTGCCGCTACTCTTATACACAGATGGTACAATCATTCTATCCAGAATCCCAGTGGGTCTCCGAAGGGCGATGAGTAGTTTCAGCCAGTTCTGTGACGACAATCAGCTAGAGCTTAACTATCTCAAAACCAAGGTTGTATCATTTGGCAGGAGACATAAAAAATTCTATCATGAACATGTAGCTTCAGTGGGTCATCAGTCGGCCCAAGCTGCTGCAAAGTTTGCACAAACTAAAGGTGGCCATTACATCCCTGTGGCAATCAAATTATATCAAGCCAAAGCCCTGCCCCAACTATTATTGGGTCATCCTTCATCTAGCTTCGCCCTATTGGAACGGGTTCAATCAAAATTCCTGAGGTCCACTTTCCAGGTCTCCAGTTATGCATCCAATGCTAGTCTACGACTGGAGACAGGGATGATAAAAGTTGAGGCCAGAGTTTTACTTTCCTCCATTAACCTCTGGCTCAAACTCAATCACACAACATCAGATTTAGCATCCTTGGTCCTATGTGACAACTTCCAATCTTCTTGGACTAAGATGGTACAAGCAAAGCTGAGATACCTGGGATTTTCCCAAGAGGCTGTTCTGGCTATGGACATAAACCATCTGGCTATGGACATAAATCGCCATGAGACAAAGAGTACGGGACACAGAGAGACAGCGCCATATTCATCAAAGCACTAATTCCTTAGCATTAGGGTTAGAGTAATGCTGCACCCAGCGGTCCATCTGCTGTGCTCATTCCTGGATGATCAAGCCTGTAGCAGGATTCAAGGGAGCGTGATAGTATTGTTCCTCATGGCTATAAGGCTGGTATGGAGAGGCATGCTTCTGCTTCTCCGTTCTTTTTTGGAGTGCATTGAGCAGACTCCTGTTCAGATTCGATGTCAATGTCTGCCCACCCTGAAGATTGAGGGTTAGAATGGGCCGTGGCTGGGCTGGAAGCTACATCAGCCTCAAATCGGCCTGAGCTTGGAGAAATGCTGAGTATGGCGTGAAGTGTCTGGGCTGGAGGAATTGCATGCTCCTCTCTGTCTGAGAGACCGAGTTCTTCCCTTGAAGATTCCTCCACGGGTAACGGGGCCGGAGGAAGGGGTGCGGTGGTCGGTTTGGCAATTTTCTTTTGTTTCTTAGTTTTATCCTTGTCCTGCCTCTTTTTCAGAGAGTCATTGGACTGTGTCTGAGCCCTGGCAGAGGCTGATTTGGATGGTTTTTGAGAGTCCTTAGGTTTAGTAAGTACAGTGGTGCCTCGCATAACAAGCGCCCTGTTTAACTATGAATCCGCATAGCGATGTGGATTTTGTGATCACAAAAGTGGTCGCATTGCGATGTTCTGAATGCCAAAACATCGCATTGTGATGATCAGTAAGTGTTTCGCTTACCGATCTTCGCACTGCAATGTTTTTAAAACAGCTGATTGGCGTTTCCAAAATGGCTGCCCGCAGCGTTTTCGCACGGTGTCCTCGCTTACCGGGGTGGCGAAAAAGGCAGCTGGATAGAAGATTTCTGCATAGCGATGAGTTTCCCCCCATAGGAACGCATTGAAGGTGTTTCAATGCGTTCCTATGCGGTATTTTGTTTTGGATAGTGACGTTTCCGGATAGCAACGATTTTTTCGGAACGGATTATTATCGCTATGTGGGGCACCACTGTATAGAAGTCATGCTGGATAGAGATTGTGGAGCTGGACCGGAGATGGTCTTAGCAGCCTCCGGTAGTGGAGAGTTAGACAAGGGAGGGGTCTGCACCTCAATAGTAGGATTCAAAGTCTTTTCATACAGAAAGGATCTTAGGCGCTGTAGTCTCAGTTTAATTGCTGGCTTAGAGAGCCTTCTGCATGCAGTGCATGACTGGGTTTGGTGGAATTCCCCCAGGCAAAATAAATATTTATCATGTCCATCCGTGAATGGAATTTTACGGAGGCAAGCAAAACACCTCTTAAAGCCCAGAGGGGCCATAAAAAGTAGGGGAGAAAAAAGGGAAATGGGGAAAATCTGACGGTTGGGGGGGAAAGGTGGGAAGGAGCGAAAAGAACAAAACAACGGTCTAATTGATACAGGAAAAGCAAATAAGATTTAAGGTTGAAAAAGAAAAGAAAATAACAGGTAAGAAATAGCTAGAATAGCTAGATTCACTTTCCTCAACGCTCTACTGTTCCTCACGTCCTAACCCAATGGCAGAAAGAAAGGAACTGAGGGGAAGGCTGAGGAGGCGGAGCTCTCGCCCTGGTGGGGGGGACTAAATTGTTTCTTTTTTTAAGCTCTAGAATTTCCGAACGTCCTGCGCAGGAGCAGAATAAACCCATTTGTGTGCATTTACAGAGGCCACTACGAAGAAGCCGAAGAGTTCCAGAAAATCATCTGCTTCATAGACTACGCAAAAGTTTTTGACTGTGTTGACTACAACAATCTATGGCAAGTTCTTAAAGAAATTTTATTTATTTTATTTATCTCCTGAGAAATCTATATGTGGGACAGGAAGCAACAATTAGAACTGGATATGGAACAACTGATTGGTTCAAAATTGGGAAACGAGTACCGCAAGGCTGTATATTGTGTCCCTGCTTAATTTATATGCAGAATACATCATGCGAAAGGCAGGAGTGGATGACTCCCAAGCTGGAATTAAGATTGCTGGAAGAAATATCAACAACCTCCGATATGCAGATGATACCACTATGATGGCAGAAAGTGAGGAGAAATTAAGGAACCTTGTAATGAGGGTGAAAGAGGCGAGTGCAAAAATGGTTTGAAACTCAACATCAAAAAACAAAGATCTTATATATAAGAATGGAGATCATCATGGAAGGAATAGGACTATGTGGATTTATGGTAGATAAGTAATTTTTAAGAGGAAATGCTATGATGAGAGTCAGATGGATGGAATGCAGATGAGGGAATAGAGAAGTTACTTACCTGTAACGATGGTTCTTCTAGTGATACTCTGTGAATTCACACATGTGGGTTAGTTCAGCACCTGCGCTGGAGAATTCGGAACCTTCTAGAGCTTTTGATCTGAAAGATAGATAGCACAGGTTGTCCCTATGCACATGTCCATTGGTCCCTTTTGCCTCCCAGTTCCCATGCATCCGCCATTGCCAGGGCAGGAGCTCCCGGTATATAAAAAAGTGATGGAAAGAGGGGAGGCTGGGAGGGTATGTGTGAATTCACAGAGTATCACTAGAAGAACCATTGTTACAGGTAAGTAACTTCTCTTTCTTCTGCTTGAACACTGTGAATCACACATGTGGGTGACTAGCAAGCCAACTTACCGGAATGTGGGCCGTCACTGTAAGACTGATGTCAGAACAGTCCTTCCGAAAGATGTCTCCTTTTTAGCCTGAAGGTCCAGCCTGTAGCGGGTGATGAACGCCGACTCTCTAGACCAGGTAGCTACTTTGCAAATGTCTGGAACCTCGACACCACGGAGCAAGGCTGTGGAAGTCGCCATGGACCTGGTGGAGTGTCCCCGGAGACCTTCAGGAACCTCTGCCTGCAATCTGGTAAGCAAGAGTAATCGTGGAGACTAACCACCTAGAGAAAGTAGAGGAAGTAGCTGGAGAGCCCTGGTGGGGTCCAAAAAAGCACAGAAAGAGTTTCTCAGATTCCCTGAAGTCCTTTGTTCTGGAAACATAGTAAGCCAATGCCCTTTTAACATCTAGGCAATGGAGCATCTTTTCAACATTCGAAGAAGGATTGGGAAACAAGGTAGGTAAGGAAATGGGCTGATTCAAATGGAAATCGGAAACAACTTTGGGTAAAAAGGTAATATCCGGAAATAACATAACTTTATCCTTATAGAACTGTAGGTAAGGATTGTCAAATCTTAAAGCCGCTAGTTCACTCGCCCTTCTGGCAGATGTGATGGCAACAAGGAATAGAGTCTTTAGAGACAGAAAGTACAAGATGCCATGGGCTTGAAAGGAGGCTTCATGAGTGCATTCAGGACCATGGTAAGTGACCACTGAGGTATTGGAGGTCTCGTAGGTGGACGAGAATTGACAAGTCCTTTTAAAAAGGCTTTCAATGTAGGGTGAGAGAAAAGGCAAGAAGAATCAGAGTCTCTAGGCTGAAAAGCCACTATAGGAGCAGTGTACACCTTCAGTGTTGACACCGAGAGGCCTAGGTCAAACAAATGTTTGAGAAATAGCAGCAACGTCTTCAAAGAGACTGGGGATGATGACAGCTGCTTAGTTGTAGCAAAGTGAAGAAAGTTATTCCATTTATAACGGTACAGTATCTTAGTAGAAGGCTTCCTGGCTTTCTCTAATATTTCTCGGAGATCCTCCACGCAGTCAAATGTAGGGTTTCCAAGTCCGGGTGGAGGATTTTGCCCGCATCCTGTGTCAATAGGCCTGGTAGGAGCGGCAACCTGATCAATGCTGTGGTTATCCATTTCAGGGCTGAGAACCACGGTTGACGAGGCCAGAACGGGGCCAGAAGGATTGCAGACGACCTGTGCTGCATGAGTCTGATGACAGTTCGCTGAACTAGAGGAATTGGAGGAAACAGGTATATGAGAGGGGCCTTCCAAGAGATCATGAAGGCATCCCCCATGGATGCAGGGCCTATCCCAGCCCTGGAAGCATACAGCTGACATTTTTTGTTTTGTAAGAAGCAAACATGTTGATGACTGGGTGACCCCAGTGATGGCAGAGCATCTGAAAAACTGTGTCTTTCAATTCCCACTCATGGGACTGACCCTTCATACAGCTTAGTTTGTCCGCTAATTGGTTGTCTATAGTCGAGATGTGAACAGCCATCGGACGAATGTGGTGGACGCAGCACCACTCCCAGAGGTGCAGTGCCAGATAGAGAAGGGACCGTGACTTCGTTTCTCCCTGTTTGTTGATGTAGTACAGGGTTGTGGTGTTGTCTGCCTAGAGTGGGCCTAGTTGCTAGATAGGCGGGATATAAATATAATAAATAAATAAATACTTGAACACCACGACCCCGTATCAGCGGGAGGAAGGCTTTGAAAGCCTTGATCACTGCAATCATCTCCAGGTGGTTAATGTGTAGACCTTTCTGACGATGTGACCATAGGGCATGCATGGTGTGACCGTCGCAGTGAGCCCCCCAACCCATAGGGCTCGCATCTGTTGTCACTTGGCCGGACAACCTCAGAGGATGGAAAGGTCGACCCATGAGAAGATGTGGAGTGAAGTCCCACCAGTGTAACTGCTTTGCTAACTCGGGTGTGACTTGAATCTGTTTCCTTGGGTCGTCCGTCATGGGGTTGAAGTGACTGAGGTACCATGCTTGCAGTGGCCGCATCTTCAGTCTGGCATGCAGTAGAGCAGCTGTGGTGGAAGCCATTAGACCTAGTAAATGCTGAGCTTGATGAGCTGAGACCATGGTGTAAGGACGGAACCCAAGAAGAGCCATCTGTATTTTCAGTATGCGGTCTGGTGGAAGAAACAAGCGTGCCTTCTTTGAATCCAAGATTGCTCCTATATAAGGTATCACCTGAGCAGGTTTTAAAATGGACTTTTCTAGATTTATCGTGAGACCCAGTGTCTGCAGGGTGTGAAGAGCGAAACTCGTATCTTGAAAGGCCTCCCATTTGGATAGTGACACTACGAGCCAGTCGTCGATATAAGGGTATACTGTCACACCCTGTAACCTTAGGAACGCAGCTACTGGGGCAATGCACTTTGTAAAAGTGTGTGGTGCCGTTGCTAAACCGAAGGGTAACGCTGTCAAGGAAAACTGGAGGCCTGAGCAGAAGTAGAGTGGATTAATGAGAATCCATATTGAACAGATGTGTTAAAACTGAGTCAGGATGACTCAGCAGTGCTGATGTAACCCATGGCTGATGCAACCCCAGGGTGAGGTAATGTGTAACCTGATTGGTTCTATATGTATATATAAGTGTGAACTGTATAGTCAGTTGTATCTTCTTGCTTGAAGATCACTACTACATGTTATGCTGCCAGACTGCTGTAAATGCTGCTGTAAATACACGTTGGTGAAGGAAATGCTGCTGGACTGCGTGTGAGTTATTTCTGGACTGCCTGGACTGCGATTTACTTTGCTAAAACTGTGATTTCCGCTAGAAACGCGGACAAACGCCATGTACTGGAAGGCTGTGTTGTTGATCATGAACTTGAGGTACTTCCGGTGTTGATGATGGATTGTGACATGAAAATAAGCGTCTTTCAAGTCTATGACAGTGAACCAATCTCCTTTTCTTAACAGATGAATGATGGATTCTAACATGACCATCCGGAATCAACGTGGACGGAGGTAAGTATTGAGGTTTCTTAAATCCAAAATGGGGCAAAGGCCCCCATCTTTTTTGGGAACGATGAAGTATTGGGAATAGAATCCCTCGTGAACATCCTGATGTGGTACAGGCTTTTGGCATCCTTTTGGAGTAGAGCCAGTTACCTCCTCCTCTAGTGTAGGGTTGGATGTTGTTACTCTTATGTACCACAGGGGAGGAGGTTCTAGAAACTCTAACCGGTATCCAAATCTGATTATGCTTAGAACCCAACTGTCCTGTGTTATGGTTTGCCAATTTTCGAAAAATGGAGAAAGTCGAATCAAATGGTGTGGAAGAGGAATGGTGGCCAAGTCAAAGATACTGCTTAGAGCAGTGGTCCCCAACCTTGGGCCTCCAGATGTTTTTGGACTACAACTCCCAGAAGCCTTCACCACCACCTCTGCTGGCCAGGATTTCTGGGAGTTGAAGTCTAAGAACATCTGGAGGCCCAAGGTTGGGGACCACTGGCTTAGAGTGTTTGCCGGCTGGGCAAAAAGACTGACTTTTAAGTGATGCTTATTGTTTATATGCAGGTGCAGTGGATGATTGCTGAGGAGGCCTATTATTGGAGCCTCTATATGGCCGATAACTCTGAGTGGACTGCTGCTGGTACTGCTGCTGAGGAAACTGTCTGTGCCACTGTTGCTTGTAAAATCTTGGTTGCTGGACTATAGTATAAGATTTTGCCGTCTTTTTACTTTCATGTATGGTTTTTACAGATTCATCAGTCTTCTCATTGAATAAACCTTTTGTATCAAATGGCTGCTCTTCAATTTGTTTCTTGAGGTTTTCAATAATTCCGGAGGCCCTAAGCCAAGCGTGGCGTCGAATGGTAATAGCAGAGTTAAGGGACTTGGCAGCAACATCCGTAGCATGTCTGGCTGCCAAGGTTTGGTGTTTGGATAATGTCATCACCTCAGCATGAGCATTAAGACAGTCCTGTCTAATGTCCTGGGGGGGGCGGCTTGTAAGGCTGGTAGAACTTTATCCCAAAGATGTTTCTGGTATGCCCCCATTGCAACTTGATAGTTACATACAGTGGGGTCTTGACTTGCAAACTTAATCCGTATTGGAAGGCGGTTCGCAAGTCAAAAAGTTCGCAGGTCAAATCTGCATTTCCCATAGGAATGCATTGAAAACCATTTGATCTGTATGTGCTCTTTTCCGTCCATAGAAACTAATGGGAAGCTGCTATTCCGCCTTCTGCCACTAGAGGGGGATATTTTGTTTCTTTTTTTCTTCAGTCAAGAAAGGTTCAGGGAAGGCAGGGAAAATACAGTCCAGGCAGTACAGTACCAGGCAGTCTGAAGACTGTCTCCCAATCCACTCTCTAAACAATGGGAGGAGTGAGGAAGCAGACAGGCACCCTTTTCACTGGCCAACAGTTAACTGAAAGTTCATATTTTGCACTTTCCCCCACCTCCCACGTAGTTTTTTTTTCAGTTTTTTCAGTTCGTAACTCAAATCTAAGTACGTAAGTCAAGTCAATATTTTACTATGAGAGCGGTTCGTAACTCAAAATGTTCGAAACTCGGGCCATTCGTAAGTCAAGACCCCACTGTATCTTCAGGAGAAAGGATTGAAAAGTATAAAGCTTTCTCCCCAGAGCATCTATCTCCCTACTTTCTTTATTTGTAGGGGTGACATGTGGTCTACCCGAGGCCTTAGAAGCATTGGCGTGGACAATGACAGAGTTTGGGGCTGGGTGTTCAGAGAGAAAATTAACCTCGTCCCCATGTACCCTGTACATATTCTTCGTCCTACGAGAAACAGATAGTGGTGTGGCTGGCTGTGAACAAGCGTCCATGAGCAAGGTGTATAGTTTAGCAATGTAATTCAGGCTCAAGGGCTGTGCAGATTCTTTATCAATATACCCAAAGATGGGATCATCTGTAGGTGCAGGAGGAACCTGTGTCTGCATCTTTAAGGCTTGAGCCATTCTAGTGACCATTTGGGAATATGAAGAAAAATCTTCAGTAGGGGATGAAGGATGAGGGTTCCCAGTATCAGAATTGAAGGACTCAGCTTCTTCAGGAGACTGAGACTGGACCGGGGGATAATCCCCTTCTTCTGGATCTGAAGATGCCTCACAGGTGTATTCCTGTCCTTCTGAAGGGAGAGAGTATATGGAGACTTCAGCTAGAGAAGCTTGGGATTGTGGCTGGGAATCCCTCACTCTCGACATCATGGGGGCAGGTACTGCAGGCTTTTTGGTTGCAGGTACCGCTGGTTGAGAATGAACATGTCGACGTCGTCTTGGAGGTGATGGAGATGTCGAAGTGGAAGAAGGAGAATAGTCCCGCCTCTTATGTCTGCAACAACTGGAGGAGGACGACGTTGACGAGTCTGAATCATGTGGACGACGTCGGTACTTGGAGCGGCCCTTTCTGTAATGGTCATGGCCGGACCTCGCATGTTTATGCTTCTTGTGCTGGTGAACATCCTCCACGTCAGAGTCACGACGTCGATCGGAGGAAGAGGGCCGCCTCTTCGAGGTCTTCTTCCTCGGGATCTCCCGCATAGGAGAAGGGGAGGGAGAGCGCGGCAAATCAATCGCCCGGCCGGCCGAAGCAGAGCCAATATGGGCAGGAGGAGGGCTGGATAAGTCAGCCTCTACAACCCTTTCAGGACTCGGGGAGCGCTCACGTTCTGGCAGTGTTTGGAGTTATTGGGAGGCTGGTAAAGAAGGCGCCATTTCAGACAGGGAGTCACGATCCCGGGAGGAGTCCTCCAAAATCAGTGACGGATGCGATGGTGTCACGGGTGCTATCGACGTGGAGTCTTTAGCCTTGGGCTTTTTAGTATGTCCTGGTTGTTTCTTAGGCTTCACAACGTCTTTAGAGCTCAACGTCGTAACTGCCGATTTTTTGGCGGGAGTCGCAGAGGGCTTTTTTGAAGATTTTGAAGACTTCGATGTCCCAGGAGAAAGGAGGGAAACAGTCGCCTCAGAGAGAGGTGTGCCAGATGGGTCAGAAGCTGCCTCCATAGTGGAAGAAAGCGATTTTTCCCAAAGTTAGTTTTAGTCTCTGTTGGCGGGCTTTTGAGGCAGCTTTAATAAATTCTTTACACAGGGGACAAGTCAACGCGTTATGCATATCCCCAAGACAAAAGAGACAATAGGAATGCCGGTCATAAAAGGGTATTTTTCTTCCACAGGTTTTACATTGGGAAAAAGGCCCGGAGAGTGACATGCAACAGGCAGAGCGTAGGCTAAGAACCTAACTTCCCAGGACACTCAAGTAAAGTAGATAATTGGGCCTCCTGTGGAGGCGATAATCACGCTTCCGCTGAGGTAATCAGGCAGGCAATAAAGCCTATTGCCGTGGGGAAAAGGCACCAAATTTACCAATATACAGGGGCAACGGAAGTCAAAGTAGCGAAAAATACACAGTCCAAGGTCAATAACAATACCGACAGGAGCTAGGTCCGAAAACGTCCAATCGCAATGGCGGAGAAAAAGGAACTGGGAGGCCAAAGGGACCAATGGGCATGCGCGTAGGGGCAACCTGTGCTATCTTTCAGATCAAAAGTTCTAGAAGGTTCTGAACTCTCCAGCGCAGGCGCTGAACTATCCCACATGTGTGATTCACAGAGTTCACGCAGAAGAAACATAATATCCTTTTTATAGAGTTAGGATGTCTAGATACTTTATCAGATATACAAATAAGGATGTGGAATACAGTGGACCCTCTACTTATGGAATTAATCCGTATTGGAACGGTGGCTGCAAGTCGAAAAGTCTATAGGTCGAATCTCCATTGACCTACAATGCATTGAAAATGATTAAGCCCATAACTGGCAGTTTTTATTCTATTTTTGTTACATTTTGGTTTTTTTCTGGTCTGTAAGTCGATTCTCCGGCTGCAAGTCGAATCTAAATTTTGCGGCCAGAGAAGTCTGTAACTCGAAAAGTCTGTAAGTCGAGCCGTCTGTAAGTCAAGGGTCCACTGTATAGCTTGTGCAGATGCACAGGGATATTTTATTTCTGTAGTCAGAAGTTATACAATAGATAAGCTGGTATGGGAAATACCTCCCCATTGTATGTTTTGTCAGTCTTGTATGTATTGTTAGTTTCTTTGTGTTAGTGTTTTGTAGGTATTTCTGTTTTTTTGGTTCTTTCTTGTATTTGTCTTGTAGGTATGTATGTCACAAAAAATAATAAAATGTTAAAACAAAACAAAACAAAAACAAAGATCATGGTTACTGGTCCCATCACCTCCTCACAAATAGGACAAGATCTGGAGGCAGTGACAGAGTTTACTTTCTTAGTCTCCATGATCACTGCAGGTGGTGACAGCAGCCATGAAATTAAAAGACTGCTGCTTCTTGGGAGGAAAGCAATGACAAACCTAAACAGCATCTTAAAAAGTAGAGACATCACCTTGCTGACAAAGGTCTGCATAGTCAAAGCTAAGGTTTATCCAGTAGCGATGTATGGAAGTTAGAGCTGGACCATAAAGAAGTCTGACCACCAAATAATTGATGGTTTTGAATTGTGATGCTTGAGGAGACTGTTGAGCATCTCCTGGATTGCATGGAGAACAAACCTATCCATTTTGAAGGAAATCAACAGGGAGTGCTCACTGGAAGGACAGATACTGCAGATGAGGCTCCTTGGCCATCTCATGAGAAGAGAAGACTCCCTGGAAAAGACCCTGATGTTGGCAAAGTGTGAAGGCAGGAGGAGAAGGGGACAACAGAGGATGAGATGGTTGGACAGTATCATCAAAGCTACCAACATGAAACTGACCCAACTCCAGGAGGTAGTGGAAGACAGGAGGGCCCGGCGTGCTCTGGTCCATGGGGACACGAAGAGTTGGACATGACTTAACTACTAAACAACAACATGGTGTAGGATCCAAATATTAAGTAGATTTTAGCCAATGAGTTTGTAGAAATTTCAACCTCTATTATGGTTCCTGTACAGTGTATTTTTGGGGTCTTCTCTGTCTTTAAGAGAAGTCCGAGATGACTTTGCATTGCATACATAAAAAGTATAGTTGAGAACCAAGAAAAAGGAGATATCAACGCAATGTTCACAATGGAGAGAGGGGAACAGTGGTTTGTCCCAGGGATCTGTCCTGGGAGTGGTGCTTTTCTTCCTGTTCATCAATGACCTGGAGACAGGGATAAGCAGTGAGGTGGCCAAGTTTGCAGATGACACAAAGCTTTTCTGGGTGGTGAAGACCAGAAGGGATTGTGAAGAGCTCCAGCTAGATCTCTCAAAACTGGGAGAATGGACAGCAAAATGGCAAATAAGTTTCAGTATAAAAAAAGTAAAGTATTGCACACTGGGACATAAAATCTAATCTTTTTTTAAAATCAGCTAATGGGTTCTGAGCTATCTGTGATGGATCAGGAAAGAGGTGTTGGTGTGCTGGTGGACAGCTCAATGAAATGGTCAACCCAGTGTGTGGTGGCACTGAAGAAGGCCATTTCCATGCTTGGGATAATTAAAAAGGGGGTTGAAAATAAAACAGCCAACATCACCTGGAGTATTGCGGACAGTACTGGTCGACGTAGCTCAAAAAAGACAGAGGAACTGGAAAAGGTGCTCTAGAGAGCAAGTAAAATTATGACAGGGCTGGGGCCCCTCCCTGATGAGGAAAGGCTACAGCGTTTGAGGCTCTTGAGTCTAGAGAAAAGGTGCCTGAGGGGGGACGTGACAGAGAGCTATAAAATTCTGCAGGGGATGGGAAAAGTGGATAAAGGGAAGCTGTTTTCCCTCTCACAAAATACTAGAACCCTCAGGGGACATCCACCCCAATGGAGTGTTGGGAGAGTGAGAACAGAGGAAAGAAAATATTTCTTTACTCAGCCTGTCATTAGTCTGTGGAACTCCATGCCACAGAATGTGCTGGTGACATCTAGCCTAGATGCTTTGAAAGGGGGATTGGAGAGATTTCTGAAAGAAAAGCTCAATACAGGTGACAAGCCATGATGGGGATGTTTAGTTCCCAGGCTTCGAAGGAAGGGACCGCAAAAGGCCACATGCAGGGAAGCGGAATCAGCACACAAGTCCCTCGCCGTCTCGTGTGGTCCCAAAGGCATCTGGTAGAGCCAATGTGAGATATAGGAGGCTGGACTAGATCGGCCTTTGGCCTGATGCAGAAGGGCTCTTCCGTTAATTACGTTATTTCTCCGGAGACAACAACCTCTGCACAGGAAAAGCTGCCAGCCTTCCCCTCTTCCCTAAAGAAGAGATGATATGAGTTAGGCCTCTGATGGCACCACAAAGCCTGTGGAGGAAAAGACACAGGAGGGCTGAAAGAAAGCCATTTCTCAGGCTTTGACATTCCTCACCATCGAACACACGGAAGGGAGAAGAAGCTGATGTGTGATATTTTTTCTGAAGAAAGATGTATTTTCTACACATCTGGGCTTCATAGCCCTCAAAGCAAAAGAAAAAAAAGTGCTCCATTCTTTGTGGGGTAGGGCCGATGGGCAACTTACTCACTTTCCTTCTTTGCTTCATTTTCTAGAGGGTTAGGAGGGTGTTTATTCTTTGTTTGTTTTGTTTTTATATCGAAAGGTACAAATGCCCAACAGCCCCTTTCAAGATGGTCAGAGAGACTTACTTCCAGGAAAAGTCGATTTAAGATTGCCACCTAAAGATGGGGTCCTTTCCTAGTCATGCTTAAAACCAATCAGAGAAGAATGAAGGGAATGAAGGGAGTGTGTTTCTTCAATTTTTTTTTTATTTCAACGGGTCTGATCAAAGCCCTGCTAACCAAATAAAGCAGCAGAAGCAACAGGAGGAGTTGGAGAAAAAGAAAGCAGAATACTGGCCCAGGTCAAAGTGAAGGAGCATTTTCTACTCTCTGGCTATTTCTTACATCATTTTTAATTCCTTAGTTTGGAATCACTCCCTTGTTCTTTCTAAATGGAGGAGACCCACCTGCCAGCCTGTGGGAGTTTGTCAAGGCAACTCCGAGGTCAATCCATGGATTAAAGAGCCCTGCCCTTGATAAGATTAATAATCGGATCGTTATTTTGTATTTCCTTTTCCAAAGTTCCCCAAGTCTTCAGTTCATTCTTCAGGATCCCAAAAGGAGGAAGAAGAGATTCACAAGAGCCCCATCAGAGAAGGGGGCGAAAGGGTCCTACCCTTCGCCCAAAGAAAGCGGAGGGAGTCCAAGCCAGCAAAGAGGGGAAATGGGAGAAAGAAGGAAAGGTATTGCTAGAAGGGTGGGAATGTTTCTGGGTGTAGAATGCATGGAGAGGATGATGATACCAAGAGAAGAGGCAGAACCATCACTCAGCCAGGAAACCTTTCTAGTGGGGCAAATGGGAGAGTACAGGATAGAGCCGGAAGTTAAAGGAAGAGCGGACACAAATAGGAAAGGAGGAAAGAGTGAATGCAAAATGGAAAACCCACATGTTACCCACGAGATAGTGGAATTGCCTTCCCAGAGGAGATGACTGGAGGGGGAGAGCGGTGGATTGAGGAGACGCTGCCCCTCTTGCATCTGCTTCAAGGGAAGCCCAACATAAAGAGAATTATGGTAGCCTCTTCTTGAGAATATCTGTGTGTGGATCAATCTGGGGAGTGACAGGGCATCCAGGCAGGAGTGCAGCTGTGCAACCCCTCTAAGAGGGAAGTAGGTGGATTGGACCATGGGCACCATCTGGTTCAAAATTGAAGACATTGGGTCCAGAAGAACACCCAGAGAGTGTTGAGAAACATGCTAATCAGAGACATCGGGGAACCCAGTTGGAGGCCCCCCCATCTTCTTTGGGTTCAGCCTTAGCCTATTGTCCCTTTTATCCTCCCACTGAAGTGTGGTGTCATGGAATAAGTACCACACTGGAAACCAGGAGACCTGGATCCAAATCTCTGCTGGGCCAGGAAAACTGGGAGGAGAGAGTGTGTGGCAAGCCTACTTAAGCCACCTCTTGAAATCTCACTTACCTGGCAAATGTTGGAGGGATCTGGGATTTGGCTTTTTGTTTTTGGTCCCAAAATCAGCAAAGACGACTCAGCTCAGTTTCACCTTCTTAGGAGAAAAGAAAAAGAAAAAGATCAGCTTGGAGGCTTTATGGATAAAACAAATAAAAAATGTTTCCTGCCAGAATGTGCCTTCGTCATGTTTCTATTGAATGGGGCTCCATCCCCATCTCTCTCTCCCTTCTTCAGGCAGCAGAACAAGACAAACACAAAAGCAGGCAGGCAGGGGTATCTTCCCTCTGACACATGCGATGAAGGCAGCAGCATACAAGATGGGCTGTCTCTCGCTGTTTCTTTTAAAATATTTTTATCTTGCCTTTCTCATTAATAAAGATCCAAGATAGCTTATGTCCACCAGAAAAAGGCAGTACTTAAAAGTTAAAAACAGCAACACTGCAAACATTAAAATGAATCAAACCAAAGATACACTAAAAATGCCGAACAAAATCAACGTTTAGAAAACATCAGAGACCGTGTGATGTAGTGGACGAGGGTTGGACCGGCCTCTGTGTTGTCACAGGACCATTTGTAATTCAAATTGTGGTTCTTATTATTTTGTGATTATTTGTATGTGCTATATCTAGACTTTTGCCTCTCTGTGTTGCCTATTCTTCAGGAAAAGCTAAACAAAGAGGAGCAGATTTAGATTCAGCGTTGTTTGTACTGTAAGAATTTTAAAAGGGGGGAGTGATACCTGGAAATAGCAGAAATTAGTTTTATTCCTGGTCTTGGGGTAGAAAATTTTATTGAACATATTCTGTTTTTTTCCAACATCACTTCTCTCTTGAGCTTTGTATTAAATGCCTATATTGCACACCTTCCCCCTTTCACCTTTCAACTAGCAGATGGCCCATCTAGGAATGCTGCCTGGAGGCCAAACGTAGATAGAATCAGAGAATCATGGAAAGGTGAAGTTGCAAGGGGCCCACAAGGCCATCAAGTCCAACCCGCTGCTCAATGCAGGAATACAGTCAAAGCAGATCTGCCAGGTGATGATCCAAAAGAGTCGAAACATAAAACCCAGCAGGGAGCTGGAGGCTGAAGGCCATACATCGGGGTCCTGCTTGGACTTTGGTTCAGCTGCTTGCGTCTTGTCTGACCTCTTGTTGGAGCTAAAATATTGGCTAGCGGGCTTGGTCCATAACAAAACGGTCACAGTGCCAGAGGACTGGAGGAAAGCACACTTCACGCCAATCTTTAAAAAGGGGAAGAGGGGGGAACCCGAGAAACCACAGGCCGGTTAGCCTAAAGTCTGTCCCAGAGAAGACAGTGGAAAACCTCATCCAAGATAAAATCTTAAAATACACAGAACAACTAGCCTTGCTGAGGGAGAATCAGCATGGCTTTTTTAAGGGCAAGTCTTGCCTCACAAACTTTTTAGAACTCTTTGAAAAGCTCAACAGGCATGTGGATGCGGGCAAATCGGTGGATACTGTTGTGGCGTTCAGCCCTGCCCTCACCTGTCTGTCACAGCTGAGCAGGGGAGGGGGAGCCAATGAGTGGATGGAGGGTGGTGTAGAAGGGGGAGTGGCTTGTATATAAAGGGGGGTGTATAGTGTGAGAGGGGAGATCGAGAGTTTTGTGGGCGTCAGTGAGAGTAGAGTCCTGTGTATTAGTGAGTTCAGTGAGTGAGAGAATTATTAGCAACTTGTGATTTACATATTGCTTATTACTGATCAAATAAACAAGTTTTTGTTTCAAAGAAACAAATGTTTCAGTGATTACAGTGGGGTCTCTACTTAAGAACGTCCCTACTTAAGAACAATCCAACTTAAGAACAGCTCCATTCGTTAAATCTTGTTTCTACTTGAGAACGGAGCTCCAAGATAAGAACGGGGAAATAAACTTTCCTACCCTTTTTTTTACCTTATGTCATTGGTTCTTAACCTTGGGTTACTCAGGAGTTTTGCACTGCAACTCCCAGAAGCCTTCACCACCAACTGTGCTGGCTGGGGTTTCTGGGAGTTGCAGTTCAAAAACATCAGAGTAACAAAGGTTAAGAACGTAGGCCTTAGGTCATCTTAGGTTAAAAAAAATATCCCCCTAGTGGTAGAGTACGGATTAACTGGCTTTGCATTAGTTCCTATGGGAACTGATGCTTCAACGTACAAAGGCGCCTCTACATAAGAACAAAAAACAGCTGGAACGGATTAATCAGCTTTCAATGCATTCCTATGGGAAATGCAGATTCAACATAAGAACTTTTCAACTTGAGAACCACCTTCCAATATGGATTAAGTTCTTAAGTAGAGACCCCACTGTAATTGGTATTGAAACAGCAATACCTGGTGGCAGCAACTTGAGAAGAAGAGTGAACACCTCCTGGAGGCCTGAGATAATAGAGGCCCCAGGGTGCTCGCGACAACTGTCTATCTGGATTTTCAGAAGGCGTTTGACACAATCACTCGCCAAAGGCTGTGGAGAAAACTCCAGTCAGGGAATAAGAGGGAAAGTCCTCTTATAGACTAAGAATTGGTTGATGGGCAATTTTCAAAATTGAGAAAGGAGAACAGCGGTGTGCCTCAGGGATCTGTGCTTTTCAACCTGTTCATAAATGATCTGGAGACAGGGATAAACAGTGAGGTGGCTAAGTTGACAGATGACACAAAGCTTTTCCGGGTGGTGAAAACCACAACGGATTGTGAAGAACTCCAGAAGGATCTCTCCAAACTGGGAGAACGGGCAGTCAAATGGCAAATACATTTCAATATAAGAAAATGTAAAGTAATGCACATTGGGGCACGAAATCAAATCTTTTTTTATCAGCTAATGGGTTCTGAATGATCTGCAATGGATCAGGAAATAGATCTTGGTGTGCTGGTGGACAGCTTGATGAAAGTGTCCACCTAGTGTGTAGCAGCACTGAAGAAGGCCAATTTGATGGATCTAAGGATCACCCTAAGGATCCTATTTCCTTATCAAGCATGCTGTTCATCTTTAGAACTGCTTGTCAGAGGATGTGGTGATGACATCTGGCCTAGATGCCTTGAAAAGATGGATTGGAGAGATTTCTGGAAGAAAAGTCCATCACAGTTTACCAGCCTTGATGGGGATGCACAATCTCAAGGTTTAAAAGAAAGGTACCTCAAAAGGCCAGATGCAGAGAAGGGATATCGAAAGACAAGCCTCTCCTCGTCTCGTGTGGTCCCAAAGGCATCTGGTAGAGCCAAAGTGAGATATAGGAAGTTGGATCAGATGGGTCCTTGACCTGATCGAGAAGGGCTCTTCTGTTAATTACGTTATATTATATTTCTAGAGCCAAAAACCTCTGAACAGGAAAAGCTGGTAGCTTCCACTCCACCCCGTGAGACAGAGGATGGCTGAAGGAATGCCGTTCCTCAGGATTGGACATCCTTCACCGTTGAACACAAGGAAGGGAGAAGCTGATGTGTGACACCTTTTCCAAAGAGAGACATGGATGTATTTTCTACATATCTGGGGTTCATAGCCCTGAAAATAAAAGAAAAAAGTTGCCCCCTCCTTTGTGGGGTGGGCTGATGGGCCACTTATTCACTTTATTTATTTGTTTGTTTCACTTTCCAGACAGTTAGCAGGGTATTTTTATTTGGGTTTTTTTTTACATCCCAAACTACAAATGCCCGGCAACCCCTTTCAAGATGATCACAGGGACATACTTCTAGTAAAAATAGATTTAGGATTCCAACCTAAAGTTCGGGTCTTTCCCTAGTTGTGCTAAAAGGAGATCTGATAAGAACTAAGGGAGTGTGTTTCTTCATTTCATTTATTTCAATTGAGCTGATCAGTTCAGGTCTCAGGACTTCTCTCGCCTGCTGTCTTCCAACCCACAACCTTGCTTAGGCTTTGCTCTTCCCTTTGAGCTCACTTCCAACCTCACAGGGGCTTGGAGTGGCAGCAACCGAGGGAGGAGGTCTTGGTGTTATGTGCCCCTGCTATAAAAGAAAGCATTTCAAGATCAATTGGTCTGGAACAGACCCTTCATAGCCATTCACTCTGCAAAAGACCTGACGGGAGAGGGAACGCCCCAGAAGGAAAGGCTGTGTTGCCTTCCGGTCCTTCTTTCCTCCTGCCCTCCATGTGGAAGGACCGGAGCTCCTTCGGCCTCTTTCCAAAGCCCCGTTGCTCCACCCTATGGAGAGCCACTAATTGGAGGCAGGAGGGTGAACCCCTAGAAAGGAGGAGCGAGGGGCAGGTCTTTTGCACAGCCAATGGCCCTGAATTGTGCCTTCAGGACCCAAAGACCAGAACAGTTTTGGCCCTGCGGGAAGAACAAATTTCAAGAATGTTCCTGGGGAGCTTTCCAGTTCAGCCTCTGCTAGGAAACATCCCACGGAGGAAAGTCCACGACCTTCTCTCTCCTGCTTCTCTCCTGCTTGCCTTTCAGAAAAGAAACAGTCTGTGTTCACAAGCAACAACACAACAAGGAAGCTGCCAAGCCGGTGTGTGTGTGTTTGTTAATGTGTGTCTTCCCTCCTCCTCCTGCATTTGATCCTCAGCCCTCCTCTCTGCCAGATCATCCAGGAAAAGAGAAACACAGAGAGAGAAATGTGCGCTCGTGCGGACACACACATACAGCGTGTGTGGAAAAGTGCAAGAGGTTAAAGGTACCAAAATAAAGGACGAGTGCTACAAACTACAAGCATTTGCAGATGACTTGGTGTTTAAATTGGAAGACGCACTGGAAACAACATTGAGACTACTGGACAAAATTGATGAATTTGGAAAAGTAGCAGGATTGAAGATGAATAAAGAAAAAACTAAAGTTATAGTGAAAAACTTAACAGCCAAGCCAAAAAAAAAAAAATCAACTCTCAAAGATGTCAGATTTACAAAAAGTTAAAAAAGTTAAGTACCTTGGAATATATTTAACTGCTAGATGTGTAACTATAAAAGAAGATAATTATATGAAACTACTTAAGCAAATAAAAATAGACCTAGAAAAATGGAAAAACCTACAATTATCAGTATTAGGAAGAATTGCAACAATCAAAATGAACATTTTGCCAAAGCTACTTTTTTGTTTCAAACAGTGCCAGTGAAAATAGAGAATACTTGGATGATCTAAACAAAATATTACAATGTATATGGCAAGGGAAGAAAGCCAGAATCAAACTAAAAATGCTCCAAGAATCCAAGGAAAACTGAGGATTTGGTTTACAGGACTGGAGCTTATATTACCTATAAACTGTTCTAACTTGGCTGAAAGAATGGATTAGCCTGAAAAACAAAAGACTTCTGTATTTAGAAGGACATGATCTACAGTTGGGTTGGCATGCCTTTTTATGGTATCAGAAAGCCAAAACTCATAGGTATTTTCAAAACCATTATATTAGAAACTCCCTGTATATAATATGGGAAAAAATAAAAATGAAAATGTACACAAAAATACCAGGATGGGTTTCACCCATAGAAGCATTTGTTCATCCCAACCTTTTGAATGTTAGGAAAATTTTGACTTATACAGATATTTTAGACATAGAAAGGAGATTAAAGCCAAAACAAGATCTTATAGACCAGGGATTAGATGCATAGTGGTGGTCTATAATGCAAATACAATCAAGATATGAACGGGACCTAAAAATGGATGATTTTTATAAAGAACAGACAACTTTTGACCAAATGTTAACATCAGATGATAAATTAGGAAAAAATATAAATTCCTTTTAAACTGGAAAATGGAGGAGGAACAGGTCAAAGAAACGATGGTTCAATGGGCAAAAATTTTTGGATACAATATTGACTTAGAAAAATCGCAAGAGCTGTGGTCTAGAAACTATAAGATGACAATGGCAACATCTTATAAAGAGAATTTATATAAAATGTTTTATAGATGGCATTTACCTCCCAATAGATTGGCTAAGATGTATTCTAATAGGTCAAGTAAATGTTGGAAATGTCATAACAAATTGGAACCTATTATCACCTCTGGTGGACTTGTGATAAAGCAAAAAAATTTTGGAACAAAATACATACATGGCTTTTAAAAATAATTAAAAAGCATGTAGATTTTAGGCCAGAGCTCTTTCTGTTAGGTATAATACCAGAAAGTGTTGATAGACAAAATGTATATTTAATATTGCATATTCTAACAGCTGTGAGGATTATTTATGCACAGTACTGGAAAAATGAAGGAACACCTACGGATCAAGAAATAATTAAAAAGACATTGGACTGCGCCAAAATGGACAGACTAACACTGAAAATTAAAGGAAAAGAAGATACAAAATATTATCAAACATGGGACTTATTCTATCAATGTTTAGAAGGATGTTGTAGAGGAGCGCAATGTGTATAGTAGTTGTTTTACAAATGATTATAAACTGTACCCTGGTGGCATGATGTTAAGGCAATTCAAAGGGTGATTAAGACGGCCCAAAACATCATTGGCTGTTCACTCCCCTCTTTGGAAGAATTGTATAAGAACAGATGTAAGAGGAAGATATCTAACATACTGAAAGACTCCTCTCATCCGGGATATCAGCTCTTTAAACTATTACCATCAGGAAGGAGATTCAGGGTATTGAAAGCAAGGACAAGCAGATTCAAGAACAGTTTTTACCCAAGTGCAGTATTGAGTTTAAATGTGGGGCCATAGGTTTTTGGTGGATTTTAATTGCTGAGAAAAAACGGGGTATCTATATTTGGATGGTGAAAGTTGTGTATATTTTAACTTTTTTTTGTAGTGTTGTCCAGTTTTACCTTGGGGAAGAGCACCTCATTTCGTTGCACCCACTTGTGAGCGCAATGACAAATAAATTTCTTATGTCTTATGTCTTATGTCTTATGTCTTAAATCAGCATGGATGGATTTTATATAATAAAAAGAAAATAAATTTTTTTTTAAAAAGGCTTGATGATGGATCTTGTTGCTGAACCTTTCTCTGTCAGTAAAATCATCACCCTTGTAGCATAAAAAAGAAAAGTGCAAGAGGTTCAGCAGATGTTTCCCCTTGCAGGGAACCCACTCCCTCCACAACCCCATTTCTCCTGCCCATCCCGGCTTCTCCACCTCCCGCCTGCCCCCCCATCGCAGCCCCAGCCCCACCTGCGACTTTTTATCCTTTAAGGGAGGGAGGGATCCGAAATCAGGATCATCACGTTTTTCCTCTTAGCATGGGGTTGGGGTGAGCAGGATTGAGATATTTTTTTTAAAAAAAGTAAGTAAGATCCAAAGTAAACCATACCCCAAAACACCACCGCTCTGCACATCTTCAAAGAAGAAGTGTGGTGTCGTGGATGGAATACCAGACTGGAAACCAGGAGACCTGGATTCAAATCCCTGCTGGGCCGGGGAAACTGAGAGGAGAGTGAGTGTGTGGTAAGGATACTTGAGCCACCTCTTGAAATCTCACGTACCTTGCAAATGTTGGAGGGATCTGGGATTTGGTTCTTTGTTTTTTGATCCCAAAAAAAGGAAAGAGAATTCCGCTCAGTCTCGCCCCTTCCTAGGAGAAAAGAAAAACAGAAAAGATCAGCCTGGAGGTTTTATAGATAAAGCAAAACAAAGACATTTCCTTCCAGGATGTGCCTTCGGCATGTTTCTATTGAACGGGGCTACATACCTTCTCTCTTCTGCAGGAAGCAGAACAAGAGGAACAGAAAGGTAGTCAAGAAAGAAACCACCCCTCTGAGATAAAAGCTCCCATCATCCCAGTGAGGAGGGGGCAACAGCAGGGAACCAGAGAGCAGCAGGACCTTCTTCCTGCTGAGACATGCGATGAAAGCAGCAGCATGCAAGAGTGTATTTCATCCACAATTTATTTAAAATATTTTTACTCCACCTTTCTCCTTTAAAAGCACCCAAGGCGGCTTATGTAAATCTTTAAAACACAAGATTTAAAAGTTAAAAACAAGAAGTCTAAAAATCTTTAAAAGAATTAATCCAAACCTACACTAACAATGGTAAACAAAATCAACATCTATTAAATACCAGAGATAATGTGATGCAGCGGACCGAGGTTTAGGCCAGGCCCTCTGTTGTCACAAGACCATTCGTTATTTCTGGCACTTCAAGGATCCCCAACATACGGGGCATCTCCAAAGGCGCTCCTCGGCCTCTGTGCGTTCCCTCCAAGGGCCTTGTGTCGCGGGGTTGCCAACCCAAGGCGGGCACAGTTCAGATCTCAGGACGTTTCTCGCCTGCTGTCTTCCAACCCCCAACCTTGCTTAGGCTTCGCTCTTCCCTTTGAGTTCACTGCAAACCTCGTAGGGGTTGGAAAGGCGGCAACCGAGGGTATTAGGTGCCCTTGATGTAAAAGAATGCATTTATACAATCACTTAGTCTGGAACAGACCCTTCAGAGCCATTCACTCCGCAAAAGACCCGCTGGGAGAGCGCACACCCTAGAAGCAGAGGCTGGGTTGCCATCAGGTCCTTCTTTCCTCCTGCCCTCCATGTGGAAGGACCGGAGCTCCTTCGGCCTCTTTCCTTTGCTCCACCCCATGGAGAGCCACAAATTGGGGGCAGGAGGGAGAACCCCTATGAAGGAGGAGTGAGGGGCAGGTCTTTTGCACGGCCAATGGCCCTGAATTGTGCCTTTCAGGACCCAAAGACCAGAATAGTCTTGGCCCTATGGGAAGAACAACGTCCACCAGGAGACGCTTCTTGGGGAGATCTCCCTTTCAGCCTCCGCTAGGAAACATCCCAGGGAGGAAAATCCATTACTTTCTCTCTCCTGCCTGCCTTTCAGAAAAAGATGGTCTGTGTTCACAAGCAACACAACAAGAAAGCCGCCCCTACAGTTGATCCTCAGCTCAGGATCTCCTCTCTGCCGGATCATCCAGGAAAATACAATCAGAAACACATCATCACACAACACACAGCGAGACAAACACACAGAGTGTGTGCAAAAGTGCAAGCGGTCCGGCAGACGTTCCCCCTCGCAGGGAAGGCGCAGGCAGGACCCCCCCCTTCCCTCCCAAACCCCATTTCTCCTGATTGCGCCCCCCAAGTTGCTGAGGATGGGGCTCCTCCACCTCCTGCCTGCCCCCCCCCAGCGCTGCCCCCTTTGCTGCTCTGCCCCCCCCCGGAGTTTGGCCCTTTAAGGGAGGCGTTGGGGGGGGAAGAGAGATGGGGGGGGGCAAGTAACTTTCTCTGCCGTCCCTTTGTTTCCATCCACTGGATGCTCCTCGCAGGATTCAAGGGAAGGCAGGGTCTCCTTACCCCCCCCCTACACACACACACACGGACGCACTCGATGAAGCCCTAGAGAGCATCTGGGCCCCAGA
Organism: Pogona vitticeps; assembly: GCF_051106095.1. Classification (NCBI taxonomy): domain Eukaryota; kingdom Metazoa; phylum Chordata; class Lepidosauria; order Squamata; family Agamidae; genus Pogona; species Pogona vitticeps. The sequence goes on from NC_135784.1 coordinate 9,951,866, forward strand.
TATTTTCTCTCCCCTTTGAATCCCCCTCCCCCTCCCTCCCGAGGAGACCCAGAGGAAAAAAACTGCCTTGCACGAGGGTCCAGCAAGACAAACCACAAAGGAATCACACACACCCTTGAGACTGGCGGGGTGCCGGTCATCTCATTCCCCCCCATGCAATCCTCCCCTGTAAATCTCACCCCCACCCCACCTCCGACCTGCCCCCCCCTCCAGCGCCCACCTTCTTCCCGCTCCCATTCAAAATGGCGTCCAGGGGAGGGGCTCTTCCTTCGCCTTCCTAGCTCTAGGTTCCTCCCCTTCCCCCTCCTTCAACGAATGGGGGGGGGGAAGAGGGAAAGGCAGGAACAAGGCGGGGGGCGGGGCGGTTGAAGGCTCCAAAGAGAAGGAAAATGGCGTTCGTGCAGGAGGGGGAAGAGGAGGAACATAGAGCTATGAAGGCGAAGGAAGAGCCCCTCCCCTGGACGCCATTTTGAACGGGAGCGGGAAGAAGCGGGGATCCTGCAGCGCCTGCCTCTTCCCTTTCGGGCCAAGAAAGGCGCCTGGAGGAGAGAAGCGGGGCTTTTGGGGGCGCCTCCCGGATCGGGACCTGGACGGAGGTGGGCGATGGATTGGGGTGGGGCAGATTGGGTCTAATATTTGAATGGGGGGGGGGAGTTGAGATGGCCAGTCTCGGGAGAAGGGGGGGCGGTTTCTCCGGGCATTGCCGATGATGACGTGTTACGGATTTGCGCTGCTCGACCTGCTTGTAAGGCCTTTTTTCCCCATCTGGGTCTCCTTCGGAGGGAAGGGGATTCAAAGGAGGGAGAGGATCTCTGGGGTCCAGATCTCACTCCTAGATGCAGGGAGACCAGACCCCCCCCCTTGCAAGGCTCTCTGCGCTTCAATACCGAGAGCGTGTGTGGGGTGTGTGTGAGGAGACCCTGCCTTCCCTTGAATCCTGCCCTGGATGGAAAGAAAGAAACGCGAGAAAGTAACTTGCCTCCCATCTCCTCCCCCCCCCCGCCTCCCTCTAATGACCCAGGACAACCCCCTCCCCTCCCTTAAAAGGGCCAAAGTCCCAGGTGGGGCAGGAAAGGCAAAGGGGGCTGCGATGGGGCGGGCAGGCAGGAGGTGGAGGAGCCCCATCCTTGGCAACTTGGGGGGGCGGGCAGGAGAAATGGGGTTTGGGAGGGAGGGGGAACGTCTGCCGGACCGCTTGCTCTTTTGCACTATTTCTCTCTCTGTGGTGTGTGTGTGTGTGTTTTCCTGGATTAACTGGCAGAGAGGAGGGGTAACCCGATCCCTCTCGAGACCAAATCATGAGCTGAGGATCAACTTTAGGACTGGGGGGGGGGCTTCCCTATTCTGAACACAGACTGACTTTTTCTGAAAGGGAGGCAGGAGAGAAGCAGGACAGAGAAGAAGGTGGTGAACTTTCCTCTCTGAGATGTTTCCTAGCCGAGGCTGAAAGGGGGATCGATCCATCCTTCCTGCCAGGGGCTGCTTTCTTCCTCCTGTTCTGCTGCCGGAAAAAGAGAGAGAGAGATGAGGATGGAGGCCCATTCAATATAAACATGACGAAGGCACATCTAGAAAGGAAACGTTTTTGATTTGCTTTATCTGTAAAGCCTCCAGGCTGACCTATTTCTTTTTTTCTTCTAGGAAGGTTTGAGACGGAGCTGATGTCTCTTTACAACCAGTTCCCCGATCTCTTCAACATTTGCAAGGTAAGTGGGATTTCAAGAGGTGGCTTAAGCAGCCTTGCCAACCACTCTCACCTCCCAGTTTCCCTGGCCCAGCAGGGATTTGAATCCAGCTCTCCCGGTTTCCACTCTGTACTCCATCTACGGCACCACACTGCCTGTCTGAAGATGTGTAGAGTGGCGGTGTTTGGTTTTCTTTGCCTTTTATTTAGGTTGTGGTTTTTTTAAAGATCTCAATCCTGCTCACCCCAACCCCATGCTCACCAAGGATAGGTCCTCTTGATAGGAGTGGGCATGGGGGTCCCCCTTCAAGGCTCCCTTCTTGTTCCCTCTTAACAGACAATCCAGATTTAGCTTTGCACCACCAGCATGTACTTCGGACTCTATTGATTAAGAGGTAACATCATTTCTGTTCCCACCTTCTTCTTCCCATCACTCCCCAGATTCATCCACAAGAATAGACTACCGTAATTCTCTTTCTGGGGGTTTTCCCTTGAAGCTGACACCAGCAGATGCAAGAGGGGCAGCGTCTCCTCAGTCCACCACTCTCCCCCTCCGGTCGTCCCCTCTGGGAAGGCGATTCCACACCCCTGCGTGGGGGAAGGTTCCTCCATTCCACATTCTCTCTTTTCTCCTCTCCTGTTTGCGTCTGCTCTTCCCTTATCCTTCAGCTCCATCCTCTTCTTTCCTGTTTATCCCAGTGGAAACGTTTCCTGACTGAGTGACGGTTCCTTCCCCTTCCTCCCTCTTCTCTTGGTATCATCATCCTCTCCCAGATAGGAACCCATGCTTTCTCCGTCCAGAAACCTTCCCACCTTTCTAGCAGTATCTTACTCTCTTCACCTCTACTGTACTTGCCACCACTTCTCTGTTTCTCTCTCTCTGCTCCTGGTCCTTCTTACTTCTCCTCTCCTTCCTTTTCTCCTCTCTTCATGTCCCAACAGGGGCATTTCCACTGATGCCCTTGGGAAGGAGAAGACAATTATGGGAAACCGGAAAATAAAACACAACGTTGCTTCTTGGGTTCGAGCATCCAGGATTCTGAGTACTTGTGAACGTCATTGTTAAGCACACCTTGATGCCTCCCCCTAACAAATGATCCAAGAAATAGCTGGAGAATTAAAAAATCTCCTTTACTTTGACCTGGGCTGGTATTCTGGTTTCTCCTGTTGTTGCTGCTGCTGCTTTATTCGGTTAGCAGGGCTTTGATCAGACCCGTTGAAATAAATGAAATGAAGAAACACACTCCCTTCATTCTTGTCCAATCTCTTTTTAGCACAACTATAGAAAGACCCAATCTTTGGAATCCTAATTTTTTTTATTGGAAGTAAGTCCTTCTGATCATCTTGAAGGAATTACTAGGCATTTGTACCTTTCGATGTAAAAACAAACAAACAAAAAGCACCCTACTAACCCTCTGAAAAATGAAGCAAAGAAGGAAAGTGAGTAAGTAGCCCATTGGCCCTCGCCCAAAGGAAGGGAAACCTTTTTTTCCTTTATTTTCAGGGCTATGAGCCCCTGATGTATAGAAAGTGCACCCATGTGTCTCTTCAGAAAGAGTATCACACATCAGCTTCTTCTCCTGCCTTGTGTTCAACGGTGAAGGATGTCAACGCCTGAGAAATAGCATCATTTAGCTTTCAGTCTCCCCCTCCACAGGCATCGTGGTGGCATCAGAGCGCTTACCCATGTCATCTCTTCTTTGGGGTGGAGTGGAAACTGGCAGCTTTTGCCTGTTGAGAGGTTGTTGGCTCTGGAGATATAATATGATGGAATTACAGTGGGGTCTCTACTTAAGAACGTCCCTACTTAAGAACAATCCAACTTAAGAACAGCTCCATTCACTAAATTTTGCTTCTACTTGAGAACAGAAATCCAAGATAAGAACAGGAAAAGAAAAACCTTTCCTGCTCTTTTTTTTAACCTTAGGTCATCTTAGGTTAAAAAAAAATTCTCCCCCTAGTGGTAGAGTATGTATTAACCAGCTTTGCATTAGTTCCTATGGGAACTAATGCTTCAATGTACGAACGCACCTCTACATAACAAAAAAACAGCCAGAACGGATTAATTGGTTTTCAGTCCATTCCTATGGGAAATTTTGCTTCAACTTAAGAACGTTGAGGTGATGGCATTCCAGTTGAACTATTTAAAATCTTAAAGGATGATGCTGTTAAGGTGCTACATTCAATATGCCAACAAGTTTGGAAAACTCAACAGTGGCCAGGGGACTGGAAAAGATCAGTCTACATCCCAATACCAAAGAAGGGCAGTGCCAAAGAATGCTCCAACTACCGGACAATTGCACTCATCTCACACGCCAGCAAGGTTATGCGCAAAATCATACAAGGTAGGCTTCAGCAGTATGTGGACCAAGAACTCCCAGAAGTACAAGCGGGATTCCAAAGGGGCAGAGGAACTCGAGACCAAATTGCCAACATGCGCTGGATTATGGAGAAAGCCAGAGAGTTCAAGAAAAACATCTACTTCTGCTTCATTGACTATGCAAAAGACTTTGACTGTGTGGACCACAGCAAACTATGGCAAGTCCTAAAAGAAATGGGCGTGCCTGACCACCTTATCCATCTCCTGAGAAACCTATATGTGGGACAGGAAGCAACAGTTAGAACTGGATATGGAACAACTGATTGGTTCAAAATTGGGAAATGAGTACGACAAGGCTGTATATTGTCACCCTGCTTATTTAACTTATATGCAGAATACATCATGCGGAAGGCTGGACTGGAGGAATCCCAAGATGGAATTAAGATTGCAGGAAGAAATATCAACAACCTCCGATATGCAGATGATACCACTCTGATGGCGGAAAGTGAGGAGGAACTAAAGAACCTTGTAATGAGGGTGAAAGACGAGAGTGCAAAAAACGGTCTGAAACTCAACATCAAAAAAACTAAGATCATGGCCACTGGTCCCATCACCTCCTAGTTGTGTCCGACTCTTCGTGACCCCATGGACCAGAGCATGCCAGGCCCTCCTGTCTTCCACTGCCTCCCGGAGTTGGGTCAAATTCATGTTGGTCGCTTCAAAGACATTGTCCAACCATCTCATCCTCTGTCGTCCCCTTCTCCTCCTGCCTTCACACTTTCCCAACATCAGGTTCTTTTCCAGGGAGTCTTTTCTTCTCATGAGATGGCCAAAGGATTGGAGCCTCAGCTTCAAGATCTGTCCTTCCAGTGAGCACTCAGGGTTAATTTCCTTCAAAATGGATATGTTTGTTCTCTTTGCAGTCCAGGGGACTCTCAAGATTCTCCTCCAGCACCACATAATTCCTCTGTGTATTCTTGCCCTTTCTTCTTGATGTCCTCTGCTTCTCTGAGGTCCGTACCATTTTTGTCCTTTATCATGTCCATCTTTGCACAAAAGGTTCCTTTAATATCTCCAATTTTCTTGAAGAGATTTCTAGTTTTTCCCTTTCTCTTATTTTCCTCTACTCCTTTGCACTGTTGATTTAAGAAGGCCTTCTTGTCCCTCCTTGCTATTCTTTGAAAGTCTGCATTCCATTTTCTGTAACTTTCCCTATTTCTTTTGCATTTTGTTTCCCTTCTCTTCACTTCTATTTGTAAGGCCTCCTTGGACAGCCACTTTGTGTTTTTTTGTATTTCTTTTTCTTTGGGATGGTTTTTGTTGCTGCCTCCTGTACAAAGTTACAAGCCTCCATCCAAAGTTCTTCAGGCACTCTGTCCACCAAATCGGGTTCCTTAAATCTGTTCTTCACTGTGTATTCATAAGGGATTTGGTTTAGATTATATCTGACTGGCCCAGTGGGTTTTCCAACTTTCTTCAGTTTAAACTTGAATTTTGCTATAAGAAGCTGATCATCAGAGCCACAATCAGCTCCTGGTCTTGTTCTTGCTGACTGTATAGAGCTTCTTCATCTTTGGCTGCAGCGAAGATAATCAATCTGATTTCGGTATTGCCCATCTGGTGATGTCCACGTGTAGAGTCACCTCTTGTGTTGTTGGAAATGAGTGTTTGTGATGACCAGCTTGTTCTCTTGACAAAACTCTGTTAGCCTTTGCCCCGCTTCATTTTGAACTCCAAGGCCAAACTTACCTATTGTTCTTTTTATCTCTTGATTCCCTACTTTAGCATTCCAATCCCCTAGAATGAGAAGAACGTCTTTCTTTAGTGTCAGTTCTAGAAGTTGTTTTAAGTCTTCATAGAACTGATCAATTTCAGTCTCCTCAGCATTGGTGGTTGGTGCATAAACTTGGATCACTGATGTTGAAAGGTTTGCCTTGGATTCATATTTAAATCATTCTATCATTTTTTCATTGCATCCCAATACAGGTTTTCCCACTCTTTTGTTGACTATGAGGGCTACTCCATTTCTTCTACAGGATTCTTGCCCACCCATTCCCGTCCATTTTAGTTCACTGACGCCCAGGATGTCAATGTTTATTCTTGCCATCTCCTGTTTAACCACATCCAGCTTACCAAAATTCATAGATCTTACATTCCAGGTTCCTATGCAGTATTTTTCTTTGCAGAATCGGACTTTCCTTTCACTTCCAGGCACGTCCACAGCTGAGCGTCCTTTCGGCTTTGTCCCAATCACTCTATTAGCTCTGGAGCTACTTGTATTTGTCCTCCACCCTTCCTCAGTAGCATGTTGGACGCCTTCTGACCTGAGGGGTCATCTTCCACCGTTATATCTTTTAGCCTTTTGTTTCTGTTCATGGGGTTTTCCTGGCAAAGATACTGGAGTGGCATTGCCAGTTCCTACTCCAGGTGGATGGCGTTTAGTCGGAACTCTCTACTATGACCTGTCCGTCTTGGGTGTCCCTGCATGGCATAGCCCACAGTTTCTCTGAATTACTCAAGCCCCTTCGCCACGACAAGACAGCAATCAATGAAGGGGTGTGCATTACTTTACATTTTCTTAAATTTTCTTATATTGAAATGCATTTTTCATTTTACTGCCCATTCTTCCAGTCTAGAGAGATCCTTCTGGAGTTATTCACAATCCCTTGTGGTGTTCACCACCCGGAAAAGCTTCATGTCATGTGAAAACTTGTCTGCCTCAATGCTTATCCCTGTCTCCAGGTTATTGATGAACAGGTTGAAAAGCACCAATCCCAGGAGAGATCCATGGGGCACACTGCTCTTCCCCTCTCACCATTGTGAACATTGGAAACAATTCTCTGTTTCCTGGTTCTCAACCAATTCTCAGTCTATAAGGGGATTTGCCCTTTTATTCCCTGACTGTGGAGTTTTTTCAGCAGCCTTTGGTGAATGATCGTGTCAAATGTCTTCTGAAAATCCAGATAGACAGTATCCACCGATTTGCCCGCATCCGCATGCCTGTTGAGCTTTTCGAGATCTAAAAAGTTTGTGAGGCAAGGCTTGTCCTTACAAAAGCCATGCTGATTCTCCCTCAGCAAGGCTTGTTGTTCTGTGTATTTTAAGATTTTATCTTGGATGATAAAATCTTAAAATACCCAGTCTTCTCTGGGACAGACTTTAGGCTAACAGGCCTGTGGTTTCTCGGGTTCCCCCCTCTTTTCCTTTTTAAAGATTGGCGTGATGTGTGCTGTCTTCCAGTCCTCTGACACTGTGACCATTTTGTTATGGACCAAGCCCGCTAGCCAATATTTTAGCTCCAGCAAGAGGTCAGACAAGACGCAAGCAGCTGAACCAAAGTCCAAGCAGGACCCCGATGTATGGCCTTCAGCCTCCGGCTCCCTGCTGGGTTTTATGTTTCGACTCTTGGATCATCACCTGGCAGATCTGCTTTGACTGTATTCCTGCGTTGAGCAGGGGGTTGGACTTGATGGCCTTGTGGGCCCCTTCCAACTTCACTTTTCCATGATTCTCTCGTTTTATCTGTGTTTGGCCTCCAGGCAGCATTCCTAGATGGGCCCTCTAGTTATTGAAAGGTTAAAGGGTGGAAAGTGTGAAATATAGGCATTTAATACAGAGCTCAAGAGAGAAGTAATGTTGGAAAAAACAGAATATGTAGAATAAGATTTTCTACCACAAAACCAGGAATAAAACTAATTTCTGCTACATCCAGGTATCACTCCCCCCTTTTTAAATTTTTACAATACAAACAACGCTGAATCTAGATCTGCTCTTTTTTGTTTAGCTTTTCCTGAAGAATAGGCAACACACAGAGGCAAAAGTCTAGATATAGCACATACAAATAATCTCAAAATATTAAGAACCACAATTGGAATTACAAATGGTTCCGTGACATCACACAGGCTGGTCCAACCCTCGGTCCACTACATGACACGGGCTCTGGTGTTTTCTAAATGTTGATTTTGTTTTCTAATTTTAGTGTAGCTTTGGTTATTATTATTATTATTATTATTATTATTATTATTATTATTATTTGATTGATTGATTGATTGATTGATTGATTGATTGATTGATTGATTGATTAATATGCCGCCCACACTACCCAAAGGTCTCTGGGCGGCTTACAGCATTTAAAATACAATAAAGATATGTAACAATTATAATACAATTAAAAAAATATATAAAATTGCCATCAGACCGACAGCTAATAGTATTTCAGTTAAAAGCCTTCTGGAACAGGAAGGTTTTGACCTGGCGCCAAAATGTCATCAGTGTCGGCGCCAGACGAATCTGAGTCGGGAGGGCATTCCATAGTCTGGGGGCAGCTGCCGAAAAGGCCCTTTGTCTACAAGCCGTCCCTCTTACCTCCTTGAGGGACGGCTCTTTCAAAAGGGCCCCCTGGCTAGATCTTAACTGCCGGGTAGGTTCATATGGAAGGAGGCGGCCCTTCAGGTATCCAGGGCCCAAGCCGTTTAATCATTTTAATGTTTGTGGTCTTGCTGTTTTTCACTTTTAAGTATTGCCTTTTTCTGATGGCCGTAAGCTATCTTGGGTTTTTTTTAATGAGAAAGGCAAGTTAAAATTATTTTAAATGAGCAGTGAGAGACATCCCATCTTATACAGTATGCTGCTCCTTTCATCACATGTGTCAGAGGGATGATCCGCCTGCCTGCCTGCCTTTGTGTTCCTCTTCTTTTGCTGCCTGAATAAGAGAGAGAGATGGGGACGGAGTCCCGTTCAATAGAAACATGACGAAGGTACATCCCAGAAGGAAACGTTTTTGATATGCTTTATCCATGAAGCCTCAAGGCTGATGTTTTTCTTTTCTCCTAGGAAGGGGTGAGACTGAGCTGAGTTATCGTTGCTGTTTTGGGGATGAAAAACGAAGAACCAAATCCCAGGTCCCTCCAACATTTGCAAGGTAAGTGAGATTTCTAGAGGTGGCTTAAATAGCCTTGCTAACCACTCTCTCCTCACAGTTTCCCCGGCCCAGCAGGGATTTGAATCCAGGTCTCCTGGTTTCCAGTCTGGTACTCCATCCACGACACCGCACTTCTTCTTTGAACATGTGCAGAGCGGTGGTGTTTTGGGGTATGGTTTACTTTGTATCTTACTTAGGTTTTTTTTTAATATCTCAGTCCTGCTCACCCCAACAATATGCTCACCAGGGGCAGGTCCTCTTGATAAGAGGCAAAATCCTGATTTCGGGTGTGGGGTTTCTCCTTCAAGACTCCCTTCTTGTTCCCCTTTAACAGACAATCCAGACTGGGGAATTTTGCTTTACACCATCCACCTGTACTTCTGACTCCGATGATAATTGATTAACAGATAACATCAGGTCTGAAAAATATTGGACCCTTCTTGGTGGAGATATTATGGCTGGGTTTTGTACTTCCAGCCTGGAGGAGCCGGCCATGATGGCCCAAAATAGTTTGTTGTTTTTCTGGGTCACTGCCTGTTGGAGACATCACCTTGCCAACAAAAGTCCGAATAGTCAAAGCTATGGTTTTTCCTGTCGTGATGTATGGAAGTGAGAGCTGGACCATAAAGAAAGCAGACCGCCGAAGAATTGATGCCTTTGAATTGTGGTGCTGGAGGAGGCTATTGAGAATCCCCTGGACTGCAAGGAGAACAAACCTATTGGTTCTAAAGGAAATCAACCCTGAGTGCTCACTTGAAGGACAGATCCTGAAGCTGAGGCTCCAGTACTTTGGCCATCTCATGAGAAGAAAAGAGTCCTTGGAAAAAACCTTGATGTTAGGAAGGTGTGATGGCAAGAGGAGAAGGGGACGACCGAGGATGAGATGGCTGGACAGTGTCTGCAAAGCAACCAACATGAACCTGACACAACTCCGGGAGGCAGTAGAAGACAGGAGGGCCTGGCGTGCTCTGGTCCATGGGGTCACGAAGAGTCGGACACGACTAAACGACTAAACACACACACGCCTGTTGGAGCTTGCTCTATTGCTCCATAATAAAATTCTTCTGTCGGGATCTGCAAGATGAGAGGAAGTAGGGATCTTGCAGATGAAGCCTCAGGGGCAGGGATCTTTCTCCTTGACCAGCAAGGGGGAAAAGAAAAGACGGGACACTCGAGTGTATGGCAGCTGTTCAGAGGCGGAATCTCTCGTTCCCCCGCCTCCTCTTCTTTTATTGTATCCCCCTACTACATTTGCTCTAGTTAATAAATACAGAGGTAACTAATTTCCTGAATACACAACAGAGCAACCAGAGTGCTGGTAAACAGAGACAGCTAATTTCCTTGAACACAAAGACGTCAGCAAACACAGTGGTTGGTAAACAGACAGGCTGGCAAACAGACAGTAAACAGACACAGCTAACTTCAAATACACAGCCAATGTAAACATTCCTCAGGTAGACATTTTAACTACATTACCCAGAGACAATAGACAGCAGGTCAATGATTTATCCGTTACTGGAAGTTAGCAGTTATGTACGTGTCTTGCAGCTAGGGCATGATGCCTGCTACTAGCATACAGATATATACATTTATAATATTCATTTGCTACTGCCATAGATATATACATTTTAAAGGCATACAATTTTCCCACATCCCAACCGTTTTTTATTTATTTTGTTAAAGACAATTGCTGTTGTAAACTCCTGAAAATTCCGAATCCAGGTATGATATGAAGTCAGGCTCATCTTCAGCAGAGGGCTGAATAGCATGTTCCAGGCCACTGGGAATAAGGAAAGCATTCAAATAGCCAATCCTGCTTCCTTGTTGCACTGAGAGGCAAAACTCATTCTTTACAACTTTAAAACATTGTTCAGCTGGAATGAAACCTGGAATCTTGCAAGAGAATTAGATCTACAGTCTGATGACATCATCATTACAGTGTAGATTAAAGAAAACCCAATACTGGATAATTAGAATTACAATTACAATAAGATACGCATAATAAGAGTACTTAATTTTCAGGAAAAGAAAACACATTGAAAACATATTATTCAGATATATAAGCACAACATACTGCTAAGAGGCAAAAGCAAAAAACTTTAAGGTATACAGAACTTTTGCATAGAAATATGTGACACAGACAACTTCCCCACTGAAGACACACACACCATGAATTTCTTGTATGATACTTGACTGAAGAGATACATATAGAGCTTGGCAAAAGAACAGCAACTTATTTTGAGGGATGAGTAGTAAAGAATGATGCTGGTATGCATTTGCCTGGCTCCGGGCAAAGCTCTTCTACTGTACAACTGACTGAATTAAAAAAGTTGCCTGCTAGTGCCCTTAAATTTCCCTTGGACTGAAAATATGTTTCTACAGGCAAGCATGTCAGATGTATATATCACAGTGTACAAAATTGCCTACTGTGGGGCCTATTTGTAGGGAATAATATGCTTCTCTGTCTCAGGGATAAACAGACAAAGTTTTCATATTACATTAGAAAATAATTTTCAAGGAAAACTGTGACATGTAAAAGAATAAACATGCAGTGCCTACAACAAAATTAGATTCATATTAGGAAAACTCAAAGGCTAAAACTGCAGTTAATTCTGAGTATAAAACTAAGAATTGTTTCTCTGAAATTCTTATCAACCTTATCCTGCAGAAAGAAAAACAAACATTTTTGACAATTTACAGCATTTGCAACAAACATTTTCTCAGGGATGTGACACTGTTACTCCTGGAAGGCAGAGACAGGAATGCAGGCTCATATGAAGTCCCATATGCTCACAGCAATGCAAAGTATGATAGGATTTGTAGTTCTAAGAACATGGAACCTAGAGTGTGCAGGACATCATTTGGATCCTTACAAGTGGCTTGAGTGTAAACAATGCTTTCTCCAAATTGGAAGGTGATGGGGGAAAACTTTCTGGTTCGCCTCCTCCCACCCCAATATGCAGCATTAGTCTCTCTACTGTCCAGGTGGGAGGCATTCTTTGGTGATCTGTATAACTGCCATGTCCGGCTGAGTAGGATTTTTCACCCAAACAGGATTAGCACATGGAAAAAGCAGTTCAAAACAAGCTTCATGTTGGTGTGTAACAGTTACCCCCCTTAGATTCTCTTCTTCCTCCCCTTCCTTATAGGATGCATCTAATGCTTGTAAAGCTGCTTTTGTACCCCCAGTCTATGATATCAAAGAAATCTGGGCCTGGGTCCCAATTCCATGAAATATCATGCAACTTTGGCTGAACAGGCGGAGATACTGAGGTAGCTGCTGCTTCTTTCAGACCAGCAAGGAAGGGAGTCAGGCATGCAGTTTGATTTGCTGATTGGAATGCATTTATAGATACTCCTACTGCTTGAGTTAGAGCTGTTGTCGCGGAGCCTTGCTGAACAGTAGTAGCAAATGCAGCTCCTCCCATAAACATTAGAGGACCATCAGGGGATGCACCAGCATTAATTTTTGCTCGCTTAAATGCTAAATCCTGCCATTCTTGAAGGCAAGTGAGTCCTTCTGCTGGTGGAAAGGAATCTTGTATCAAGGCCTTGCAGTCATTAAGCCATGGGGCAGATAAAGAGTCCATCCCATTGTCCTGGTTACTGCGTTGCAGTTTGTGGATGCCTTGAGCTGGGAACAATTCACAACTAGCAGAAACAGCTGGCACATCTCTCTGTGCTTCTGCTGCTCCCTCAATGACAGGAGGGGCAGAAATGACACCAGTTTCTGCACAAGCACCTGTTGTATCCATTGAAGGATGGTTATCAATCTCAGTTGCTGGAGGTGGCAGTGCTTTTAATTCATCAGGCTGGTCAGAATGAGACGAAGGGTGCAGCAGGGAAGCCAAAGAGGCTGAAGGGAGGGGAGGCAGAATTTGAGGGAGTTGTTTGATTAGATTAGCCTCGAATTCTGAATTGAAAAGAAAATTGCGTGGGCCTTGAAGGCACGTACTCACTTTGGAGCATGTAGAAATCTCTTCTGCTTTAACTCTTGGCTGTTCATGCAAACAGCTGTCTATTTCAGACCATTCCTGGTCCTGTATATATTGTTCTTGCTGAAGACCTGATAAATTAGTCCCCATTTTGCTAAAAGTGTAGGTTCTAGGTGTCTTACTTGACAAATTCCACTCACCCGAGGGATCCTTGCGGATGATTGACACGTCTTGGGGCCTTTGCCAGGCGAGATGAGTGCGAATTGTCGAAAGTTGACCTCAGTCCTACTCATCGGGATCCAGAGGATGCATGCGCGCGCTGTAGCCCTTCCACACCGGGCGTGATGAGTAGGTGGTCTTCAAGAATGGACCTCAGAGAGGTGAATTACCTCAGAGAGGGCACCATTTTGTCGGGATCTGCAAGATGAGAGGAAGTAGGGATCTTGCAGATGAAGCCTCAGGGGCAGGGATCTTTCTCCTTGACCAGCAAGGGGGAAAAGAAAAGACGGGACACTCGAGTGTATGGCAGCTGTTCAGAGGCGGAATCTCTCGTTCCCCCGCCTCCTCTTCTTTTATTGTATCCCCCTACTACATTTGCTCTAGTTAATAAATACAGAGGTAACTAATTTCCTGAATACACAACAGAGCAACCAGAGTGCTGGTAAACAGAGACAGCTAATTTCCTTGAACACAAAGGCGTCAGCAAACACAGTGGTTGGTAAACAGACAGGCTGGCAAACAGACAGTAAACAGACACAGCTAACTTCAAATACACAGCCAATGTAAACATTCCTCAGGTAGACATTTTAACTACATTACCCAGAGACAATAGACAGCAGGTCAATGATTTATCTGTTACTGGAAGTTAGCAGTTATGTATGTGTCTTGCAGCTAGGGCATGATGCCTGCTACTAGCATACAGATATATACATTTATATACATTTATAATATTCATTTGCTACTGCCATAGATATATACATTTTAAAGGCATACAATTTTCCCACATTCTTCCTTTTTTCTTTTACACAATTCCTTAATTGAGTTTTTAAGGGTAGATTTTTGTGCCAATCTTGGGCAGAGTCAGTCTTCCTATATTCCCTATATGAATGGCGGAATTGTACTTTCAAATCCCTATAATTAGGATCAAACTGAAGTTCTTTGTTTTGAGAGATTGTAGCACCTTTCAGCTGAAGGAGTTTGTCCTAATTCCCAGTGGAGATGTTCCATTAATCCATCAAATGCTTTAATTTCATCAAGGGGTTCGATGGATTTTGTGATGGAAACGTGGAGGTCCTAACACTTGTCCCATAATAGCAGATTTTAGAACCAGCTAACACATCATGATCTCCTACTAGTTCTTTTGAGGCATCCTGGTACATACAACGTGTCTGATTTACATACGCACGCAGGCCGGCACGATGCAGGAGCATCCTATCAATGGTTAACCTCTGTTGCAAAGCCATATTTTTCAGGGAAACTATTTCAGCCTTTAATTTTGCGTGTATCTCCATAGTGACATTCTCCATGAAATCTATGGCTCCTGAAGTGTTCTATACAAATTCTGCCAAGGTGTATAGAAGGTATCGTTTTCTGTCACCTCTACTGCTGGAAAAAGGCTCCTTACCATTTGAGTCCCTGTTGAACTTTTCCAGGCCTCCGGAGAAGACCTCCTAGTGACATCTGTGGCTTGAGTAGAATAACATGGATCTGATTTAATTCATTATTCAAGAAGGGCCGTTTGGGTAGCAGAAAGTCATCTGTCGTGAAGACAGATGCAAAAAACTCATTTAATTTATCTGCAATCTCCAAGTCCCCCATTTCCCTCCCTTTTCCCTCCCTCACCGCCCAGAGGGCCAGCTGCTTCTGTGGCAAATCTCCTACTTCTAAAATACAGTATTTAAAGAAGCTTTTTTGGTTACCCCTTATATTGCTGGCCATATGTTCCACAAGGTCTTTCATTGCCCTTCATATAATCTTATTATATTTCTTTTGCCAGAGTTTGTGTACCTTTTAATTTTCTTCATTTGGGAAGAATTTCCATTTATGGAAGGGCCCCTTCTGTCCCGTTAACACCTCGGTAACTTTCCTTGTTAACCACTCTGGCATTCTTGGACTTAGTTGACCCTCCTTTTTTTGCAGTATACACTTCCACTTGGCCTCTACTACCGTTATTTTAATAGACTCCAAGCACTCTGGGGAGATTTGTTTTTAAACCTTCCCTTTCAACTTCTTTCTAACTTCCTTCCTCATCTGAGGGAAGTCCACTCTTTGGAAATCACTCTTTGGAAACCGTTGGTATGGCAATCCACGTTCCGGTTTATGTATTTTTTGCATGATGTAATATCCTAGATGAGACATTGATTTCGTTAACCCAGATATTACTGTATTATGTAGTCTTTAGAATTTGTAATATTTAATTTTGCTGGGGTCAAATATCCTCTCAATTTCAATGTAGAAAATTTTGCTTTTATTCTCATTATTCCCTCCGTCTTTCCATGCACATTTATCTAAATCTGGAGCCGAAGGTTGGGAGTTCTCTTCCCTTCTACCTCTGCAGTTCTAAGATTCTATTACCTCATTACCTATTTCCCTGACCATCTCTGCTTCCTATCCTGTTTTCAGAAATCCCTAATGATTCTCTACCCATAACAGTATTTTATAAATTCTACATCCCAACCCCTTCATAGACCTGTCCTTTCTGTTCTCCCTCTGAATAATGATCTCTGCAGACATTGTCAGCTCCCGGTTTCTCCCACTAACTGTTCTTTACCAGTTCTCGCATCCAATAATCTAGCTGCATCACATTCCTCCACTTTTCCTTTTCCTTTCTAACACTGTTCCCCCCCCCTTTGTTATTCATTTTTGCTAACCAATCCTTTAATTCAATTATTTCTTTCCTCTTTAATCAAATTTGAGAAATTCCTTTCTAAATTCCTGGAAACATAAGTACAATTATTGGGGAGAATTTGAGAAGGAAAAAAAGTTAATATACTGTGAATTTGATGTACTCATTTAGGCATTACTCCTCCCTTGAAAAGGTCCCTCCGTGAAGAGCCCTTCCAACTTCCAGCCCAAAGGAACATCCTCCAGTCCAGCCTCATCTCCTCACTGGTTCTCTTCCCTCACCTTTTTGGCTGTCTTTCCTTCCTCCTTCATGACTATGGCAGAGTCCGAACACATTATTCCTTATTCCTGCTGATTTTGGTTGTTTCTCTTTTTTTTGTAATCTACAAGATGATGAACAGGAGGAGAAGAATGGCCTAACAACATCTAAGGCAAGCTGGGCAGGAACTGATAATCAAACAAGAAAACAGAGAATTGAAAATTGGAGTGGGCAGGCATGGACTTCACATGAAAGGACGGATGCAGGGGAGAAACAACATCAATGCTTCGAATGTGGAAAGAGTTTTAGTCAACGTTGTCACCTTAGGTCACATCAAAGGACTCACACTGGGGAGAAACAACATAAATGCTTGGAATGTGGAAAGAGTTTTAGTCACAGTGGTGTCCTTAGGTTACATCAAAGGACTCACACTGGGGAGAAACCACATAAATGCACGGAATGTGGAAAGAGCTTTAGTCAGCGTGGTCACCTTAGGTCGCATCAAAGGACTCACACTGGGGAGAAGCCACATAAATGCTTGGAATGTGGAAAGAGTTTTAGTCAACGTTGGCACCTTAGGTCACATCAAAGGACTCACACTGGGGAGAAACCACATAAATGCTTGGAATGTGGAAAGAGTTTTAGTCACAGTGGTGTCCTTAGGTTACATCAAAGGACTCACACTGGGGAGAAACCACATAAATGCACAGAATGTGGAAAGAGCTTTAGTGAGTGTGGTCACCTTAGGTCACATCAAAGGACTCACACTGGGGAGAAACCACATAAATGCTTGGAATGTGGAAAGAGCTTTAGTCACAGTGGTTCCCTTAGGTTACATCAAAGGATTCACACTGGGGAGAAACCACATAAATGCTTGGAATGTGGAAAGAGTTTTAGTAAGAGTGATTACCTTAAGTTACATCAAAGGATTCACACTGGGGAGAAACCACATAAATGCATGGAATGTGGAAAGAGTTTTCGTCACAGTGGTTCCCTTAGAGGACATCAAAGGATTCACACTGGGGAGAAACCACATAAATGCTTGGAATGTGGAAAGAGTTTTAGTCAGAGTGGTCTCCTGAGGTCACATCAAAGGACTCACACTGTGGAGAAACCACATAAATGCTTGGAATGTGGAAAGAGCTTTAGTCACAGTGGTTCCCTTACGATACATCAAAGGATTCACACTGGGGAGAAACCACATGAATGCACGGAATGTGGAAAGAGCTTTAGTAGCAGTGGTGCCCTTAGGTCACATGAAAGGACTCACACTGGGGAGAAACCACATAAATGCATGGAATGTGGAAAGAGCTTTAGTCACAGTGGTGTCCTTAGGTTACATCAAAGGACTCACACTGGGGAGAAACCACATAAATGCACGGAATGTGGAAAGAGCTTTAGTCAGCGTGGTCACCTTAGCTCGCATCAAAGGACTCACACTGGGGAGAAGCCACATAAATGCTTGGAATGTGGAAAGAGTTTTAGTCAACGTTGGCACCTTAGGTCACATCAAAGGACTCACACTGGGGAGAAACCACATAAATGCTTGGAATGTGGAAAGAGTTTTAGTCACAGTGGTGTCCTTAGGTTACATCAAAGGACTCACACTGGGGAGAAACCACATAAATGCACAGAATGTGGAAAGAGCTTTAGTGTGTGTGGTCACCTTAGGTCACATCAAAGGACTCACACTGGGGAGAAACCACATAAATGCTTGGAATGTGGAAAGAGCTTTAGTCACAGTGGTTCCCTTAGGTTACATCAAAGGATTCACACTGGGGAGAAACCACATAAATGCTTGGAATGTGGAAAGAGTTTTAGTCAGAGTGATTACCTTAAGTTACATCAAAGGATTCACACTGGGGAGAAACCACATAAATGCATGGAATGTGGAAAGAGTTTTCGTCACAGTGGTTCCCTTAGAGGACATCAAAGGATTCACACTGGGGAGAAACCACATAAATGCTTGGAATGTGGAAAGAGTTTTAGTCAGAGTGGTCTCCTGAGGTCACATCAAAGGACTCACACTGGGGAGAAACCACATAAATGCTTGGAATGTGGAAAGAGCTTTAGTCACAGTGGTTCCCTTACGATACATCAAAGGACTCACACTGGGGAGAAACCACATGAATGCACGGAATGTGGAAAGAGCTTTAGTAGCAGTGGTGCCCTTAGGTCACATGAAAGGACTCACACTGGGGAGAAACCACATAAATGCTTGGAATGTGGAAAGAGCTTTGGTCAGAGTGGTAACCTTAGGTCACATCAAAGGACTCACACTGGGGAGAAACAACATAAATGCTTGGAATGTGGAAAGAGTTTTAGTCACAGTGGTGTCCTTAGGTTACATCAAAGGACTCACACTGGGGAGAAACCACATAAATGCACGGAATGTGGAAAGAGCTTTAGTCGGACTGATCATCTTAGGTCACATCAAAGGACTCACACTGGGGAGAAACCACATAAATGCTTGGAATGTGGAAAGAGTTTTACTCAACGTTGGCACCTTAGGTCACATCAAAGGACTCACACTGGGGAGAAACCACATAAATGCTTGGAATGTGGAAAGAGTTTTAGTCACAGTGGTGTCCTTAGGTTACATGAAAGGACTCACACTGGGGAGAAACCACATAAATGCACAGAATGTGGAAAGAGCTTTAGTCAGTGTGGTCGCCTTAGGTCACATCAAAGGATTCACACTGGGGAGAAACCACATAAATGCTTGGAATGTGGAAAGAGTTTTAGTCAGAGTGATTACCTTAAGTTACATCAAAGGATTCACACTGGAGAGAAACCACATAAATGCATGGAATGTGGAAAGAGTTTTAGTCAATGTTGTCAACTTAGGTCACATCAAAGGACTCACACTGGGGAGAAACCACATAAATGCTTGGAATGTGGAAAGAGTTTTCGTCACAGTGGTTCCCTTAGAGGACATCAAAGGATTCACACTGTGGAGAAACCACATAAATGCTTGGAATGTGGAAAGAGTTTTAGTCAGAGTGGTCTCCTGAGGTCACATCAAAGGACTCACACTGGGGAGAAACCACATAAATGCACGGAATGTGGAAAGAGCTTTAGTAGCAGTGGTGCCCTTAGGTCACATGAAAGGACTCACACTGGGGAGAAACCACATAAATGCATGGAATGTGGAAAGAGGTTTAGTAAGAGTCGTAACCTTAGGTCACATGAAAGAACTCACACTAGGGAGAAACCACATAAATGCTTGGAATGTGGAAAGAGCTTCAGTATTAATAGTCATCTTAGGAAACATAGAAGAACTCACACTGGGGAGAAACCACATGAATGCACGGAATGTGGAAAGAGCTTTAGTAGCAGTGGTGCCCTTAGGTCACATGAAAGGACTCACACTGGGGAGAAACCACATAAATGCTTGGAATGTGGAAAAAGCTTCAGTATTACTAGTATTTTGGTTCCATCAAAGAATTCACACTGGGGAGAAACCACATAAGAGTGCTGTCCTGTGAAGATGCTGGCCACAGAGACTGGTGAAACGGTAGGAAGAACAACCTTCAGAACATGGCCAAGGAACCCAAAAAACCCACAACAACCAAACCACATAAACGCTTGGAATGTGGAAAGATCTTTAGTTGCAGTGGTGCCCTTAGGTTACATGAAAGAACACACACTGGGGAGAAACTGTATGAATGCATGGAATGTGGAAAGAATTTTAGTCAGAGTGGTCACCTTAGATGTTCGGTTTTATGGAGTACAACAGATGATGGAACTTATGCTAAGCGAAAGTCCTTGGTGGAAAGATAACTGAGGGAGTGACAGCCAGCAATGTATTTTATTCACGGCTGGGTGGGAACAAAATTTTCTCTCTGTTAACAAATCAAAATGTGCTTTTTTACTTTTTATATATTTATTTTTTAAGTTTAAATACTTTTGCATGTCTTTAATAGAAAATATAAGGATTTTTTTTCCTTTTTATCATTGTATTTTTAGGAAGTTTGAAGGGTTCTGAAGATGTACACTCTGTCTTTCTAGATTATGAGCTCCAGTGTTCTAATGTGTTCGTATTTTAGATTCAAACACAAATTTTCCCTACTATCTACATTTAAATTCCTGAATCTTTTTACAAGATGCAACAATGTATTTTATGTAAGCCTGTAGTTTTTCCATAACTATCTGACTTTGGGATTTGAAGATCTGTACCAACAGTTTTTTCCTCATGCTTGTAAGACTATCTTACATATTTCTTGGATTTAGTATATTTATGTATGGAATCTAGAAATGATGTGAATAAATGAACTTGTACAGAATTAACAAGTTTTGGAATTACCCGGAATCATTGCAACAATGAAAAGAGTTCTTATGAGATACCCAGATGAGCTTCAAACCCTTTGTCACTGGTTGTCTATCTGACAGAGAAAGTTGGGCTGAACCCATCCTGACTGGATTCCCGTCCTTTCCAGAGAAGAGGAGGGAAAAGCCCATGGAGTGTTGGCTGGGTGCCAACTCCAAAAACCCATTCTTATTTATTTATTTATTATTTGATTTCAACCCCGCCTCTCTAGACAGAGTCTAATTGGGGCGGCTTACAAACAGTTATAAAACATCATGAAGTATAATCATATATAATGTCATATAACTATTAAAATACAGTGGTGCCCCGCATATCGACGTTAATCCATTCCGGATTAATCATTGCTATCTGGAAACATCGCTGAACAGAACAAAAAAGCCCATAGAAATGCATTAAAACACGATTAATGCATTCCTATGGGCTTAAAACTCAACATTGAGTGAAGATCCTCCATAGGGGTGGCCATTTTTGGTGCCTCTAAAGCGAGGCAACACAGTGGGCGGCTATTTTGGAACCACCAATCAGCTGGCCAAAAATGGGGCCTTTGGCATTTTCCCCCAGCTGAGCAGCTGGAGCTTCAAAGCCCTGCCGCTCAGCTGGGGGGAAATGGCGGTGGTCGGTTGGCAGTGGCTTTGGAAGGACCCCGAAGCCACCGCCGACTGCCGACATTTGCTTTCCAAGCTCTCAAAGGGCTTTCCCCTGACAATGGAGAAAGCCCTTTGAAAGCTCGGAAGGCTCTCGGCAGCGGCAGGGTAGGGGGGTCCGGATGGCTTCCAGGCGAAGCACTGGAAGCCATCCGACCCCCCTACCCTGCCCCTGCCACCAGGAGCCTTGCCACGCCCGCCTATCCCAGCCATGCTCGGACTCCCAGGAGGGTAGGGGGGTCGGTTGGCAGTGGCTTTGGAAGGACCCCGAAGCCACCGCCGACTGCCGACATTTGCTTTCCAAGCTCTCAAAGGGCTTTCCCCTGACAATGGAGAAAGCCCTTTGAAAGCTCAGAAGGCTCTCGGCAGCGGCAGGGTAGGGGGGTCCGGATGGCTTCCAGGCGAAGCACTGGAAGCCATCCGAACCCCCTACCCTGCCCCTGCCACCAGGAGCCTTGCCACGCCCGCCTATCCCAGCCATGCTCGGACTCCCAGGAGTCCGAGCATGGCTGGGATAGGCGGGCGCGGGGCGGCTCCAAGGAGAAAGGCCAGATCGACTCCCTCCCCTGCACTCCTTCCCAAGCGCCCATCAGCTGGGTGAAAATGGGAAACCGGGTGCGGGGCGGCTCCAAGCAGCAGCAGAGGCAGGCAGGGGGGGTCTGGATGGCTTCCAGTGCTTTGCCTGCCCCCACCACCGGGAGCCACGCAACGCCCGCCTATCCCAGCCATGATCGGACTCCTGGGAGTCCAAGCATGGCTGGGATAGGCGGGTGTGGGGCAGCTCCAATGAGAAAGGCCAGATCGGCTCCTGCCTTCCTTCCCCACCGGGCACCTCCTCCGCTGCTGCAAGCACCATCGGGGCAGCCCTTTGGTGCTTGCAGCACCGGAGGAGATGCCTGGTGGAGAAGAAGGCAGGAGCCGATCTGGCATTTCTCCCCCACCGGGCAAGCGGAGGTCAAGATGGGGGGAAAAGCTGGCCAGCGCTTGGGAAGGAGCGTGAGGGAGCCCTCCCCTGCACTCCTTCCCAAGCGCCCGTCAGCTGGGGGGAAAAGCCAGCCTGCGCTTGGGAAGGAGCGCAGGTGAGCCCTCCCCGCCCTCCTTCCCAAGCACCTGTCAGCTGGGGGGAAATTGGGCCTATGGGGAAAAATCGCAAAGCGATTTTTCCCCATAAGGAACATCGCAATGTGATTGCTTTTGCGATCGCAAAATCCACATCGGTATGCGGATTCGTCGTTAAACGGGGCGCCCATCAAGCGAGGCACCAATGTATTTCATAAGACAATCACATGATTAAATCAACAAATTTAGAAGTTCAAGATGGAGAAAAAGAAAACTAAAGAGAAAAAAGAATCAAGTGTTGAGTGGAGGGAAGGCCCGCCTAAAGAGCTAAGTCTTTAAATGACTCTTAAAAACACCCAGAGAAGACTTCCGGCTTGATGTCGCGACGAGACAGCAGCAGGAGGACAGAGCTCTGTCCCCTGGGCTGAATCCTGACCTTGTTCGGGACACCGTAGGGTGTCGGAACCACCCTGGAGGGGTGGTGAACTGGGGGGGGGAAGCCTGTTGATCACGGGGGGGGGGGGCGGCGGCCACCCTATTCAATCCAGGAAACTCCCAAATCAGCGAACAGGCAGAAACAAGCAGCTTCGGCTTGCTTGCAAGTCGCTGGCAGCCAGCCAAAGAAGCAAGAACCAGCCTTTTGACATTGCTGTTTACCATCGGGTGAGACTTTTATAAGTAGGCATCCTTCAGTCTCGAAAGACTATGGTATCGTGCTCTGTATGGAGGACTTGGAACAGCGTCTAGTGTGGCTGAGGAGGCCAATACGAGAGTGACAATCCCTTCCACACTGGAGACAAATCCAATCTGTCCCCTGTCCAGCTCCCTGGTTTTGCTTCCTTTGTGACTTCCTCTTTGCCTCAGCCTGCTGGACAAGGGTCTCTTCAAATTGGGAGAGGCCATGATGCACTGCCTGCCTCCAGGCTGAACGATCAGATGTCAGAGTTTCCCATCTGTTGAGGTCTATTCCTAAGGCCTTCAGATCCCGCTTGCAGATATCCTTGTATTGCAGCTGTGGTCTCCCTCTGGGGCGATTTCCCTGCACTAATTCTCCATATAGGAGATCCTTTGGAATCCGACCATCAGCCATTCTCACAACGTGCCCAAGCCAGCGTAGACGTCGCTGTTTCAGTAATGTATGCATGCTGAAAATTCCAGCTCGTTCTAGGACTATTCTATTTGGAACTCTGTCCTGCCAGGTGATACCAAAAATCCGTCGTAGGCAACGCATATGGAAGGTGTTCAGCTTCCTCTCCTGCCGGGCACAAAGGGTCCAGGACTCGCTGCAGTACAGGAGTGTGCTTAGGACACAGGCTCTATAGACTTGGATCTTTGTATGTGTCGTCAGCTTCTTATTGAGCCATACTCTCTTTGTGAGTCTAGAGAACATGGTGGCTGCTTTGCCAATGCGTTTATCCAGCTCGACATCCAGAGAGAGGGTGTCAGAGATGGTTGAGCCAAGGTACACAAAGTCATGGACAACCTCCAATTCTTGCGTGGAGATGGTAATAGAGGGAGGGGAGTCCACACCCTGGCCCATGACTTGTGTTTTCTTCAGGCTGATTGTTAGTCCAAAGTCTTGGCAGGCCTTGCTGAAACGGTTCATGAGTTGTTGGAGGTCTTCAGCAGAGTGGGCAACAATGGCTGCATCGTCTGCAAAGAGGAAGTCCCTCATGTATTTCAGCTGGACTTTGGTCTTTGCTCTCAATCTAGAGAGATTAAAGAGCTTTCCATCTGATCTAGTCCGGAGATAGACACCTTCTGTTGCAGTTCCAAAGGCATGCTTCAGCATGACAGCAAAAAAGATCCCAAAAAGTGTTGGTGCGAGGACACAGCCCTGTTTCACTCCGCTTCGGATGTCAAAGGGATCTGATGTTGAGCCGTCAAAAACTACAGTGCCTTTCATTCCATCGTGGAAGGACCTGATGATGTTAAGGAGACGAGGTGGACATCCAATCTTGGGAAGTATTTTGAAAAGGCCATCCCTGCTAACCAAGTCAAATGCTTTTGTAAGGTCTATGAAGGCCACTAAGAGTGGCTGTTGTTGTTCCCTGCATTTCTCCTGCAACTGTCGGAGGGAGAATACCATGTCAGTGGTGGATCTATTTGCTCGAAATCCACACTGTGATTCCGGATAGACTCTGTCTGCAAGCACCTGGAGCCTCTTCAGCACAGCACGGGCAAGCAGCTTCCCTACAACGCTAGGGACTTTTATAACTAATTGCTTATACCCCTGAAAAATTCCTATACAGTATATGGAAAAAGAAATGCTGTCCCTCAGAAAGTAAAAAGCGGCAGAAGATCTGGTGAGAGGGATAGCTGATGGAAAGGAAATAACTTTAAAATATACTTTGAGACTATTACAGTTTGATGCTGTGAAGCTTGAGAAATTTTCCTGCAACCTATATTTGATAATCTGAATTTTATTTTGACTATTTGGAATCTCTTGGCGTGGAGCCCAGGAGCTGTGACCTTGACTACTTGGCTGTTATTCCCTTTTGACTTCCTCTGAGCTTGGCTAGGAAATTAACCCTAAAGTGGACTTTTAAGGCCATCAGCCGTGGATACAATATTGCAATGGCACAACAAGGAGAATTCTGGAACGGAATAAAACTTGCACTTGAAAGAATATTGGATACCGTGAAATCTCACTATGAAAAAGCAAAATTAGCTAATCAACATCAGATGGATTGTGGTCTGCAGGCAGCAGGGAGCGTCAAGGGAGGAGATGGGAATATCTCAGATGAGGCATCCCAATTAAAACAGCAGCTTGAGGAAATTGTTCCAAGAGAGGCACCGGTCTTGGATCAGGGAGGAGTGCCAGGGAGGGACAAGGGGAAAAAGACAGCAAAATTAACCAGAAGATGCCTGGAGGACTCACTGAGGATGGACTGGGTGCATAGAGATTTGGTGGGCATAGATCAGACCTATAAAATGGCTTCAGAGGACATGAGGGATGACAGAAAACTTGAAAACACAGCAATATTAAATGAGAAAGAAATTAGAGAGGGAATTACCTAGAAAGATGAAAAAAGGGAAAACAAGGAAGGGCCCCTTAATATTGAAAACAGGTTTATATTCACCATTTGGATTTGTAAAAGGGTATATTCTGTATATTAAAAAGGAGAATTAAATTGAAATAAGGGAGGCCTAATTAGAGTAAAGATGTAATATGGTGATTTTTTATTTTAGGTAAACTAAATTAGATATAAAGCTGCGTTATGGATCTGGAACCATCTTTAATAAAAATGTTACTAGAAGACGGTTAATAGAAGAATTATTAGAAGAATTTTATATAATATGAAAGTAATGTTATGATAGTGGTCATATTGTGTACTAAAATCTGTATGTGAATGGTTTGAATGCTTGAAAGATGTTTGGAATTGGGGGGGACAACCAGGAAAACACTGAGATGTAAAAAACAAATAATTGTAAGCAAAATATGTAACACGATGTCTGATAAGCACAAAACAATGTAGATAGACCGGAAAACTAATAAAATGTTTAAAACACAAAACACCCAGCGATGATGCCACGGTGATTTCCAGTGGCAAGGTGTTCCATAGTCGAGGGGCCAATGCCAAGAAGGCCCAGTTTCTTGTTCTTTCTTTCTGGGCTTCTCTCAGCATCAGGCCCCTCAGCCATCTTTCCTGGCTAAAATGGGTGACACAGGTAGATCTAGGTAGGAGAAGGCATTCCGCCATGTATCAAGGTCGTAAACTGTTTAGGGCTTTATAAGTCGTCATTAACACTTGAAATGGATAGGAAATGAATTTGAAGCCAATGCAAGGTGGCAAGAGTGGGAGAGATATGCTGGTATTTTCTCGTTCCACTGAGAATCTGACCACCGCATTTTGCACCATTTGAAGTTTCCACCTCAATCTCAAAGGTAGCCCCACATAGAGTGCATTACAGTGGTCTAATCTTGAAATTACGAGCGCATGGACAAGAGTGGTGAGCACCCCAACATCAAGATAGGGACGCAGCTGGGCAATCCACCGCAGATGGAAATAGACAGAGCGGACCACTGACACCACCTGGGTCTCCATAATGAGTGCTGGGTCCAGATGTACTCCCAAGCTGTGAACCTCATTCTTTGCAGTGAGAGTCACTCCCCCAAAAGAGGGGGAGCTTCCCAAACCACAGATGGAGGGGCCATCCACCCTCAGGACCTCTGTCTTGTCCGGGTTCAGCCCCAGCCCATTCTCCTGCATCCACTACAGTACAGCCTCCAGGCAGCGCTCAAAGGACAGGATGGCATCCACTGAGGTAGGTGAAAAAGAGATGTAGAGCTGTGTGTCATCAGCGTACTGATGGCACAAAGCCCCACCCCCCCTGATGACCCCTCCCAGTGGCCTCATATAGATGTTAAACAGCATTGGAGAGATGATCGAACCCTGTGGAACTCCACAATTGAGGCTCCACAGGGCCGAAACACTCTCTCCAAGATGGACTCACTGAGGGTGGTCCTCCAAGAAGGAATGGAGCCAGGCAAGTGCCTGTCCACAGATTCCCGACTCGGAGAGCCTCCCCAGGAGGATACCGTGGTCGACAGTATCAAAGGCTGCTGAAATGTCGAGGAGGACCAACAAGGACATATTGCTCCTGTCAGCCTCACTGAACACGTCACCCAGTGTGACCAGTGCCATTTCCGTATCATGGCATGGCCTGAAGCCTGACTGAAATGGGTCCAGGGCATTGGTTTCATTTAAAAGAGCCTGCATCTGATCGGTGTCAAAAGGTTCGCCTTTTCCCTCAGGCGGCCCCTCCATGTCAGCAGGAAATAATAAAGGCTGAGTCCTTATAACTTTAACAACAGAACTTTTATTGCTACCTCCACTCTCCAGCACTCCCTTTAACGGTTCCAACGGTTTACAACTGGGCAACAAGTCCTCATCAACATGCTCCAAACTTTGAACATAGTCCCAGGGGGTCAACGGCGATGGTCCCCAAAGGGTTTCTTGTAACCCATTGAGAGGGTGGGGGACTCCTCTTGGCACAAATTGTCCCACAGCATTTGTGCCGAATCCACCCCCTCTCATCCGGACCCTCATCAAACTCCCCTCTTCTCCAACCACGCTCCTGCTGCAATTCTTCTTCTTCCCATGGAGCAACGATTACAACCATCACTGAGACCAATTCCGGATAGATCGCGACCTATAAGGAAAAGTTCCGCCTGCTGATTTGAAGCTTCGCTTATCCAGTCAGCAAAGTGTGATCGTCTAGCAGCCTTGACCTTAGCCAGGTAACAGTTAGTTGCGATCCTAACAGCTCTCTTATCCGTCAGTTTGTCTCTCCAAATGCACTCTAGCTTTCTCCTATTTCGCTTCATAGCTCGTAGTTCCTGATTATACCAGGCCCCTGGCCGAGCTCTGCGGTGGAGAGGGCATTTAGGAGCGATGGTTTCTACAGCCCTAGTTGCGGCAGCAATCCAGCCATCAACCAGAGCTTTGACAGGAGCGCCAGATAGATCAGCTGGAATCCCTCTCATGGTATCTTGGAATTGTAATGGATCCAGTAACCTTCGAGGACGGACCATCAAAATAGATCCCTGAGACGTTACATTTTATTAGGTGATTCTTCACTTGTTAGGAATAAATCTTGACACTCCTCCTTAAATTTATATATTGTTTAAACACATCTGATTACATATATACACAAGTTTTTCAGTTGTTAATTTTCGTGAAAATATCAGACATATTATTTGTGGTGATGGCGGAACGAAGGAAAAGCTAATTGCTCTGGAGAGAGAGAACAAAGGAATCAACAGCAGTTGTCAGAGCCAGCAGAGTCTTCTGACAACGCCCCAAGGGCTCTTTTTATTGACTTAGCATGATTACACAGTATGTTATGAGAGAAACAGGTAGGATGGTGGTTACCTAATCATTAACTAGGATTGGCTAAAATAACACTTTGCTCTTATGCTCTACCTCTAAGTGAAAGGGCAGAAGAAAGGGCTATCGCACCTGCCAGCCACTGCCATATCCTGCCAGGAGTGTGTGCACATCACTGAAACAGAATCACAGCATCAACCTTTAGGCAGAAGTTTCCCACATCTCCCCCCCCCTTTTTTTTTGGTTTATTAAGCAAAGGCACATATTCTTTCATATTTTTGCAGACTACATCTAAGTTTTTTTGGTGAAGGCCTGAGGGTGAAGCTTTGAGACAGGTAGTTATGGAAAAGAAGGTTGGTGTACATTGAATAAAGCAACAGCAGCTTATAAGGAGTATGGAGAGTATAATTCCATACATTAATTAACAGTGTGAAGCCATCCAAAGTGGGGTAGCCATGACCACAAACTGTCCCACCAGGAGGGGAGTATGTCCTGTCTTATGTTATTGGCAAGCTGTCTAAGCTGAGCAAGCTGATTATTTACTGAATGACAATTATCAGATAAGTTAAAGCAACAGAGATTGGCAAAAGACTCACAACCAATGTGATTGCGCAACATGAGATAATTCAATGCTGCACGGTTGTCTAAAATAGTGTCACGTAGCTGTTGTTCCTGATCAGCAGGGCAATAGCAGTGGAAGTGCAGTTAATGGCTCTAGCTAAGGAGCACACAATGTTGGCAGGAGTGCGGGAATTATGAACAGCAAGGCCAGGGACACCAACAAGCAATACAGCCAGCGAAACATACAGTGGTGCCTCGTTCAACGAGTGCACCGTACAACAATGAATTCGCATAGCGATCCCTTTTTGGGGATCGCTAATGCGAAGGCATCCTGATCGTTCTAATGGGCAAAAATAGCTTTGTGAAGATCGGTAAGCGTTTTGCTTACCGATCTTCGCAAAATGAAGCCCGACGATCAGCTGTTCGGCGGCCAAAATGCCCACCGGAAGCCCCGAAATGGCAGCGCGCAGCGTTTTCGCACCCTCCCCTCGCTTAACGAGGGCGCGAAAATGGCTGACGGCTATGGACAACATCGCTGAACGGTGAGTTTTCTGCCCATTTGGAACGCATTAAACGATGTTTAATGCATTCCAGTGGGTTTTTTTGATCCTTTCAGCGATGTTTCGCTATAGCGAAGGTTTTGCTGCCTTGTCGTGGCGAAGGGGCTTGAGTAACTCAGAGAAACTATGGGCTATGCCGTGCAGGGACACCCAAGACGGACAGGACATAGTGGAGAGTTCCGACTAAACGCAATCCACCTGGAGTAGGAAATGGCAAGCCACTCCAGTATCTTTGCCAAGAACGCCCCATGATCAGAAACAAAAGGCTAAAAGATATGACGCTGGAAGATGGGCCCCTCAGGTCGGAAGGCGTCCAACATGCTACTGAGGAAGAGCGGAGGACAAGTACAAGTAGCTCCAGAGCTAATGAAGTGGTTGGGCCAAAGCCGAAAGGACGCTCAGCTGTGGACGTGCCTGGAAGTGAAAGGAAAATCCAATGCTGCAAAGAAAAATACTGCATAGGAACCTGGAATGTAAGATCTATGAACACTGGGAAGCTGGAGGTGGTCAAACAGGAGATGGCAAGAATAAACATCGACATCCTGGGCATCAGTGAACTAAAATGGACAGGAATGGGCGAACTCAGCTCAGATGATTATCATATCTACTATTGTGGACAAGAATCCCGTAGAAGGAATGGAGTAGCCGTCATAGTCAACAAAAGAGTGGGAAAAGCTGTAATGGGATACAATCTCAAAAATGATAGAATGATGTCAATACGAATCCAAGGCAGACCATTCAACATCACAATAATCCAAGTTTATGCACCAACCAGCATTGCTGAGGAGACTGAAATTGAACAATTCTATGAAGATCTACAACACCTTCTAGAACTGACACCAAAGAAAGATGTTCTTCTCATTCTAGGGGACTGGAATGCTAAAGTAGGGAGCCAAGAGATAAAAGGAACAACAGGGAAGTTTGGCCTTGGAGTTCAGAACGAAGCAGGACAAAGGCTAATAGAGTTTTGTCAAGAGAATAAGCTGGTCATCACAAACACTCTTTTCCAACAACACAAGAGGCGACTCTATACATGGAAATCACCAGATGGGCAATATCGAAATCAGATTGATTATATTCTCTGCAGCCAAAGATGGAGAAGCTCTATACAGTCAGCAAAAACAAGACCTGGAGCTGACTGCGGTTCTGATCATCAGCTTCTCATAGCAAAATTCAAGCTTAGACTGAAGAGATTAGGAAAAACCACTGGGCCACTCAGGTATAATCTAAACCAAATCCCTTATGAATACACAGTGGAAGTAAAGAACAGATTTAAGGAACTAGATTTGGTGGACAGAGTGCCTGAAGAACTTTGGATAGAGGCTCGTAACATTGTCCAGGAGGCAGCAACGAAAACCATCCCAAAGAAAAGGAAATGCAAGAAAGCAAAGTGGCTGTCCAACGAGGCCTTAGAAATAGCAGAGAGGAGAAGGGAAGCAAAATGCAAGGGAGATAGGGAAAGTTACAGAAACTTGAATGCAGACTTCCAAAGAATAGCAAGGAGAGACAAGAGGGCCTTCTTAAATGAACAATGCAAAGAAATAGAGGAAGATAACAGAAAAGGAAAGACCAGAGATCTGTTCAGGAAAATTGGACATATTAGAGGAACATTTTGCGCAAAGATGAACATGATAAAAGACAAAAATGGGAGGGACCTAACAGAAGCAGAAGACGTCAAGAAGAGGTGGCAAGAATACACGGAGGAATTATATCAGAAAGATGTGGATATCCCGGACAACCCAGACAATGTAGTTGCTGACCTTGAGCCAGACATCCTGGAGAGCGAAGTCAAGTGGGCCTTAGAAAGCCTGGCTAACAACAAGGCCAGTGGAGGTGATGGCATTCCAGTTGAACTATTTAAAATCTTGAAAGATGATGCTGTTAAGGTGCTACATTCAATATGCCAGCAAGTTTGGAAAACTCAACAGTGGCCAGAGGATTGGAAAAGATCAGTCTACATCCCAATCCCAAAGAAAGGCAGTGCCAAAGAATGCTCCAACTACCGTACAATTGCACTCATTTCACACGCTAGCAAGGTTATGCTCAAAATCCTCCAAGGTAGGCTTCAGCAGTATGTGGACCGAGAACTCCCAGAAGTACAAGCTGGATTCCGAAGAGGCAGAGGAACTCGAGACCAAATTGCTAACTTGCGCTGGATTATGGAGAAAGCCAGAGAGTTCCAGAAAAATATCTACTTCTGCTTCATTGACTATGCGAAAGCCTTTGACTGTGTGGACCACAGCAAACTATGGCAAGTTCTTAAGGAAATGGGAGTGCCTGACCACTTTATCTGTCTCCTGAGAAACCTATATGTGGGACAGGAAGCAACAGTTAGAACTGGTCATGGAACAACTGAGTGGTTCAAAATTGGGAAAGGAGTACGGCAAGGCTGTATATTGTCCCCCAGCTTATTTAACTTATATGCAGAATACATCATGCGGAAGGCTGGACTGGAAGAAACCCAAGCCGGAATTAAGATTGCCGGAAGAAATATCAACAACCTCCGATATGCAGATGATACCACTCTGATGGCAGAAAGTGAGGAGGAATTAAAGAACCTTGTAATGAGAGTGAAAGAGGAGAGTGCAAAAAACGGTCTGAAACTCAACATCAAAAAAACTAAGATCATGGCCACTGGTCCCATCACCTCCTGGGAAATAGAAGGGGAAGATATGGAGGCAGTGTCAAATTTTATCTTCCTGGGCTCCATGATCACTGCAGATGGAGACAGCAGCCCTGAAATTAAAAGGCGCCTTCTTCTTGGGAGGAAAGCGATGACAAATCTGGACAGCATCTTGAAAAGCAGAGACATCACCTTGCCAACAAAAGTCCGAATAGTCAAAGCTATGGTTTTTCCTGTCGTGATGTATGGAAGTGAGAGCTGGACCATAAAGAAAGCAGACCGCCGAAGAATTGATGCCTTTGAATTGTGGTGCTGGAGGAGGCTCTTGAGAATCCCCTGGACTGCAAGGAGAACAAACCTATCAGTTCTAAAGGAAATCAACCCTGAGTGCTCACTGGAAGGACAGATCCTGAAGCTGAGGCTCCAGTACTTTGGCCATCTAATGAGAAGAAAAGACTCCCTGGAAAAGACCCTGATGTTGGGAAAGTGTGACGGCAAGAGGAGAAGGGGACGACCGAGGATGAGATGGCTGGACAGTGTCTGCGAAGCAACCAACATGAACCTGACACAACTCCGGGAGGCAGTAGAAGACAGGAGGGCCTGGCGTGCTCTGGTCCATGGGGTCACGAAGAGTCGGACACGACTAAACGACTAAACACACACACAATCCGGAACGGATTAACCTCGCTATGCGAGGCACCACTGTATTCTGCTTTGGATAACAAAATAATTTTACCATCACAAGTACTATCAAGAGATAAACTTTCTCATCTCAGCCGAGTTGAGGAATTCTGCAAAGCAAAAGGTTGCATTAAGTTGATTACTAATCTACTAAGACAGCATTGTGTTTCTGACAGACTGGCTGGAATGTAGCTAAACGTACGTTAACCACATGTAAAAAAACACCACCCTGTAAGTAAGATGATATTTGCTAAATTATACGAAATGTTGATAGCATGAGTACAATTCCATGTGGCTTTGGTTGTAGAAATGCACGTGTCAGAGGAACAGTTGATGACATTAAGTAATCATAGCTTTGGAAATAGGTAAGTAAGAACACAGAAGAGTTGTTTGGCGCGATGGTGACCTTTGATTACAAGATCTATAATCGCATTTAGAATGGAGTAAACATTTCAGGGAGGAGTGTTAGATAAATAAAGCCATTCTGCTATATAAATGGCCTTGTCAGACTTCGGGCTACACAAAAACCCAGTAGGCAATTGGGGAGTGTTCAAGATAACCACCTGCAAGGGACCAAGAGAAGGAATGCGGTTGACCATGGTACGTCACAAGGCTCATTAATTGGATGGCACGTTTCATAGCCTTAGTGATGGCTCCACTGTGTGGAGCATTTCTTTAGACAATGGTCATTGATCAACCGAGACAGATGGTCCAGGGAGGCACATTAATGGCAAGATTGCATAGAGGCCTGTATTATTGTGAAGCCAGAGACCTAGGACAGGAGGTCTTATTGGGAGTGCCGTCTCTCCCCAAGGCTTCTAAGGGGATGCAGATCACTCCAACACCTCCCCATCCGAGAATGATGCATCAGGGTCTAGACACTCGGGACTTGGAGGACAAGTTCCTCCCCCCCCGGGGACGGCCCCTCATTGTTGGCAGGAAACAATAAAGGAGTAATCTTGATAACTTTCAAACTTTCATCTTTATTTTCTCCCACATCCACCAGCACATCGCTTACAGAAACAAGGGGTTCTAACAAGCCACAATGTCCTGAAGCATAACTCTTATTATAGTCTCATGAACTCACAAGAGGTGCTCCCCACGCCATCCCTTGGCTTCTGGTTTCTGGGGAGGGGTGCTCCGTATTGCACAGATAGTCCCACAGCACGAATGCCTCACCCACCCTCTTTCATCAGGTCCTTCAGAATGTTTATATTTCGACGCTTCCCACTCACGCTTCAATTCCGTTTCTCTAGGCGCCACAATTACTGTCCACTCTCGTGCCACCACTCGTTGGGGTCTCTCTCCTTCACGGTCTGGATCTGGCAACAGTCCTCCCACTCTTAAGTTCGGAAAGTCCTTCATAAGACCCTGGGTGTGCACTCTTTCAAACACTCTCCTGCAAAAGGAGGGAGAGGCTGAGACATCAAGGAGTGGACACCCAGGATTTGGAAACATTCGAACCTTCACAATTATAAATTGGTCTGCAATTTTGCATAAATCCTTTTCAAGAGATGCCAACCCCAGATGGAAAAGAGAATAGACCCATTTAACACAAAGACTGACCAGTCGATGTTTTTACTGCTTTATGGATTGTGACTCAATTTTAAGTACAGAAAAAAAAAAAGGATTCGGTTGACGTGGCGTGTCTTGGAGAGTAGATGGAAGCAGAGGTAGTCCTCCTGCATTTATAAAAAAGATGTTTCAAAGTACCTGAACTTTTAAAAAGCTGAATTATTAAGCTGTTGTGTTTTTGATATATTTGTGATATAAATATAATTAGGCTTCTCTGTGAATTGAGTATCTTAGGGACAAATTTAAGCTAAAAAGGTAAATGGAGATTTTATTTCTTAGTGGAAATTGTTACTTTACAATATATTTAGACCCAAGAAATGGAAATGGCAGATTCTTTTAAGAACTATATGCAGGAGATTCAAATGAACATTATTAATCAACTTACAGATCAGATCAAAGCCCAAACTCTAGAAATTAAGGTGGTAACTTCAGGACTCAAAGAGGACGTGGAATGGAATATTCAGAAGAAAGACCAATTCACCAAAGCAGTGGGAGTAGCAGAAAATGACAATTTAGAATCAAGACTGAAGAAAGGCAAAATAATGAACTTTTATGAGAGGAACGTCCAGGTGGATGAGCTGTGGATTTATATCAGTGAAAAGATCATACAAAAATGTGTAGTATCTTTTTGTTAGATACTATAGATGGCAACCAGAAGATGACATACCTGTATATGAATAAATGTAGATCTTTGTACCGGGAAAAAATGAAACATCCCCTGAAAGTCAGCCCTAATGCCTTTTTTGGAAGCAAAAATTAATATAAGACCCTGTCTCATTTTCGGGGAAACACGGTTGTAAATATTTATTTATTTATTTATTTATTTATTTATTTATTTATTTATTTATTTATTTATTTATTTATTTATTTATTTATTTATTTATTTATTTATTTATTTATTTATTTATTTATTTATTGTATTTGTACCCTGCCAATCTAGTCATTTCGACCACTCTAAGCGGCTTACAACATAATGATAACAAGTTCTAAAAAATTTACAATTAATTAATTATATGATTCTATAAGATGGGAAAAATAAAAATAAATCAAATAAAGAGAGAGAAAAAGGAAATAGGACAGGAATTAACTGGAAGGGAAGGCCTGCCTTAACATCCATGTTTTTACTTGATTCTTAAAAGTACCCAGCGAGGGTGCAGCACGAATGTCTGGAGGTAGGTTATTCCAGAGACGAGGAGCCACCGCCGAGAAGGCCTGGTTTCTAGTTCTTTCTTTCCGGGCCTCCCTCGGTGTCAGGCTCCTCAGCCTCATCTCCTGGCTCGCACGGGTGACACGGGTAGAACTAGTTGGGAGTAAGCGTTCTGCCAAGTATCGAGGTATATGTTGTTGCACATATAGCTTTAACGTTGATCTGGAGTCAAAATGGGATAGCTTGTCAGAGGCATTATCTAAGAATTTGAGAAGATATGTTAAAGAAAGCTGGAAAATATTTTATGATTGGACTCAGAAACAAATATGAGTAAAGAATATAACATATGTTATGGATTTTAGTATTGTAGCACAGTTATGAAGTCAAGATTATACTAGATATTGTATTACTGTAAACACTTCCCTGTGTATGTTTTGTATGGTGTAATTTTCCTTTCCTTCCACCTCCCCCCCCCCCCGTATTTGTATTCCTTTGATTGTTCTCTGTATTATAATAAAAAATATATCGTGCTGAAAAAAATATTTCAGCCAATAATTCTCTAAAACAAAAATTGGCTTTCTTGAAGTCTAGAATGTGTGTGTGATTATGCTTGGCTTCCCGTTCCACTATGTAACAAATTCCAAGAGAGGGTGGTCACCCCCACCTACGGCTCCCACCACTTCAACCTTATTAATAGACCAGCCTGTGAAAGAGAGAGACCGAACAGACAGGCAAAGAGACACAGAGATCCGGGGTGGGAAACGGGGGCCTTCCATGTCCGAACTAAGCCGTACCTCTTAGGAGGCAGTGGTCCACCTCGGGGGTCAATAGCTGAAGACATCCTGGCTACCTGTAGCCAACCTCCCCGAACCCTTTCTGTTTCAAGGAGCGGGCTCTGCGCTGCCAAAACAAACACAGACACTAGTTTTAAGTTTAGAAGAGGTAGCCCCCCTGTTGTCTGTGCAATACATTGAATAAATAAACCAATAAACCAAAAGGTGGTCCAGGAAAGCTCACATTAAAATATAACAGCTAGTCTTTAAGGGGCCACATGGTGTTTCGACTAGTTTTATTTCTTTGGATTTGATGGGAACAAAATTGATTAGACTTTCCGGGGCCACAAGGTGATGGCCTCGGGTTTCTCTCCCAGCCCTCAGTGTTGCCATCAGGCGGCTCCCCACATGTGGGTCAGTCAAGCAGGCAAGGGATTCTGGGAGCTGTTCCTCCTGCCAAAGGTTGTTCAGGATCAGACCAGCCTTTCCTTCCCACCCCCGCCGGCCAGCAGGACCACCATACCTTGGGCCTGGCCCAGCCCGTTTGTGTGTTTAGTCGTTTAGTCGTGTCCGACTCTTCGTGACCCCATGGACCAGAGCACGCCAGGCCCTTCTGTCTTCTACTGACTCCCGGAGTTGTGTCAGGTTCATGTTGGTTGCTTCGCAGACACTGTCCAGCCATCTCATCCTCGGTCGTCCCTTCTCCTTTTGCCATCACACCTTCCTAACATCAAGGTTTTTTCCAAGGACTCTTTTCTTCTCATGAGATGGCCAAAGTACTGGAGCCTCAGCTTCAGGATCTGTCCTTCCAGTGAGCCCAGCCCAGCAACAGAGATACACGGAAATTCACTAACAGTTGTGTCGTCTCAACAAAGCTGGGATGAAGCAGGACTGTATTTGCGTAAAATAAACCATTAATTTTTTCTTGGCTCTGAGAACAAGTGAGGAAGCTTCTAGAAGTTCCAGATGCGTAAAGCACCCCTGAGCTGTCAGTAGCTGTCTCGGCCCTCTGGGGAAAAGCAGCGCCATTTCCCTCCCATTCTGCTGTGAGTTGGGGGGTCTGCACCTCAACGCGCGTCCTTCCCTTGGCTGGAAGAAAGAGGTCCTTTTTATGTCCTGGACATGATTGATTGATTGATTGATTGATTGATTGATTGATTGATTGATTGATTGATTGATTGATTGATTGATTGATTGATTGATTGATTGATTGATTGATTGGCAATGGCAGGGGCCTCATTCAGCCACGGGGAGGGCCAAGCCCACGGGATCCCCGCATGGACCGGGCTGCTCCGGTCCAGGACACCACTTTCCTCCAGAGGAAGGCGAGCAGTTTCCCCATCGGGGCTTTCCAGGATCACAAGGAAAACTGATCTCACTGCGCTCCACTTCCTTGTGCCTCAAAAACATGTTGCGTCTTGGAGAGGAGGAGGTGTGACTCCGTTTCCCAGGCGATCCAAAGCAGCCCCATCGGCGCCGCCCTCAAGACCCAACCGCGCCCTTCGAGCGCTGTCCTGGGAAAAACTAAGAACCGGGCGGGGATCCAGAAGTGGCGCCAGGATTGGCCGGTGGGAGAAGAGTCCTCCAATGGAGAAAAAAAGCCTGGCAAATGCAGCCGGTTGCTGGGCAGACTTCGCCTGGTCGACGGCATTACATAGTGGAGCGCAACGAGGACTGTTTTCCTTGGGATCCTGGAAAGCTCCGATGGGGAAACTGCTCGCCTTCTGCACGGGGGTGGGGGTGGGGGTTGGATCTGTGATCCTCCAGTTTCTGCTGCCTCTGAAAGAGCGGCTCCATCCCCTTGGGGTCGGGGGGGGGGGGCAAATCCCTTGGCTCAATGTGGCACCTGCAATAATCACTCACTCAAGCAAGCAAGCAAGCAAGCAAGCAAGCAAGCAAGCAAGCAAGCAAGCGATCCATCCAAATATCAGGCTCTCTCACTTTCTGAGCGCCAAGGCAAGAAAATGCGGTGAGCAGCTTCCCGAGGGGGTTTTTGGTCTGTGTGCGAATTATGCAAAGCGATGCCCAATGCGCACATGCCCCCCCCAAAAGTACTCAGCAGTGCAAGGGCTCTTCAGGAGGGGGAGTGGACTCTCCCAGCAGCAAAAGGGGGTCCCCGTTGGTCTCCCATCTGGATCCACTTTTCCTAGTGGACCAGGACCAGCCGAGGAGGGAGAAGCCGCCTTCAATCAATAAGGAAACCTCCTGCCAGTGGTGTCCTCGCTTTCGTTTGGAAAACAGCCAACCTGATCGTCGGTGGGGGTAGGAGAAATGCAGCATCTTAGGCTAAAGAAAACACGAATGGCTCATGTGATCAGC
The DNA here is from genome assembly GCF_051106095.1 of Pogona vitticeps. Taxonomy (NCBI): domain Eukaryota; kingdom Metazoa; phylum Chordata; class Lepidosauria; order Squamata; family Agamidae; genus Pogona; species Pogona vitticeps. The sequence continues at coordinate 9,989,935 of NC_135784.1, forward strand.
AACCATATGGAAATAAAATCATTCTGTTTCCCACCAGCTTCCCCTGTGATTGAGCTTGCTGGGGTGGTGAGCTGTTACTATTTTAAATTTTATATAAAAGGTCTATTGCAATTTTACTATTTTGATGTCATTCCTTAGATTCCTTAGCAGTGTTAGAAACAATTTGAGCTACTTTGGGAGATAGAACTCAAAATAATAGAAAAACAATTTGAGGTGCTTCACGTTGTTTGCTTGGGTGAACATTATTTATATCATGATGCAGTAAAACACTGACAGTAGCACTAAGCAGTAAGTCAGCAGTATAGAAATGCATGAAATGAAGAAACAGGTTTTAAACAAGTAAGACGTGAATATTATGTCACTGTTTTATCTTTCATGCCTCTTATATCCCAGGAGGAAATGTCTGATGAATCCCAAAGGGAACTGGAGTTCACAAACACAGTCAGCTCCATTTGAGGCTGAATCCAAGGGAACAATCAAGGAGGTCATGAAGGGTTGAAGGGACAGGCCCTTCCCCATAAGCAGTGGGTCCTCCCCCCCCCCACCTTGGGTCACCCAGGTGTTTTTGGACCGCAATTCCCCAAAGCTTTCCCAACCAGCTCTGCTGGCCTGGGTTTGTGGGAAGAGCCATCCAGGAACTCCTAGATTCCCCAAGGTTGGGAACCACTAACTAGAGAACCGACAAGGAATCCAAAGGTCATCTAGTCTAACCCCCTTCCCATTGGCAGAAAGAAGCTGCTGCTCCAACGTCCCTGACAGGGAGACTGTGGAGCAAGAGGGGACCTGCAAGGAGGAGGTGACTTCTCCACCACCACCTAAGACTTCCCCAAATCTTTCTCTTGGACGGTCACCCTAACCCCTTGGGTAACAGACCCTTTGGGAGAAAAGACACCAGACTATGTTTCATTGGACCGAGTTTCCTGGTTTCATGAAACAGGGTGCAGCAAATACTGATGCACAGTTGTGGGGATGCCCAGCCAACCGGAGACCCTGGGCTAAGGATACTGACCTTTTCTACACTCTTGGCAAAGCAAGCTTGTTTCCTTTCTTCTGCAGACGTCTATTGTCCCTTCCAAATGGTCACTCCCTTTGGGAACAGACTGGGTCCCCCCTTGGAAAACCAGTATGAGCCCCCGCCTTGGTCGAACGCCCTGTCACAATCCAGACCTCCATCAATTGGGGAAGATACTCCATCTTCTGATTGGTTCAAAATTGGGAAAGGAGTACGACAAGGCTGTAGATTGTCCCCCGGCTTATGCAGAATACATCATGCGGAAGGCTGGACTGGAGGAATCCCAAGCTGGAATTAAGATTGCCGGAAGAAATATCAACAACCTCCGATATGCAGATGACACCACTCTGATGGCAGAAAGTGAGGAGGAATTAAGGAACTTTGTAATAAGGGTGAAAGAGGAGAGTGCAAAAAATGGCCTGAAACTCAACATCAAAAAAAAACTAAGATCATGGCCACTGGTCCCATCACCTCCTGGCAAATAGAAGGGGAAGATATGGAGGCAGTGACAGATTTTATTTTCTTGGGCTCCATGATCACTGCAGATGGAGACAGCAGCCACAAAATTAAAAGACACCTTTTTCTTGGGAGGAAAGCGATGACAAACTTAGACAGCATCTTAAAAAAGCAGAGACATCACCTTGCCAACAAAAGTCCGAATAGTCAAAGCTATGGTTTTTCCTGTCGTGATGTATGGAAGTGAGAGTTGGACCATAAAGAAAGCAGACTGCCGAAGAATGGATGCCTTTGAATTGTGGTGCTGGAGGAGACTCTTGAGAGTCCCCTGGACTGGAGGCAGAACAAATCTATCAGTTCTAAAGGAAATCAACCCTGAGTGCTCACTGGAAGGACAGATCCTGAAGCTGAGGCTCCAGTACTTTGGCCATCTCATGAGGAGAGAAGACTCCTTGGAAAAGACCTTGATGTTAGGAAAGTGTGATGGCAAGAGGAGAAGGGGACGACAGAGGATGAGATGGCTGGACAGTGTCTGCGAAGCAACCAACATGAATTTGTCACAACTATGGGAGGCAGTGGAAGACAGGAGGGCCTGGCGTGCTCTGGTCCATGGGGTCACGAAGAGTTGCACACGACTAAACAACTAAACGACTAAACGAACGAACGAACTCCGTCTTCCAGGTGAGGTTCTCGAGCAGGTGAGTCCTGGCCACTGGGCGTCCTCCTGATTCAGTGGAGAAGTCCAGCTGCCAGGACTCAAGTGCCCCCCATCGCAAAGTTTCATGAGCCAAACAGGAGAGATCTGCCCCAGGATGACAAGGACCGTGAAGGAAGAAACAAACAAGTTTTTGATATTGTAATAGGTAGAATTTTTTAACCAAAAAAAAAAAAAAAAGAAGAAGAAGACATGTGCTGTAAAGGCCAAACAAAGCAGATGGAATTAATGAGGACAAAGTGAAGAGTCCTGCTGTGTAGGCAGATGATGATTTTACGTAATTTCTCCTCGGCTGTTGTGAGTCTCCCATTGGAAGGAGAGAAACACAATCCGGGTCAGTCGGAGCGCCTGAACTCCCTGCTCGTTTGTCTCCTTTTCTCTCTTCAAATATTTGTGAACAGACTCTGGTGACGGGGACTCTTGTGTGGAAGAACTTGGGCAGCCCGGAGGAAGCTCCTCAGTCCGGCCATTTCCCTTCTCTTTGGAGCCCTTTAACGCCCCCCCCCCGCCTTGTTTCTGCCTTTCCCTCTCGCCCCCCCCCGTTCCTGCAGGAGGGGGGAGAAGAGGAGGAACCTAGAGCTACGAAGGCGAGAGAGGAGCTCCTCCCCTTGACTCCACCCGGAAGCAGGGATCCTGCAGCGCCTGCCTCTTTCCCTTCGGCCCAAGGAAGGCGCCTGGAGGAGAGAAGCGGGGCTTTTGGGGCGCCTCCCGGATCGGGACCTGGACGGAGGTGGGCGCTGGAGGAGGGGCAGGTCGGGATGAGGAATGCATGGGGTGTGTGAGATGTCCAGTTTCCCGCCAGTCTCGTGGGGAGGGGGGGCTGCTTCTCTCGGCATTCCCGATGGTGCCCCGTTGTGGCTTGTCCTGCTCGACCTTCATGCAGGGCAGTTCCCCCCCCCCCCCGGGTCTCCTTCGGAGGGAGGGGGATTCAAAGGGGAGAGAGGATCTCTGGGGTCCGGATCCTACCCCCAAGGGCAAAGAGACCAAGGCCCCCGAGCCACCTTCCTGCAAGGCCCTAAGGGGTGGGGTGGGGGAGCGTATCCTTCTCTGCAAGGAGACCCTGCCTTCCCTTGAATCCTGCCCTGGATGGAAAGAAAGGAACGCGAGAAAGTAACTTGCCTCCCATCTCCTCCCCCCCCCCGCCTCCCTCTAATGACCCAGGACAACCCCCTCCCCTCCCTTAAAAGGGCCAGAGTCCCAGGTGGGGCAGGAGAGGCAAAGGGGGCTGCGATGGGGCGGGCAGGCATGAGGTGGAGGAGCCCCATCCTTGGCAACTTTGGGGGGCGGGCAGGAGAAATGGAGTTTGGGAGGGACGGGGTCTTCCCTGTGAGGGGGAACGTCAGCCAGACCTCTTGCTCTTTTGCACACACTGTATGTGTGTGTTTTTTTCCCCCTGGATGATCTGGCAGAGAGGAAGGGTGACCCGATCCCTCTCAATACCAGATCATGAGCTGAGGATCAACTTTAGGACTGGGGGGGGCAACGATGACTGCTCCCTCCTCTCGCTTGGCGGCTTCTGTCTTTTGTTGCTTGTGAACACAGACCGTCTTTTCGCAGAAAAGCAAGCAATATCACTCCCCAGATTGGTCCACAAGAATAGACTACCATAATTCTCTTTCTGGGGGTTTTCCCTTGAAGCTGTTTTTTCTGAATGACAGGCAGGACAGAGAAGGAGGTGGACTTTCCTCCATGGGATGTTTCCTAGTGGAGCCTGAAAAAGAGGTTTTCCTTCCTTCATTCCCTCCATCCCTGTCCCTCCCTGCTTCCTTCCTCCCTTCCTTCTCTCCTTCCTTCCTTCCCTCCCGCGCCTGATGTCTGCCCGCTGTCTGTCTGTTCTGCCTGCAGCTTCTTTCTTCCTCTTGTTCTGCTGCCTGAAGAAGAGAGAGAGATGGGGATGGAGCCCCATTCAATATAAACACGAAGGAGGCACATCCCACAAGGAAACGTTTTTGATTTGCTTTATCTGTAAAGCCTCCAGGCTGACCTATTTTTTTTTTCTCCTAGGAAGGGGTGAGACTCAGCTGATTTCTCTTTGCTCTTCTTAGAACGAAAAACAACGAACCAATTCCCAGACCCCTCGAACATTTGCAAGGTAAGTGGGATTTCAAGAGGTGGCTTAAGCAGCCTTGCCACACTCTCTCACCTCCCAGATTTCCTGGCCTAGCAGGGATTTGAATCCAGGTCTCCTGGTGTCCAGTCTGGTACTCCATCCATTACATCACACTGCCTGTCTGAAGATGTGCAGGGTGGCAGTGTTTTGTTTTCTTTGCTTTTTATTTAGGATTTTTTTATTAAAGATCTCAATCCTGCTCACCCCAACCCCATGCTCTCCAAGGGCAGGTCCTCTTGATAAGAGGCAAAACTTGATGTTCCTGATTTGGGGCGTGGGGTTTCCCCTTCACGGCTCCCTTCTTGTTCCCCCTAAACAGACAATCCAGACTGGGGAATTTTGCTTTATACCATCCAGCTGTACTTCAGACTCCTATAATAATTGATTAACAGGTAACATCATTTCTGTTCCAACTTTCCTCTTCAATAGGAGGATAAAAGGGAGAATAGACTAAGGCTAAACCTAAAGAAAACGGGGGGGGGGGTCCTCCAACTGGGTTCCCCTGATGCCTGTGATTTGCATGGTTCCCAGCACTCGCTGGGCGTTCTTCTGGACCCAACATGGTCAATGGAGAACCAGATGGTGCCTGTGGTCCGATCTGCTCACTTTCCTCTTAGATGAATTGTGCAGCTCCACCCCTATCTGGATGCCCTGTCACTCCCCAGATTGGTCCACACACGGATGTTATCAAGAATAGGCTACAGTAATTCTCGTTTTGTGGGGCTTCCCTTGGGGCTGTCAGGAGCAGATGCAGGAGGGGCAGCATCTCCTCAGTCCACCACTCTCCCCCTCCGGTCGTCCCCTCTGGGAAGGCAATTCCACACCACCGCGTGGGGGAAGGTTCTTCCGTTCCACGTTCTCTCTCTCCTCCTTTGCTACTTGCATCCACTCTTCCCTTAACTTCTGGCTCCATCCTCTGCTCTCCCATTGGCCCCAGTATAAAGGTTTCCTGGCTGAGTGTTGGTTCTGCCTCTTCTCTTGGTATAATCATCCTCTCCCACATATGAATCTATGCATTCTCCATCCAGAAACATTTCCATCTTTCTACCAATACCTTTTCTCCTTTTTCCCCTTTCCCCTCTTTGCTAGCTTGGGCTCCCTCCGCTTTCTTTGGGCGAAGGGTAGGACCCTCTTGCCCCCTTTCTCTCATGGGGCCGTTGTGAATCTCTTCTTCCTCCTTTTGGGATCCCGAAGAATGAACTGAAGATGCCGCTTCTGCCTTGGGGAACTTTGAAAAGAGAATCCTGTCCAGAGTGGTATAATATACCAGATGGGCGGGATATAAATCAAATAAATAAATAAAATTAATAAATATAATAAAAGCAAATTAACGATCCAATTATTAATCTCATCAAGTGCAGGGCTTTTTAATCCATGGATTGACCTCAGAATTGCCTTGACAAACTCCCACAGGCTGGCAGGTGGGTCTCCTCCATTTACAAAGAACATGGGAGTGATTCCAAATTAAGGAATTAAAAATGATGTTAGAAATAGCCGGGGAGTTACAAATACTCCTTCACTTTGACCTGGGCCGGTACTCTGCTTTCTCCTTCTCCTCCTGTTGCTCATGCTGCTTTCTTTGGTTAGCAGGGCTTTGATCAGACCCGTTGAAATAAACGAAATGAAGAAACACGCTCCCCTCATTCTTGTCTAATTGGTTTTAAGCATGACTAGGGAAGGACCCCATCTTTAGGTGGCAATCCTAAATCTACTTTCCTGGAAGCAAGTCTCTCTGACCATCTTGAAAGGGGTTGTTGGGCATTTGTACCTTTCGATATAAAAATAAAACAAAGGAGAAAGACCCTCATAACCCTTTGGAAAATGAAGCAAAGAAGGAACGACAGGCTGGGTGAAGAAATATTTTCTTTCCTCTGTTCTCACTCTCCCAACACTCCATTGGAGTGGATGTCCCCACGTTCTGGTCTTGCGTGAGAGGGAAAAGAGCTTCCCTCTGTCCACTTGATCCATCCCCTGCAGAATTTTATGAATCTCAATCATGTCCCCCTCAGGAACATTTTCTCTATACTCAAGAGCCTCAAACGCTGTAGCCTTTTCTCATCAGGGAGGGGCCCCAGCCCTGTCATAACTTCACTTGTTCTTTAGTGCAGTGGTCCCCAACCTTGGGCCTCCAGATGTTCTTGGACTTCAACTCCCAGAATTCCTGGCCAGCAGAGGTGGTGGTGAAGGCTTCTGGGAGTGGTAGTCCAAGAACATCTGGAGGCCCAAGGTTGGGGACCACTGCTTTAGTGCACCTTTTTCAGTTCCATGCTGCCTTTTTTGAGGTGCGTCAACCAGAACTGTCCGCAATACTCCAGGTGTGGCATTACCAGCCTCTTGTACAATGGCATGATAAAGTTGGCTGTTTTATTTTCAATCCCCTTTTTAATTATCCCAAGTATGGAATTGGCCTTCTTCAGTGCCCTGCGTTTTTGTGGACACTTAAGCAGGGAAAGGAAAGCAGCTGGTTTATTTTTTTTCAAATTTTTTATTTTTTTAATATAAAGGGTGACAAAAAGGGAAAAAGGAACTTGGAATTTATGAGGAAGAGGAGAGACAATAACATACTAACAATCATTCTATACTTATTGCCATATCAAAGTTTTAAATTATTCTGTTTACTCTTTTCTGCCTTCTAGCTTAGGTTCTCATTTCCGTGTATGCTATTTACACGTTGCCTGTTAATTTAGTCCATTTATTGAATTGGTCCCATCTTTCTGTTGCCTTTTGTAGGGAATAATCCTTCATGACTTCTGATAAAATATCTATTTCTGCTATTTCCCATATTTTTTCAATAAGATCCTCTTGCTTCGGTATCGTCGGACTTTTCCAATTTTTAGCATATAAAATTCTAGCTGCTGTAACGATATACACAACTACATATTCCTTTGATTTATCCACATTATCAGGTATCATACTCAATAGGAACAATTCTGGGGTTAATGGCACATTACAGAGCAATATTTGTTGTAACATGTACTCTTTTCCAGTATTTTTTCGCTCTTTCGCATGATCACCACATACAATAATAACTTCCCACTTGCGTTTCACATTTCCAACACTTATTTAATACATCTGTATACATCTTTGACAGTTTTTCTGGGGTCATGTGCCACCTACATATTTTCAGCCATTGGTCAATATCGATATTATGCCCTATGTTTTGTGCCCACTTTATCATGCATTCCTTAACCATTTCATCCTGCATTTTAATTTCCAACATATAGTTATACATTTTCTTAACAATTTGTTCTTTTGAACCCAACAGCAGCTTATCAAAAGATGTTTGCTCTGAATAGAAACCCTCTATTTTATCTTTTGCATGTCTAGATTCTAGCTGTGCTCTATGCCACCAATCTATTTAAACATTCTATGACTCTAGTTCTTCCTTAGACCTTAATTCCCCATATTTTTTTAGTAAGTCTTGATATCTTTGTAAATTTACTTTTGTCATGAATCTAGGTTGTGTAAAAGCCTCTATCGGTGACACCCATACAGGTATTTTGTAGTAAATTTGTTGTATAATCTTTCTCCACGTTCCCAATAAAGCTCTTCTTATCATGTGTGAGTTAAAATTCTTTTGTTCTTTATCCTTTTTATACCATAGATAAGCATGCCATCCTAATTGCAAATCGTGTCCTTCCAAGTTGAGTACTCTATCATTTTCTAGAGTTACCCATTCTCTTATCCAGTCTAGGATACAAGCTCTATAATACAGAACCCAATCCGGAAGACCAAAGCCACCCCTCTGTTTAGCATCTTGCATTGCCTTAATTTTAATTCTTGATTTTTTTCCCCTTGCCATATAAATCTCATGATTATCTTGTTAAGTTCTTTAAAAAATGACTGTTTTAGTATGATAGGAATTGATTGGAATAAAAATAAAATTTTTGGCAAGATGTTCATTTTAATTGTTGCAATTCTTCCCAATATCGATAGTTGTAATTTATCCCATTTCTCCAAGTTGTTCTGTATCTCCTTCATCAATTTCATGTAGTTATCTTTAAATAGTGTGCTTGTCTTCTTTGTGATTTGTATCCCTAGATATCGAATTTTCTTTTCCTCTTGGAAGTTCGTCTTCTCTATTAGCACCTGCCTTTCGTCTTCTCTCATGTTTTTAGTGAGTATTTTGGTCTTCTTTTGATTTATTCTCATTCCTGCCATGTCACCGAAATTTTTTACCATTACCATCAAGTCTTCTATTCAGTGCAGTGGATCTTCCAATATAATGACTAAATCATCCGCAAAGGCTTGAAGCTTATAGACTTGTCCTTTTACTTTTAGTCCTTTCACTTCCTTTTTTTCTCTAATTTGGTCATTTAATATTTCTAGAGTCAAGATGAATAGGAGTGGGGACAATGGACACCCCGTCTGGTACCTTTCTGTATTTGAATTTCTTTTGACAATTCGCCATTTATTCTTACTTTTGCCTTTTGTTCAGTATATATTGCTTTAATTAGTTTCATAAATCTTTCTCCAACTTGCAGCATTTCCAACACATATATCAAAGAATTCCAATCAAGATTATCGAAGGCTTTTTCTGCATCCAAGAATATCATGGCCGTCTGTTTCTCCGGGTGTGCTTCATAATATTCTAAGGAGTTTAAGACTATCCTTATAATATTCTTCATCTGTCTTTTTGGAAGAAACCCAGACTGATCTTGATGCATCAAATGAATTAAAATTCTTTTCATTCTAGTTGCCAAAATGGTCACATATATTTTGTAGTCCACATTCAGCAATGAAATCGGGCTATAATTTTGTATTTCTTTACCCTCCGTGTTTTCTTTAGGTATAAGAGAGATTATCGCTTCAGTCCATGTTGCTGGTATTTTCCCCTCCTCTTCAATGCATTCTAGCAGCTTCTTGAATGGCTGAAGTGACACTTCTTCCAGTTCTTTATAATATTCTGCTGGTAGCCCATCCGGGCCTGGTGCTTTGCCATTTTTTTGTTTTTTAAGAGCTTCTATAATTTCTGCATATGTTATAGGCTCATTTAAGGACTGAATTTGTTCTTTAGTCAATTTCATTTTGTTATGCTTTAATATGTATTCTTCCTGGGTTCCTCTATCAACTTCTTTTTTCTTGTATAGTTTACGATAGTAATCTTCAGCGATTTTTAAAAATTCTTCCTGTTTAAATTTATTTATTCCCTTTTCATCTTTCAAAGTTCGGATTGCTGTCTTCTCCTTCTCTTTCCTTAATTTATATGCTAGCCATCTTTCCGGTTTATTTGCGTTCTCAAAAAAGTTTTGCTTTGCAAATTTAAACTTTGCAGTTTCTTCGGTGAGCAATATGTTAATCTGATGTTGTATGGATTTTATCTTCTCTATCAATTCTTTATTGGTTGGATTTTGTTTCAACTGCCATTCCTCTGACGCTAGCCTGTTTTCTAAGATCTCATATTTTTCCATCTTTCACTTTTTTGTTTTGCTGCGAATCTTATGGCTATTCCTCTAAAGAAGGCCTTACTTACCTCCTATACCATAAACATTGAGGTGTCTGGTCTCATATTCTGTTTAAAGAAAAAGTCCATTTCTTCTTTTGCTTGTTTCTTGAATTCTTTGTTTTTTAAGTGAAGGGAAGCAGCTGGTTTAAAGGGGATGTGGGAAAACAGTGGTGAAGAGGTCTTATTGGCTGTGTTCCATAGTTCCTGGAATTCAATGTCCAAAATCCTTCTTTTGATCATTTGGAAGGCTTGCCCTTGATTTAGTGAGCCTGAGGAGTCACTATCTAAGCCAATCCATTTCAGTTTTTTAAAAAGGGCAGTTGTCTCAAAGGGAGGTTTAGAGTCCAGAAATAGTTGATATAATAAACTATCTGGGTCAGAGTTTTAGAAAAGTTTTAGCCAGAATTGAAATGGTCTCAGCCAGGCTATAATTTCCAAACAGGAAAATCCAGATTCTAGATAAAGCATCGAGTAGGGAAAACAATTTGGTAGCCCTAGCACTTTATGTAAGAATTGAGATTGTATCCGTTCAATTGACCTATCCATGGCATTTAACCAGATTGAGATGCCATACGATATTTGTGGGATAATTTAGGATTTAAAAACCTGTAAAGCCACCAGAACATAACAATTGCCATAATTATAATAGAAACAAAATATTGCCTGACCAGTGAACCTAGCTACATTTAAAACCGTTTTGCGATGGGGAGACCAGGAATGTTTGTAATAGAACAGGGTGCCTAGGTATTTATAATCTTTCACCTATTTGATTTTGTGCCCATTCACATTCCATTGAAATTGCTTCCATGACTTTGAGAAAACCAAAGTTCATTAAAATTTAGTTGCATTTTGTTTTTGTCCAGGTATTCAACAGTTCCGTTAAAACCTCATGAACTTTCCTCGTTAACCATTCTGGCATTCTTGAACTTAGTTGACCCTCCTTTTTTGCAGTATACACTTCCACTCAGCCTCTACTACCGTTGTTTTAATAGACTCCAAGCACTCCGGGGTGATTTGTTTTTAACCTTCCCTTTCAACTTCTTTCTAATTTGCTTCCTCGTCTGAGGGAAGTCCACCCTTCAGAAATCAAGGGGTTTTGTGTCAGATTTGCTTGACGCTCTCCCCCAACATGCAAGGCAAAAGAGATGGCAGCATGGTCACTATTCCCTAGGGTCCCTAACCAGGTCCTGAGTACCACACAGTATTAGATCCACAGTTACCTCTCCTGTGGTGGACTCCATGAGAACTTGCTCCAAGGCACAATCATTTAGCATGTCAAGAAACTCAATCTCTCTTTTTTGACCCGAGCACGCATTGGCACAGACAATGTAGGGATAGTTGAAGTTCCCCATTATTAAAATCCTGTCCCTTTTGAACACCTCCCTGATTTCTCTCTGCATTTCAAATTTTCCCCCTCAAGTTTTTCCCCACATTTCCCCCTCAATATTTTGATCTGGTGGATGATAGCATCTCCTTCCCACCACCACATTGCTCCTTGGGCCTCGCAGTTTGACCCACAGTGATTCTATGATGGAGTCCGACTCACCGTACATCTCCATTCTGCTGGATTCTACCACTTCTTTGACCTAGATGTCCTCCCCGCCTCCAACATGCGCCTCCCCATCCCTCATATAGAGTTTATAGTATGGGATTGCAGCATCCCACTGGTTCTCTGAATTCCGCAAGTTTTCCGTTATGGCCACTATATCAGTGTTATCCCTAGCCACCAAATGTTCTAGCTCTCCCATCTTTGCTCAGACACTTTGGGCATTTGCATAAAAGCACCTGCATATGGGGGTCCCCCAAGAAGGGCTGCTTATTTGCTTCTCCTTCCAGTGGACCAACAATCGCATCCCATCATGCTCTCAGTCCTAATACCTGCATTGTCATCACTTTGTTGTTTTCTACCCTCTCCACCCTCATTCCGTAGGCATGAGGAATCCTGAAATGAATGCAGCTCAGCACATGTTGGCTTTCCCCCAGGATTCAGTTTAATAGCTGCTCTGCTACCTTTTTAATGTTACGCGCCAGCAGTTCAGTTCTGTATTGAAGTGAAGATCATCCCTCTTGCACAAGCCCGGCTTGTCCGAAGACATTAACGTGCCAAATAAATCTAACCTCTTTGCCTTGACACCCCCTTCTCATCAACACACTGAGACCCCTGAGCTCTGCCTGTCTAGCTGGCTCTGCACATGGAACAAGTAGCACTTCTGAGAACACTACCTTTGAGGTACAGTAGTATCTCAATTAATGTATGCCTCAGTTTACATAATTTCTGGTTTACGGACAGAAATCAGTTCGAAATGATGCATCGTTTATGGTCATTTTCCCCCCATTTCTTTCGCTTTGTGAGGGAAATTTCCCTGTGGGGTTTTGTCACTGTGCTGTTCATCTGCACCTGGGGCGAAAGCCACCGGGAAAAGGCTGAAAACCGACCAGCCTGAAGACCCTTAGGGACAACAAGGGTCAGGAGGGGCCAGGAGAGGCTCTTCTGGACTGTGAGTGAGCATCAGACGAAGGAATGAGGGGCAGCGGCTCATCTTTTTCTCCCTCTGAAGAGAATCACGAAGCACAGGCTGGAACAGAATGCCATATTGGTGGTGACGAACAATGAGTAGCTGCGATTACCCCCGGGAAGAGGGAGAATGGAGAATTACAGTTAAAAACTGATAACAACAAACAAAATTGAAGCCCTTAATCTAAATGAACTGGTAAAGAGATAAGGGCCGAAAGGAGTATAGAAGCGGGGAATATTTGCTTACCGGTTCTGCTAGCACACTAATCTGAAAATGAAACTAAGCTTTGAGCAGACCCGATTCAAGGTCAAAAAAATAAAGCTGTTTCAGGAAAACTGCTTGATGAATTAAGCAATTGCGGGCAGAGCTTATGTTGATGTTATAAAGAATTTGACAGAGTTTTTAACAGTAGCTTGAGTACCAGTTTTTGAGACTTTGGGACTATATTTTATCTCCGCGGGGGAGAAACCCCCCTCCTTTGGAGGCTACGGCTGTAGAGTGGAGGGGAAAGCAGCTCTGGTTCGGAGTCACAGTGGATTTACAGTGCCTTGGACAGACTGTGTATTGGAAGATAATGACACCTACTGGAAGAAAGCAGAATACCAATGCCAACTTTAGTACATTTAACTGACTTATAAAAGAAAAAAAAGCCTTTGGGACCTAGAGACTGCATTAAGAATGGAACTGTGGAAACATCGAGGTAGGAAAGGCAAGGTTTCTCTTTTTTTCTTCTAGTTCCAACTTGGCTGTTGAAATAATACTGGGAACTGTGGAACATTAGCCGCCTAGAGTGGTCCTCACCGACCAGATAGGCAGGGTATAAATTAAATAAATAAATAAATAAATTGATTCTTATGCTGGTGGGATTGTACATGGCTTGGTTTTTTCCCTAGTACATTCAACGTTCTGGGATGCCCTTGGGATGCCAGAACTTTATATTAAGGACGGAAACGTGAAAACATCGATGGCAAAGGCAGGGGTCTCTTTTTCTTAGCTTCAGTTTGGCTTTTGGAATAATATTGGGAATCGTGGAATATTGACTCTTGTGTCTTCTGGACTCTATCTAGCCTGGATCTCTTCTGATGGACTACGTGGGCAACTCAAGATCAGTGGTGTATTAAAGTTGTAATTTAAAGTGTTAGTTTAAAAACTGATTCATATACAGTGGTGCCTCACAAAACGATGTTAATTGGTTCCAAAAAAATCAACGTTGTGTGAAACATCGTTCTGTGAAACACCATTTCTCATAGGAATGCATTGAAAACCGGTTAATCCGTTCCAATTGGAACGGATTGCCATCGCTGAGTGAAAATCCCCGTAGGAAACATCGCTGTGTGAAACAATGTTTCCTTCATTGGAATGTACTGAAGCCGACTCAATACATTCCAATGGCTTTGTGAAGTCCTTTTTCGCTCCTGTAAAAGTGTCTTACAATGTTTGGAAGCTGTTTTAAATGATTGCAATGGTTAGTCCACCTCCTGAAACCTATGCAAACTGATTTTGGTGTTGTTCTGACACTTCGTTAATTTATGATGATTTTTTGAATTGTCTCCATTGGACAGAGAAGAAAGGAATATTCCTCTCTGGCACAGCTACTCCAACAAAATGGAATCTCATATAGATGGCTAACACCAGAAGGGTTATTTTTCCGGATTGACACACAGAGATATAATATAACATCCCCGATGAAAGCGCGAGACTTTATGGAAAAAATGAGAAGAATTTGAAAATACCCAGCGATGGAGAGGAGAAGAAACCAGAAGAAAGATCTTGAGAGAAACCAATGCAATCACCACAACTAGAATCAGACACTGAATCAGGAGAACAGGAAGCAACCGAGCCAAGATGTACTAGAAGCATGATGAAGAAAACACAAACGGATAGTAATCTGCAACAATCTGATATTATATGCATGCAAGAAACTCATGTGAAAAGAAAAGACTTGAAACTGTTAGAATGGCCAAGGATAGGAAAATTATTTGCAGCTTCGGACACGAGTAAGAAGAAGAAATATGTAGCCATCTATATTAAGAAAGAATTAGAACCAAACCTGATTTTTGCTTCAGATGATGGAAGGATATTAATGGTGGAAATTGAAAGAGAATCAAAGAAATTGTTAATCGTTAATATCTACACACCAAATGGAAATCAGGAAAATTTCTATAAACAACTGCAAGGAGAATTGGCAAATAAAGATTATGATTACTGTGTAATTGGAGATTTTAATGCCGTCTTTGATAGAGAATTAGACACAAAATCAGAAAAAATAAGTAAAAAGAAGAGAAGCACAATTCCAAGAAATTTTCTACAACTGGCAGAAGAATTAAATATTGTAGATACATGGATAACATGTAATCCAAGGACAAGAGATTATACTTTTTACTCTAATAGACATAAATCATGGTCAAGAAGTGATACATGCTGGATGTCAACAAACTTAATGAAAGAATTGGAACAAATAGATATTCTACCTAATACATTTGCAGACCATAATCCAGTTTTGTTACAAGTAGGTAGTAGACCAAGAGAATTTAATTGGAAGCTTAATACACTTCACTTAAAAAATAAAGAATTCAAGAAACAAGCAAAAGAAGAAAAGGATTTCTTTTTTAAACAGAATATGAGACCAGATACCTCAATGTTTATGGTCTGGGAGGCAAGTGAGTTTTTTTTTTAGAGGAATAGCCATAAGATTTGCAGCAAAACAAAAAAGAGAAAGACCGGAAAAAATATGAGACTCTGGAAAACAGATTAGCTTCAGACGAGAGGCAGTTGAAACAAAACCCAACAAAGAAATAATTGACAGAGGGGATAAAATTTGTACAACACCAGATAAATATATTACTCACCAAAGAAGCTGCAAGGAAGTTTAAATTTGCAAAGCAAAATTTTTATGAGAACGCAAATAAACCAGGAAGATGGCTAGCATATAAATTAAGGAAAGAGAAGGAGAAGACAATAATACGAACTTTGAAAGATGAAAAACGAGTGGACAAATTTAAACAGGAAGAAATAAAAAAGATTGCTGAGGATTTCTATCGGAAGCTATACAAGAAAAAAGAAGTTGTCAAAGAAGCTCAGAAAGAATCTATATGGAAACACAATAAAATGAAATTGACTAAAGAACAAATTCAGTCCCTAAATGAGCCCTTAACATATGCAGAAATTATAGAAGCTCTCAAAAAACAAAAAAATGGGAAAGCACCAGGTCCAGATGGGTTACCAGCGGAATATTATAAAGAATTGGAAGAGGTGTTACTTCAACCATTTAAGAAGCTTTTAGAATGTGTTGAAGAAGAGGGGAAAATACCAACAACATGGACTGAAGCGACAATCTCTCTCATCCATAAGGAAAATACGGAGGGTAAAGAAATCCAAAATTACAGACCGATTTTATTGTTGAATGTGGGTTATAAAATATATGCGACCATCTTGGCAACCAGAATGAAAAGAATTTTAATCCAGTTAATACATCAAGATCAGTCTGGGTTTCTTCCAAAAAGGCAGATGAAAAATAATATAAGGATAGTACTAAACTCCCTGGAATATTATGACTCACACCTGGAGAAACAGATGGCTATGATATTCTTGGATGCAGAGAAAGCCTTTGGTAATCTCGATTGGAATTTTATGTTGTATTTGCTGGATGCGTTGCAAGTTGGAGAAAGATTTTTGAAGCAATTTATACTCAACAAAAGGCAAAAGCGAGAATTAATGGCGAGTTGTCGAAAGAAATACAAATATTTTGTATTTTTTTTATACAATGTATTTTTAAATACAATGGATCGAGCAGAGATGTCCAGCGCTCCATCCTGCCCGGTTATTCTCGACTCCTTTCAGCCTGTAACACCAGATTTGGTAGGCAAGGCGCTTGATCGCTGTTGGGCCACCACCTCTTCTCTCGACCCTTGCCCGGCCTGGCTAATCAAAGCAGCCAGGCCGGTAACAACTGAATGGGCCACTGCAATAATTAATGGGTCTCTCCAGGATGGCAAGGTCCCCCTCGCCCTCAAGGAGACACTCATTAGGCCCATTAGGAAGAAACCAAATTTTGTGGCGGACGAAATTGGCAATTATAGGCCCATTGCCAATGTTTCCTTCCTCAGCAAAGTGGTTGAGAGGGTGATGGCAGATCAGCTTCAGGCGCTCTTGGACGAAACCAGTGCTCTGGACCCATTTCAGTTGGGCTTCAGGCCGCGCTATGGTACAGAGACGGCACTGGTCGCACTGTTGGATGACCTGTTGAGGGAGGCCGATGGGGGCAACATGTCCTTGTTGGTCCTCCTCGACATCTCAGCTGCCTTTGATACCGTCGACCACGGTATCCTCCTGGGGAGTCTCTCCAAGTTGGGAGTCGGTGGCCTGGCACTTGCCTGGCTCCGCTCCTTCCTGGAGGACCGCCCCCAGAGAGTACAGCTTGGGGAGAGGGTCTCGGCCCCATGGAATCTCAATTGTGGGGTTCCACAGGGGTCGATCATCTCCCCAATGCTGTTTAATATCTATATGAGGCCGCTGGGTGGGGTCATCAGGGGGTGTGGGACATTGTGTCATCAGTACGCTGATGACACACAGCTCTACATCTCCTTTACACCAACTTCAGTGGATGCCGTCCGGTCCCTCCAGCACTGCCTGGACTCTGTACTGGAATGGATGCAGTCAAATGGATTGAGGCTGAACCTGGACAAGACGGAGGGATGACCCTTGCCGCAAAGAGTGAGGTCCGCAGCTTGGGAATACATCTGGACCCAGCGCTTACCATGGAAACCCAGGTGGCGTCCGTGGTCCGCTCCGCCTATTTTCATCTATGGCGGATTGCCCAGCTGCAACCATATCTTGATCAGGGGCCCCTCACTACTGTAGTCCATGCGCTCGTAATCTCAAGATTAGACCATTGTAATGCACTCTACGTGGGGCTGCCTTTGAGGCTGACGCGGAAACTTCAGATGGTCCAGAATGCAGCAGCCAGGCTCCTTAGTGGGGTGAGAAATCACCAGCATATCTCCCCCACCCTGGCTGCTTTGCACTGGTTGCCCATCCGTTTCCGCGTTGACTTCAAAGTGCTAATGATCACTTATAAAGCCCTAAATGGTTTGGGACCTCAATATTTGGCAGATTGTCTTCTCCCACCCAGATCTACCCGAATCACCCGACATAGCCAGCAGGGGCGGCTGAGGGGTCTGACGCCGAGAGAGGCCCGGAAGGAAAAAACAAGAAACTGGGCCTTCTCGGTGGTGGCTCCTCGGCTGTGGAATGCCCTCCCAACAGAAATTCGGCTGGCACCCTTGCTGGGTTTTTTTAAAAGCCAGTTAAAAACTTGGTTATTCAAGAAGGCCTTCCCTCCAGTCAATTAAGTCTTTCTCTCTCTTTTTTTTTTCCTCTTTGCTGTTCCATCTTGGTAATCCTCTCTTTAAATTAATTGTTTAAAATTGAAATTTGTAATTTTATGATTTTATATATTTTTATACTGTTTTGTTTTATTTTGTAAGCCGCCCCGAGTAGACATGGTCTAGAGGGGTGGGGTAAAAATCAAATAAATAAATAAATAAATAAATAAATAAATAAATAAATAAATAAATAAATAAATAAATAAATAAATAAATACAGAAAGGTACCAGACAGGGGTGTCTGCTTGTGCCATTACTATTTATTTTGACTCTATAAATATTAACCGAACAAATTAGAGATGAAATGGAATTGAAAGGATTGAAAGTAAAAGGTCAAATTTATAATCTTCAGGCTTTTGCAGACGATTTAGTCATTATACTGGAAGATCCAGTGCATTCAATAGAAGACCTGAGGGCAATGTTGAAAAATTTTGGTGATATTGCAGGAATGAGAATAAACCAAAAGAAAACAAAAATACTTACTAAAAATATAAGAGAACAAGAACGGCAGAAGTTAATAGAGAAGACGAACTTCCAAGAGGAAAAGAGAATTCGATATTTAGGGATCCAAATTACAAAGAAGACGAGTACACTATTTAAAGATAATTATATGAAATTGATGAAGGAGATACAGAACAATTTGGAGAAATGGGATAAACTACAATTATCATTGTTGGGAAGGATTGCGACGATTAAAATGAGTGTCTTGCCAAAAATTTTATTCTTATTCCAGACAATTCCAAGAACTTAATAAGATAATTATGAGATTTGTATGGCAAGGTAAAAAACCAAGAATTAAAATTAAGGCAATGCAAGATGCTAAACAAAGGGCTGGCTTTGGTCTTCCAGATTGGGTTCTGTATTATAGATCTTGTATTTTAGATTGGATAAAAGAATGGATAACTTTGGAAAATGATAGATTACTTAACTTGGAAGGATATGATTTACAACTAGGCTGGCATGCTTATCTATGGTATAAAAAGGATAAAGAGCAAACGCATTTTAATTTACATATCATAAGAAGAGCTTTATTGGGAATGTGGAGAAAGATTATACAACAAATTTATCACAAAACACCTGTATGGGTATCACCTATAGAGGCCTTTACACAATGCTTTAGCGTCTGAAAGTTTGTAGTGCCACCACTGTTGCTGTGGTAATCCGCATTCCGATTTATGTATTTTTTGCATGATGTAATGTACTGGAGGAGACATTGATTTCGTAAACCCAGATATTACTATAATATGCAGCATTTAGAATTTGTAATATTTAATTTTGCTGGGATCAAATATCTTCTCAATTTGAATGTAGAAATTTTTGCTTTCATTCTCACAGATGTGGTTCATCAAATTTCCTCCCCCTTTCAAAGACATTGGTTTAGGGATCTAACTCTGGAGCCAAAGGTTGGGACTTCTAGCTCTGTAGTTCTAAGATTCTATTACCTCAGTACCTAATTCCCTGACCATCTCGGCTTCCTATCCTGTTTTCAGAAATTCCTAATGATTCTCTACCTGTAACAGCATTTTATAAATTCTACATCCCATCCCTTTCGTGGACCCGTCCTTTCACTTCTCCCTCTGAATAATAATCTCTGCAGACATTGTCAGTTCCCGGCATTGATCACTAACTGCTTTTTACACTTTCTTGAGTCCAATAATCTAGCTGCATCACATTCATCCACTTTTACTCTTCCTTTCTAACACTGTCCTTCTTTCCCTCTTGTTATTCATTTTTGCTAAACAATCCTTTAATTATTTGTTTCCTCTTTAATGAACTTTTGAGAAATTCCTTTCTAATTCTCTGGAAACTTACCGTATTTGCCGGCATACAAGATGACTTTTTGGCCCTGAAAAACATGCCTCCAAGGGGGGGGTCATCTTGTATGCCAGGTGCATGTCCAGCAAACCCTCCCTCTCTCCAAGCGAAGTCACTTACCTGGTAGTAAGACCGAGTAGAGCCCCGCTCCTAGCCTGGGAACAGCCTGACCCTAGCGCAGAACAGCTGACTGTCGGGAACAGCAGAGAGGCAGCAGCCATTTTGAGATGTGACCACATGGCTGCTGCCTCTCAAAATGGCTGCCACCTCTCCAAATTGGCTGCCGCCTCTCTGCTGTTCCTTCTTCCAGCAAACCCTGGCTCTCTCCAAAAAGGAACCAAAAGGGGCAAAAGGAACTCTGCCCATGATGCAGCCAAAGCAGAATCACACATGCGGAAGAGGGGTTAGTCCTATACAGCAAGTATATAACAAACTCTACATTCTGAGTGGGAATGTTGGGGGGGGTCATCTTATACTCCCAGTCACCTTATACACAGGCAAATATGGTAAGTAAAATCATTGGGGAGAATTTGAGGAGAAAAAAAGTTAATATACTTTGAATTTGATGTACTTATTTAAGCATTACTTCTTCCTTCAAAAGGTCTCTCAGTGAAGAGCTGTTCCAACCTGAAGCCGAAAGGAACAATCTCCAGTCCGGCCTCATCCCCTCCCTGGTTCTCCTCCCTTGCCTCTTTGGCTGTCTTTCCTTTCTCCTTTGAGACTGAGGCAGAGTCTGAACACATTATTCCCTATTCCTGCTGATTTTGGTTGTTTCTCTTCTTTTTCTAATATACAAGATGATGAATAGGAGGAGGAGAATTGCCCAGCAACATCTAGGGCAAGCTGGGCAAGAACTGATAATCAAACAAGAAAACAGAATTGAAAATTGGAGTGGGCAGGCATGGACTTCACATGAAAGGACTGATGCAGGGGAGAAACCACATCAATGCTTCGAATGTGGAAAGAGCTTTAGTCAGAATAGTCAGTTTAGGTTACATCAAAGAACTCACACTGGGGAGAAACCACATAAATGCATGCAATGTGGGAAGAGTTTTAGTCAGAGTGGTCACCTTAGGTCACATCAAAGAACTCACACTGGGGAGAAACCACATAAATGCATGGAATGTGATAAGAGCTTCAATAGGAGTAGTCACCTTAAGTTACATCAAAGGACTCACACTGGAGAGAAACCACATAAATGCATGCAATGTGGGAAGAGCTTTAGTGATAGTGGTTCCCTCAGGTCACATGAAAGAACTCACACTGGGGAGAAACCACATAAATGCATGGAATGTGATAAGAGCTTCAATAGGAGTAGTCACCTTAAGTTACATCAAAGGACTCACACTGGAGAGAAACCACATAAATGCATGCAATGTGGGAAGAGCTTTAGTGATAGTGGTTCCCTCAGGTCACATGAAAGAACTCACACTGGGGAGAAACCACATAAATGCATGGAATGTGGAAAAAGTTTTATTCAGAGTGGTCACCTTAGGTTACATGAAAGAACTCACACTGGGGAGAAACCACATAAATGCTTGGAATGTGCAAAGAGCTTTATTCACAGTAGTGCCCTTAGGATACATCAAAGAATTCACACTGGGGAGAAACCACATAAATGCATGCAATGTGGGAAGAGCTTTAGTGATAGTGGTCACCTTAGGTCACATGAAAGAACTCACACTGGGGAGAAACCATATAAATGCATGGAATGTGGAAAAAGCTTTAGTCGGAGTGATGTGCTTAGGTCACATGAAAGAACACACACTGGGGAGAAACCACATAAATGCTTGGAATGTGGAAAGAGCTTCAGTATTAGTAGTAATCTTACGAATCATAGAAGAACTCACACTGGGGAGAAACCACATAAATGTTTGGAGTGTGGAAAGAGCTTTAGTGAAAGTGGTAACCTTAGGTCACATGCAATAATTCACACTGGGGAGAAACCACATAAATGCTTGGAATGTGGAAAGAGCTTTAGTCAGATTAGTCACCTTAGGTTACATGAAAGAACTCACACTGGGGAGAAACCACATAAATGTTTGGAGTGTGGAAAGAGCTTTAGTCACAGTGGTAACCTTAGGTCACATGAAAGAACTCACACTGGGGAGAAACCACATAAATGCTTGAAATGTGGAAAGAGCTTTAGTCAAAGCAGTGCCCTCAGGTCACATGAAAGAACTCACACTGGGGAGAAACCACATAAATGCTTGGAATGTGGAAAGAGTTTTAGTCAGAGTAGTTACCTGAGGCTACATCAAAGGATTCACACTGGGGAGAAACCATATAAATGCGTGGAATGTGGAAAAAGCTTTAGTCGGAGTGGTGTGCTTAGGTCACATGAAAGAACTCACACTAGGGAGAAACCACATAAATGCTTGAAATGTGGAAAGAGCTTTAGTCAAAGCAGTGCCCTCAAGTCACATGAAAGAACTCACACTGGGGAGAAACCACATAAATGCTTGGAATGTGGAAAGAGTTTTAGTCAGAGTAGTTACCTGAGGTTACATCAAAGGACTCACACTGGGGAGAAACCCATAAATGCATGAGATGTGGAAAGAGCTTTAGTAGCAGTGGTGCCCTTAAAAGACATCAAAGGCCACACACTGGGGAGAAACCACATAAATGCTTGGAATGTGGGATGAGCTTTAGACATTGTGGTTATCTTGGAGTACAACAGACGATGGAACTGATGCCAAGTGAAAGTTCTTGGCAGAAAGATTACCATGAGGGAGTGATGACCAGCAATGGATTTTACTCACGGCTGGGTGAGAACAAAATTTTCTCTGTGTTAAGAACACACCAAATTGTATTTTTTACTTTGTATATATTTATTTTTAAAGTTTAAATACTGTTGCATGTCTTTCATAGAAAATATAAGTTTTTTTTTCTTTTTATCATTGTATTCTTAGGAAGTTTGAATTGTTCTAAAGATGTATTCTCTCTCTAGATTATGAGCTCCAGTGTTTTAATGTGTTTGTATTTTAGATTCAAACACAAATTTTCCCTACTATCTCAATATAAATTTCTCCAACTTTTTACAAGGTGCAAGTATGTAGTTTAAGTAAGCCTGCAGTTTTTCCATAATTGGAGGACTTTTGGATTTTTAGATCTGTACCAACAGTTTTTTCCTCACGCCTGTAAGACTGTCTTCTATATTTCTTGGATTTAATATATTTGGAATCTAGAAATGATGTAAATAAATGAATTTGTACAGAATTAACAAGTTTTGGAATTGCCCGGAATCATTGCAACAATGAAAAGACTTCTTATGAGATACCCAGATGAGCTTCAAACTCTTCGTCACTGGTTGTCTATCTGACAGAGAAAGTTGGGCTGAACCCATCCTGACTGGATTCCCGTCCTTTCCTGAGAAGAGGAGGGGAAACCTCACGGAGTGTTGGCTGAGTGCCAACTCCAAAAACAGATGTGGCATTTGCTCTCCAGAAGTTTGGGGTCAGCATTTGGATATTGAAACTCCAAGAGCACTCTGTTGATGAAGACAAACCTTGGGCTCAAGATAACTCGTTAAACAGAGTCCCTTATCAGGCAGCTTCAAATCCTCCCTTCTAATAAGCAGAGTAAAGATGCGGAGGATTTAGGAAAAACACCGAGAGAGTTTGATAAAAACGTATGATATAATATATTCAGGCTCCATATATTATTTGTCAGCATAGATCAGACATATATACATGTTAATATATACATAGCTTGCGCATGTATCTCTTAGAGCAACATAGACATTTAAAGAAGTAAAGGCCACCAGACTCACTACTATGTGACAATGTGCTGTTCTTACTCTTGCTTATTTAGTAAGAGCAGCCTATCACAATACACAAAGCAGTTGAATGTAGTTAACCAGCACTACTTAAGCTTTTTCCAGCTGCATGTCATCAGTCATCCATTTTACATTAACTTTACATTCACCCAACAATATTAAATTTAACCCATTGTTTACTTGTTAGGAATAAATCCTGACATTCCTCCTTAAATTTATATATTGTTTAAACTCATCTGATTACATATATACACAAGTTTTTCAGTTGTTAACCATTTCGTGAAAATATCAGACATATTATTTGTGGTGATGACGGAACAAAGGAAAGGCTAATTGCTTTGGAGAGAGAGAACAAAGGAATTGACAGTTTTCTGAGCCAACGGAGCCTGCTGACAACGCCCCAAGGGCTCTTTTTATTGACTTAGCATGATTGTACAATATGTTATGAGAGAAACAGATAGGATGCTGATTACCACAGTGTCTTTGAGTATTGGTCCACGATGTACTGTTTTGACTTTGTAGACAGCGAGAAGGAATTGATAGGCGACCTCTTCAGCTGTGATCAGTGCGAGAACACCGCCCATATCTCCAAGGAGACTTTCGGGGGGTTCCGGAGAATGGGATGGATACGAAAGACAGACAAACCACAGTACTGCTGAGTAGAGCCCATGGGATCTCAGCCGGGTCTTGTCTAATCCTTCTTCTCCAAAAGCCACACTCCTTTTTTAAACCAAGTAGCCAACACAGACATAACCATGAGATGTACTCAGATTAATCTGGGCTCTAGAGATCTTTGGTAGCGAACATATAAGGCCAATTAATATTCCTCAGCTAGTCTGAACAAGAAACAATGCTTCTAGATAGAAATCAATCATTACTGTTTTATTAATAAAAGTTGTTAAAGTAAAGAAACCAAATGTTTAGTTGGTACATTTTTCAATACAAGGCACAGATAATTCCTCCCCCACTCCAGCTAGAAAAATAAAGAAATGAAACTATGCTAACTAATATAAAGGGTAACATAGTCCATCTCACGTGTCCTGGGTTCACAAGCTGTTGTAGATGCAATTCAGGTGTTTCCCCTCAGTCCATGGCAGAGGAAAAATATTTGTAATCCATGATGGAACACACTCCACTTTCTTTCCTCTCCCCCATCGCTTCTTCTTCCCAGAGTTCGCAAGGGCAAGAAACTTCTGAACAGGTCACGCCCCATATTCCCACGAGAGCTACAGAAATGCTTTGGCTACCAGGAATGTTTCTCCTTAGTAACTAGATAAGAGATAGCCACGGTGGCTCATCTCAGAAACTACACAGAAATCCTAATTCAAAATGGATTCTATTGAGACAGGCTTACCCATAAAAACACATCTCATCACATGCCCCCCGTGATTACAAATAAAATTCAGAGAAGTTAATCTGATCTAATTTTTCGTAATCAAGTATAAGTAACTAAAAATTAATTCAAAGTAACTAACTGGTTATATATCAAAATTCAACTACAAAGCAAATATAATACTGAAACAGCACACTGTTGAATACATTGTTTCAACGTTCAGGTTCATAAGAATCTTCACTGTACATTCTCGAAAGACCATCTGCCACAACATTCAATTTTCCAGGAATGTGTTGAACTTCAAAATCAAAGTCTTGCAATGCTAAACTCCATCTCAACAATTTTTGGTTGTGAGACTTCATCTTCTGCAACCAAACTAGAGCTCTGTGATCTGTTTGAAGAGTAAACATACGCCCCCATAGATAAGGTCTAAGTAAATTTAGAGACCAAAATATAGAAAGAGCCTCTTTTTCAGGTACTGCGTAATTTCTCTCTCTCTCCAAGAGTTTTCTAGAGAAGTAGGAAATAGGGTAAAGATTCCCATCTTCTCCTTGCTGTAACAAAACGGCTCCAAGTCCTAATTCAGAGGCATCTGTTTGTAGAACGAATGGTTTGTCGAAATCTGGGGACTTCAATATGGGTGCATTCACAATCTTAGCTTTTAAAGCATCAAAAGCACCTTGACACTCTGGAGTCCATTTTACCTTGACAGGCTGTCTCTTCTTAGTAAGCTCTGTCAGAGGCGAAGCCAAATGACTAAAATCAGGAATGAATTTTCTATAGTAACCAACTAGGCCCAAAAACGAGCATACCTGTTTCTTAGTTTTTGGAATAGGCCAATCATTAATAGCTTGTACTTTGGCTTGCAGAGTTTGAATTTCTCCCTGTCCAATCAAATGACCTAAGTACATGACTTTCCCTTGCATCCATTGACATTTGCTGGCTTTGACTGTCAGCCCTGCTTGCTGAAGTCTGGACAAAACAGTTTCAATGTGAGACATGTGAGAATCAAAATCAGAACTGAAAATAGCAACATCATCAAGATAAGCACTTGCAAAAGGTAAACCTTGTAAAAGTTTGTCTATCATCCTTTGAAATTAAGCACCAGCATTCTTCAAACCAAAGGGTAAACGTCGGAAACGAAAAGTTCCCACGTGCGTGATGAAAGCGGTCTTATCTCGTGAATCTTCGGCCAAATCTAACTGCCAATACGCATTCTTTAGATCGAGAATGCTGATAAACTTAGCTTTAGCAAGATGTTCAATTAAATCATCCATTCTAGGTAATGGGTAAGGATCTGGAACAGTAACACTGTTTAACTTTCTGTAATCAACACAAAATCTTACTTCCTCGAGAATTTCACCCATAGCATTTCGTTTTGGCACCAGAACCACCGGAGAAGCCCAAGGAGAGAGCGACGGTTCAATCACTCCCAATGATAACATCTCTTGTATCTCTTGTTCAATCTGGGTAGCATGATTTCCAATTGCTCTATATGGGCTAGATCGTATGGGCTGGGTATTGTTCTCAGTAGTTATCACATGACTGACCAAATTGGTGTAACCCGGTTTATCTGAGAACACATCTTGGTGTTGTTCTAAGATCTGGAACAACCTTTCCTTCTGATTAACGGTACCTGTTAAAACAAGATTGTCAGACCAAGTACCTGCATCTTGCAATTCAGACAACATATCAATGGGTTCATTTGCAGCATGCAAATATTCAGCATGATATTGAAAAACCATTGCAGATCTATCCTTGTAAAGTTTCAATCTATTGACATGATAAAGAACAGGTTTCTTGTTAGAACCCAACATTTTGACAAGATAGTTGACATTTCCCAATTTTTGAACAATTTCTCCTGGACCTTCCCAGACAACTTCTAACTTAGAAGGTCTGAGTGGGTTCAGAACCAGTACCAAATCACCCACAGAAAATTCCCTGTGTCTGGATCTCTTGTTGTGGTAGTACTTCTGGCTGGCTTGGGCGTCCATCAAGTTGTCTCTGACCAACTCCTGGACAGCCAAGAGTTTCTCTTGAAGCTTTCCGATGAAATCAGCAACTGGGGCAGTACTACTTTTAACCACGCCCTCCCATTCGGATTTTAGGAGGTCCAATGGTTCTTGTAGATTTCTTCCGACGACCACCTCACTTGGGGAAAAACCACCTAGTGATGAATGTGCTGAACTACGGTAGGCAAACAAAGCAAAAGGCAAGAGTTCATCCAGATGTTTCCATATACTTGGGTCAATGTTTTAATCATCCGAAGCAAAGTTTGTTGACCTCTCTCCACCATACCATGAGATTGAGGATGATGGGACGTGCTGAAACTGAGGGTTATTCCACTTATCTCGCAGATCTTACACATGAGTTCACTTGTGAAAGCTCCTGCTTGATCACAAGTGATTTTGGATGGTACACCAATACGTGAACACAAGTCAACGATGATTCTAGCTATGGTGGTAGCTGTAAGGTTGCTAATAGCATAAGCTTCTATCCATCTGCTAGCGGAACAGATGAAAGTAATGATGTACTTCTTGGTTTTAGTAGGAACGAATGGTCCTAGCACATCCATTTACAAATACTTGAACACTTGGTCGGGAACTTCCATAACTTGCATATCAGCTTTCACCTGGTCAGTTTCATGGCCTGTTCGTTGGCAAAAGTCACAGGAACTGACATAGTCCTTTACAGTTTTAGAAACACCAGGCCAGTAAAAATGTTGAGAAATTCTCTTGAGGGTTTTTTGTATTCCTTGGTGCCCACTGGAAGGATGGTCATGAGCCATTTCTAGAATTCTTAGTCTATACTCAGAAAGCACCACTAACTGTTGAATAGGTTGGGCATCCATATTGGACTTGGGGTAGTACTCTCGATACAACAGTCCATTTTCACCCCATAAAAAGCTAACTTGCTGCTGTGCAGGACGTTCAGCATAGTTGTCTGCTTGTGATCTCAAAGAAGCTAGAGAGGGATCATTAAGTTGCTTCAGTCTAAAGTCCTCTGATCCCTTTGGTATCACCTCCTCTATTTTAGTTTCAGTTGTAGCTGCATTATCGGGTTCGGTCACAAGAGGCTGCTGTTGGGTAAGGTCTCCATCTGAGCTATCCTCAGTGGATTCCTGCTCCAGTTCAGGATCATGCATCTCCCTACTTTGAGAACGGGTGACTACCTGCATCGAAGCTGCATTTTGACTTTGCATGTGATCAAAAAAGGCAAGATCATTCCCAAGGAGAAAATCAGGTTTTCCCTCATGGGTTAGGATATGTTTTGAAGCTGACCAGGACTTGTAAGTAATTTTTACATATGCCAAAGGAATGAACTTCTGCTCAGTCTCTATGGACCCATAAGTTTTTATTGGACACCTCAGATTGTTCAGAATCAAGGTGGGGTCTAGAAACTGTTGACTTATCGAAGAAATGTCGGCACCCGAGTCGCGAAAAGCGCTCAAAGCCATATCGCCTGTTGGTGTGTGCAGGAAGACTACCTCAGTGAATGAGTGGGTCACCCAGTCCCTCTGCGTATCTGGCACTATGCATTCAGGGTCCATAACAGAAAACCTCTCTCCTGATGCAGT
Organism: Pogona vitticeps; assembly: GCF_051106095.1. Taxonomy (NCBI): domain Eukaryota; kingdom Metazoa; phylum Chordata; class Lepidosauria; order Squamata; family Agamidae; genus Pogona; species Pogona vitticeps. The sequence goes on from NC_135784.1 coordinate 10,018,077, forward strand.
CTCTTTTACAATTTCTGAGGAAATTGAAGCAATTTGTAAGTCCAAAATTCTAGGCACATAGTGGTTTACTTTGGCCTGTGTTCCACTGGCTTGAGAAGGGGTTACAGATGTGCTAACTCCCTCTGGATTCTGTGGAGGCCTAATGCTTGACTGGTTAGGCACAGAAGTTGCAGTACTGGTGGCTGGCGCTTGTATAGTTCCCACTGGCTCAGAACTAACATACGCCATCTTGGGAGTACTTGTTTTATTTCTGCGTGGAGTTGGGACAGGAGTTTTTCTAACTGGCTCCTTATCTTGGTTAGCGGACACATTCAACCTTGGGCAATCACGTCGCAGATGTGAGCCACCACACTCATAGCATTTAAGAGGTGTTTTACTCTGGCTAGGAGTTAGGCTCCTTCATGGTTCAAATGAACTTTGTCTGGGGTCTTGGGAAAAAGACTTTCTAACTTCAGGCTGACTTTGTCTCTTAGGGACCACTGGAGCAGTCCTTGCTCTAACAGCTGGTTCAGGCTTCCTAAAGGAAAGTATCTCGTCATTTCTTAAGGCCAGGGCCTGCAGGTCTTTGAAGTCTTTCTCCAACAAAGTACTCCTTCTCTCTGTAGGTACCAAACTAAGAAAATGCTCCATGTACATCACTGTTCTCAAATCTTTGAAGGTTCTCACGCCTAATGAGTCCAACCATTGATCTCCTAGTTGCTCTAACCGATCAGCCAATGCAGAATAACACTCATTAGGTTGTTTTTTGATTTGTCTAAAGTTCTGACGAAGTATCTCAGGAGTAAAACCATATTTTTTCTTCACTGCCTCTCTGAAAACACGCCACTCCACTCTTTCATCAGGTAATTTAGCTACAATGTTGGCAAGCTGACCACTGCACTGAGTACATATTAACTCAACATACCAGTCCTCAGGAATATTAAGGTCTCTGCACGATTTTTCAAATAGCTCCAAAAATGCTAAGACATCTTGGCCATCGTGGTAATAAGGCAGGTTACTTCTGTCAACACTAGCTATGGATTTTTTAAAAGCTTCCTTTCCCTTCCTTTCAGCCTCTAAATTTGCGATCTTCATCTGTCTGTACTCCTTTAGTAATCTCTCAGACAGGTCCTGATTACGAATAGATTGAGAGTGACATGCAACAAAATCAGTAAACATCAGGGTTAACTTGTCCACTACTGACAAACTCTGATTAGGGTCTTGCCCTGCAGCACCTGCTGCTGCTGCTCCTGTTGTTTCATCAGGCCTTCCCCTGTCTGGCACTTCCCGTGTGCTGGTATCCTCCATGTCCTCAGCCTGATCTGAATCAGAGGCAAGGTCCTCTTCCTCAGGTGGTAACTCAGCCATCAAATTGCCCTTTTGCAATTCCCTTCGTAGCTGTGGAGAACTGTAACTGACCCTTTGCTTAGGTCTGCTCCGAGTCAAAACGCTGTGCTCAACTGCCTCCAAAATCTCCTGATGCAAAGCCTTTTTTACTGTAATACCAGGCTGACCAGCAGATGTCCCTCCAATCTTAACTGTTCTCTGAGTCACAAACCGCTGACTAGGCAACTGCAAAAAGTCGTCTCCTTCCATACAAGCCTCATTCAACGCCAACACCAATCAATTCCAAAAGGAAAAATCCTCTCCCCCACCCCTGCAGCCTAAACTGTAGGGTGAGGGCAAGCCATAAAACATCCCTACCTGGAGCTTGAAAAGAGGCAATCGCTACCTTGCCTGAAAATGCCCACTCATAGCCAAATTAAACAGTTTTTAATGTCTGTTAAAATCTAAGCGTTGTTTCTTAACAGACTTCGCTGTAGCTAAGTCTTTATGTAAGATCCTTAGCTGGAAAGAGAAAAGCAATTTGGCTAATTTACAGCCTGTCAGCATGCACGCACTCCCTCAGCCAAGGCTTCCGGAAAAATGCATGCAGCTTCACTTCCAAAGCAAACACCATAAATCACACTAAAGCACGCGTTCCGTTCCACGCTGCCGCCATGTGAGAACACCGCCCATATCTCCAAGGAGACTTTCGGGGGGTTCCGGAGAATGGGATGGATACGAAAGACAGACAAACCACAGTACTGCTGAGTAGAGCCCATGGGATCTCAGCCGGGTCTTGTCTAATCCTTCTTCTCCAAAAGCCACACTCCTTTTTTAAACCAAGTAGCCAACACAAACATAACCATGAGATGTACTCAGATTAATCTGGGCTCTAGAGATCTTTGGTAGCGAACATATAAGGCCAATTAATATTCCTCAGCTAGTCTGAACAAGAAACAATGCTTCTAGACAGAAATCAATCATTACTGTTTTATTAATAAAAGTTGTTAAAGTAAAGAAACCAAATGTTTAGTTGGTACATTTTCAATACAAGGCACAGATACTTCCTCCCCCACCCCAGCTAGAAAAATAAAGAAATGAAACTGCTAACTAATATAAAGGGTAACATAGTCCATCTCACGTGTCCTGGGTTCACAAGCTGATGTAGATGCAATCCAGGTGTTTCCCCTCAGTCCATGGCAGAGGGAAAATATTTGTAATCCATGATGGAACACACTCCACTTTTTCTCCTCTCCCCCGTCGCTTCTTCCCAGAGTTCGCAAGGGCAAGAAACTTCTGGACAGGTCACGCCCCATATTCCCATGAGAGCTACAGAAATGCTTTGGCTACCAGGAATGTTTCTCCTTAGTAACTAGATAAGAGATAGCCACGGTGGCTCATCTCAGAAACTACACAGAAATCCTAATTTAAAATGGATTCTATTGAGACAGGCTTACCCATAAAAACACATCTCATCACAATCAGATCATGAGCAGCACTTTTAACAGTAGGAGGTGTGATTTCTTGAACTGGGGTATTATTCACTAAGTTTCCCCCACTGGATCCGGGGCTGGAGGTCCACTCGACTTAGAGTTTCCCGGTGTTGGAACAGACTGGCATTGATTGGCCTAATGATAACCTTTCTGACACCGGGGGCATTTTTTAGAAGGTGTCACGTTCCCGGGGGTTACAATAGCCAAAGTCTGATAAACCAGTCCAGGGTCAGAGATACCAAGAATGCAAAGCCAAAGTCCCGAAGGAAACTTACAGAGTGCAGTCCAGTGTCAAAGTCCAGGGTCAGATACACAGTCAGAGTCCAGAATTCAGAGTACAATACCAACGTAGCCCAGGGCCAAGGTCTGAAGTCCAATACCAGCACAGTCCAGGGTCAAGGTCCAGAGTTCAGAGACAGGAACAAGATGCAAGAGACGTGGATGCCAGCCAAGGTTTTGACTCCTTGCTTCCACAAAGTTTCTGGCTTCACTGGAGCTTGTTTTATACTGAAACAGCTCCTTGAGCTGTTGGAACGCTCTCCATTCTGCTAGTACTCAGGACTAGGTGAACGTAGGTCCCTGTGGAAAATGGAAGCTGCCTAGAGTGGTCCTATGTGATTCAGATAGGCGGGATATTAATTAATTAATTAATTAATTACTTAAATAAATAAATAAATAAATAAATAAATAAGAACCTTCACCCACGTGGGGGTGTGGAATTGCCTTCTGAGAGGAGACGACTGGAGGGGGAGAGTGATGGATAGAGGAGATCCTGCCCCTCTTGCATCTGCTGGTGTCAGCCCCAAGGGAAGCTCCACATAAAGAGAATTACGGTAGTCTATTCTTGAGACTATCTGTGCGTGGACCAATCCGGGGAGTGACAATTGCATCCAGGCAGGGATGCAGCTGTGCAATTCGTCTAAGAGGGAAGTTGGTGGTTCAGACCACGGGTCCTTTCTGGTTCTTCACTGACAGCATTGGGTCCAGAAGAACACCTAGCAAGTGTTGGGAACCACACAAATCATAGACATCAGGGGCTCCCAGTTGGAGGACCCCCGTCTTGTTTGGGTTCGGCCTCAGTCTATTGTCCCTTTTATCCTCCCACAGAAGAAGGTGGGAACAGAACTGAGGTTACCTGTTAATCAATTATCATCAGAGTCGGAAGTACAGGTGGATGGTGTAAAGCAATATTCCCCAGTCTGGCTTGTCTGTTAATGGGAAACAAGGAGGCAGGCTTGAAGGGGAACCCCCCCACCCCAAATCAGAAAGGTCAAGGTTTGCCTCTTATCAACAGGACCTGCCCTTGATAAGCATGGGGTGTGGGGTGAGCAAGATTGAGATCTTTAAAAAAAACACTTAAATAAAATGCAAAGAAAACTATAGCGTCAAACAGGAACACTTTGCAAATGTTCAAAGAAGAAGTGTGGTGTCGTGGATGGAGTACCAGACTGGAAACCAGGAGACCTGGATTCAAATCCCTGCTGGGCCAGGAAAACTGAGAGGAGAGTGTGTGTGGCAAGGCTACTTAAGCCACCTCTTGAAATCTCTTTTACCTTGCAAACGTTGGAGGGATCTGGAGTTTGGTTCTTTGTTTTTGGTCCCAAAAACAGCAAAGAGAAATCAGCTCAGTCTCACCCCTTCCATTTCTTTCCAGGATGTGTCTTCATCATGTTTATATTGAATAGGGCTACATCCCCTCTTCTTCAGGCAGCAGAACAAGGGGAACAGAAAGGCAGCCAACAAAGAAACCACAAGAAGGAAGGAAGGAAGGAAGGAAGGAAGGAAGGAAGGAAGGAGCATCTCACTCCAGGCTCTGAGATTAAAGCTCCCCCCCATCCCAGTGAGGATGGGGAAACAGCAGGGAACTAGAGAGGAACAGGACCTGCTTCCCACAAACACCTGCGATGAAAGCAGCAGGAAACATAAGTGTAATTTCCCCACTATTTTTTAAAAATATTTTTACCCCACCTTTCTCCTTTAAAAGGACCCAAGGTGGCTTATGAAAATCTTTAAAACACAAGACTTAAAACCTAAAAACAGAAAGTCTAGAAATCTTATAAAGACTCAAACCAAAGCTACACTAAGAATGGTAAACAAAATCAACATCTAGAAAACACCAGAGCCGTGTGATGTAGTTGTCATGGGATCCTTTGTTAATTTTCTCACCTCAAGGATCCCAACACAGCGGGTGTCTCCAAAGGTGCCCTTCAGCCTCTGTGCCCTCCGTGCCAAGGGCCCTGTGTCATGGGGTTGCCAACCCAAGGCAGGCAGAGTCCACGTCTCAGGACTTTTCTTGCCTGCTGTCTTCCAATTCCCAAACTTAATTAGGCTTTGCTCTTCCTTTGATATCACTCCAAACTTCACATGGGCTGGGAAAGGTGGGAACCGAGGGTGGTGGTCTTGGACTTCGTTCCCCCTGCTGTAAAAGAAAGTATTTCAGGATCACTTGGTCTGGAACAGACCCTTCAGAGCCATTCACTCTGCAGAAGACCTGCCGGGAGAGGGAACACCCCAGAAGGAGAGGCTGGATTCCCATCGGGTCCTTCTTTCCTCCTGCCTCCATGTGGAAGGACCGGAGCTCCTTCGGCCTCTTTCCAAACCCCCTTTGCTCCACCCTATGGAGAGCCATGAATTGGAGGCAGGAGGGGGAACCCCTAGGAAGGAGGAGCGAGGAGCAGGTCTTTTGCACGGCCAATGGCCCTGAATTGTGCCTTGAAGACCCAAAGACCAGAATGAGGCTGAAGTTAGCTTCTTATTCGGCCAGCTTCTTATTCACTTCTTATTCAAGCTCCAGCTTCTTATTCACTTCTTATTCGTGTCCCAGCTTCTTATTCAGAAAATGTTGTATTTAACATATTAAACCAAGTTGGATCACTCAAATATGAGTGTAATAATAATAAATCATATCTCTAACACAAATTAGAATAGTATTTTGCCTGCCCCAACACTGTTGTGGGCACAGAATAGGCTGGTAAAGTGGGCACCGCTGCATATTTTACCATTTTGAATAAGAAGCTGGAGTGTTGCAAGGATTAATGAGCCTTGGGCCACAAATTTGACACCAGAAACCAGCAGAGGGGGGTCACTTACATATGACCCACTTGGATTTTGCCTGGCCCAACGCTATTTTGGGCACGGAATAGGCTGGCAAAGTGGGCACAGCTGCATACTTTACCATTTTGAATAAGAAGCTAGAGTGTTGCAGGGTTAATGAGCCTTGAGCCACAAATGTGACACCAGAAACCAGCAGAGGGGCGTCACTTACATATGACCCAATTGTATTTTGACTGGCCCAACGCAGTTTTGGGCACGGAATAGGCTAGCAAAGTAGGCACATCTGCATATTTTACCATTTTGAATAAGAATCTGGAGTGTTGCAAGGGTTAATGAGCCTTGGGCCACAAATGTGACACCAGAAACCAGCAGAGGGGGGTCACTTACATATGACCCACTTGGATTTTGCCTGGCCCAACGCTGTTTTGAGCACGGAATAGGCTGGCAAAGTGGGCACAGCTGCATATTTTACCATTTTGAATAAGAAGCTGGAGTGTTGCAAGGGTTAATGAGCCTTGGGCCACAAATGTGACACCAGAAACCAGCAGAGGGGGGTCATTTACATATGACCCAATTGTATTTTGACTGGCCCAACGCTGTTTTGGGCACGGTATAGGCTGGCAAAGTGGGCACGGCTGCATATTTTACCATTTTGAATAAGAAGCTGGAGTTTTGCAATGGTTAACGAGTCATAGCCAACTTCTTTATTCTCATAGTGTTGATTTTCCGTTTTTGCTAAATCTTTCAAACGCTGATAATATGTCTAATTACCTTTTACGCCAGAGTCACTGATAATTGAAAAAACTTTATTAATGGAGCACAGAAATGTATAAATGAGATTGTTTAATAATTCTGTGCAAAACAAGAATATCTGTTTACAATAATACAATAGTGCCTCGTTTAACGAGTGCACCGTATAACGACGAATCCGCATACCGATGAGGTATTTGCGATCTCAAATGCGATTGCATATCGATGGTACCTATGGGCAAAAATCGCTTTGTGATGATCGGTAAGCATTTCGCTTACCGATCTTCGCAAAGCGATGCCTAGGAATCAGCTGTTCGGTGGTTCCAAAATGGCCACCGGAAGCCCCAAAATGGCCACGTGCAGTGTTTTCGCACCCTGCCCTCGCTTACCGAGGGCGCGAAAATGCCTGCACTATGGAGCAACTTCGCTGAACGGTGAGTTTGCAGCCTATGTACAGTGTACAGTGTACAGTGCTGTCCCGCATAGTGACGTTAATCCGTTCCAGATTAATCGTCGCTATGTGGAAACATCGCTAAATGGAATGGAAAAATCCTTAGGAACGCATCAAACTTGTTTAATGCATTCCTATGGGTGATAAACTCACCGTTCAGCGATGTTCCTCCATAGGGGCACCCATTTTCAGCAACGCAGTGGGCCAGCCATTTTGGAACCACCGACCAGCTGACCGAAAATGGGGCCTTTGGCATTTCCCCCCAGCTGAGCGGCGGAAGCTTCAAAGGCCCGCCGCTCAGCTGGGAGAAAATATCTGCAGTTGGTCAGCGGTGGTTTTGGAAGGACCCCGAAGCCACCGCCGACCGCCCCGACATTTGCCTTCCGAGCTCTCAAAGGGCTTTCCCCCCGACATTGGAGAAAACCCTTTGAGAGCTCGGAAGGCTCTCAGCGGCGGCGGGGGTAGGGTAGGGGGTGTCCGGATGGCTTCCAGGTGAAGCACTGGAAGCCATCCGGAACCCCCTACCTGGCCCCCGCTGCCAGGAGCCATACCTTGCCCACCTATCCCAGTCATGTTGGGACTCCCGGGAGTCCGGGCATGGCTGGGATAAGCGGGTGCGGCGTGGCTCCCGGCGGCAGAGGCATGGTAGGGGGGTCTGGATGGCTTCCAGGCGAAGCACTGGAAGCCATCCGGAACCCCCCTGCCCCCGCCCCCGCCGCTTGGAGCTGCCCCGCACCTGGCCCGCGCATCCAAGCAGCGGTGGAGAAGCCTTTCCCCGAGGCCTCTCGGAAGCGCTAGCCGCGAAAATGCCGGCCAGCACTTCCGAGAGGCCTCGGGGGAAGGCTCCTCCTCCACCCCTTAGATGTGCTGGCCGCCATTTTCGCGGCCAGCGCTTCCGAGCAGCGGTGGAGAAGCCTTCCCCCGAGGTGTCTCGGTCGCGCTGGCCACAAAAATGCTGGCCAGCGTGTCCGAGCGCTGGCGGTGGAGCCTTCCCCCTTCTCCCGGCTCTGCATGAACCACCCCTCACCCTCATCGCCGCTGTCGCCGCTGGGTTTCAGAAGCGGCTTCCAAAGCCCAGCGGCAGGAGCCTTGCTCTCCTCGATCCACCCCTCACCCTCATCTCCGCCGCCGTCGCTGGGCTTTTGGAAGCCACTTCCAAAGCCCAGCAGCGGTGTCAGAGAAGGGTTGAGGGGTTGGGAGCAGGGCAAGGCTCTGGAATACCCAAGCCTTGCCCTCCTTGACCCACCCCTCACCCTCATCTCCGCCGCTGCTGCTGGGTTTCGGAAGCCGCTTCCAAAGCCCGGCGGCGGTGGCGAAGAAGAGGGTGAAGGGTTGGGAGGAGGGCGGCCGTGATCCGCATCGTGGCCGGCTACCCCATCCATGGATGGACTCCCAAGAGTCCGACAATGGGGGAGGTAGCTGGCTGGGACCCGGATCCCGGCCGTGGGGGCTGGGTGGGAGGGATCTGGATGCCTTTCAGGCATCCGAAGTGGAATTCTGGCAGTGGCCTCAGAAGGACCCTTCGGAAGGGTCCTTCCGAGGCTACCGCCGGCCTTTTCCACCAGCTGACCGGCGGGGCTCCCGCTCAGCTCGGGGAACATGCCCCCTCCGAAGGGGAATCCTGGCGGTGGCCTCAGAAGGACCCTTCAGAAGGGTCCTTCCGAGGCTACTGCCTGCATTTCCCTCCTGCTGAGCAGCAGGAGTGGTCTTTCGGAGGCTCCCACCGCTCAGTTGGGGGGAAATGGTGCCTATGGGGAAAATCGCAAAGCGATTTTTCCCCATAGGCAACATTGTAATGCGATTGCAAAAGGGATAGCAAAAAAGCCATCACTATGCTGATTCATCGTTAAACGGGGCGCTCGTTATATGAGGCACCACTGTATATCAAAATTGAATAACAAACAGAATAATTTACTAAAACTTTGTTCACTCAAAACTATTCCGTTAGAACCAAATGCAGCCAGCTGCAGTTATCTGTGAATAATATCCTGTTTCTGGGGTGGATTGAGTATGTTAACACATGGATCTGCGCTTTTATCTCTTATTATTTATGTGAGAGTGACAAATAGAGGTGCTTATTGAATGGATTTAAGTTCTTTTTCACAATTGGTAAATTAATAGGGTCGATTGAATTACCCTGTTAATGTGGTATGTAGAAGTAGTTTTTGTTTGTCTCTTGTTGCTCTAAGAAATTTTTCCATATCATCTCTCTCCGTAAAAGTGGAAAAAAAATGCTCGCGATAGTCATCCATCTCATTATCCAAATTCTGATCATTCTGGTATTTTTAATGCATTCTTCGGCGTCGGATTTTCTCATTGATAGTAGTGATGGTATAAAAACTTGACCTGCAAAAGTATGTTTATGGTCTCCCACCCATTTCTGTGCAGCCATTATGTCATTTAGTATTGTAGGTTCCTACAAATTAAAAATATCAAATATGAACTTTCAAAATCATTTATCTGTATGTACCATAACAATGTGTTGGATTGTACAAGAGAAGAATTTTTTAAGACATATTGTTTTACAAATATGAGGATGTTGGTTTTTAAATTATTGATTATTTATAGAGTCGAATTGTTTAATATTTTTTCTTTATCATTCACATGTAAAACATTTTCAAACAATATTAACTACCGACTTGGGCCTTTGGGCTTGAGCAAATAGCATGCATTAACCCTTGCAACACTCCAGCTTCTTATTCAAAATGGCAAAGTATGCAGCCGTGCCAACTTTGCCAGCCTATTCCGTGCCCAAAACTGCGTTGGGCCAGTCAAAATACAATTGGGTCATATGTAAGTGACCCCCCTCTGCTGGTTTCTGGTGTCACATTTGTGGCCCAAGGCTCGTTAACCCTTGCAACACTCCAGCTTCTTATTCAAAATGGTAAAATATGCAGCGGTGCCCACTTTGCCAGCCTATTCCGTGCCCAAAACAGCGTTGGGCCAGTCAAAATACAATTGGGTCATATGTAAGTGACCCCCCTCTGCTGGTTTCTGGTGTCACATTTGTGGCCCAAGGCACATTAACCCTTGCAACACTCCAGCTTCTTATTCAAAATGGTAAAATATGCAGCGGTGCCCACTTTGCCAGCGTATTCCATGCTCAAAACAGCGTTGGGCCAGTCAAAATACAATTGGGTCATATGTAAGTGACCCCCCTCTGCTGGTTTCTGGTGTCACATTTGTGGCCCAAGGCTCATTAACCCTTGCAACACTCCAGCTTCTTATTCAAAATGGCAAAGTATGCAGCCGTGCCAACTTTGCCAGCCTATTCCGTGCCCAAAACTGCGTTGGGCCAAGCAAAATCAAACTGGGTCATTTGTAAGTGACCCCCCTTTGCGGGTTTCTGGTGTCACATTTGTGGCCCAAGGCTCGTTAACCCTTGCAACACTCCAGCTTCTTATTCAAAATGGTAAAATATGCAGCGGTGCCCACTTTGCCAGCCTATTCCGTGCCCAAAACAGCGTTGGGCCAGTCAAAATACAATTGGGTCATATGTAAGTGACCCCCCTCTGCTGGTTTCTGGTGTCACATTTGTGGCCCAAGGCACATTAACCCTTGCAACACTCCAGCTTCTTATTCAAAATGGTAAAATATGCAGCGGTGCCCACTTTGCCAGCCTATTCCGTGCCCAAAACAGCGTTGGGCCAGTCAAAATACAATTGGGTCATATGTAAGTGACCCCCCTCTGCTGGTTTCTGGTGTCACATTTGTGGCCCAAGGCTCATTAACCCTTGCAACACTCCAGCTTCTTATTCAAAATGGTAAAATATGCAGCTGTGCCCACTTTGCCAGCCTATTCCGTGCCCAAAACTGCGTTGGGCCAAGCAAAATCAAACTGTGTCATTTGTAAGTGACCCCCCTTTGCGGGTTTCTGGTGTCACATTTGTGGCCCAAGGCTCGTTAACCCTTGCAACACTCCAGCTTCTTATTCAAAATGGTAAAATATGCAGCGGTGCCCACTTTGCCAGCCTATTCCGTGCCCAAAACAGCGTTGGGCCAGTCAAAATACAATTGGGTCATATGTAAGTGACCCCCCTCTGCTGGTTTCTGGTGTCACATTTGTGGCCCAAGGCACATTAACCCTTGCAACACTCCAGCTTCTTATTCAAAATGGTAAAATATGCAGCGGTGCCCACTTTGCCAGCGTATTCCATGCTCAAAACAGCGTTGGGCCAGTCAAAATACAATTGGGTCATATGTAAGTGACCCCCCTCTGCTGGTTTCTGGTGTCACATTTGTGGCCCAAGGCTCATTAACCCTTGCAACACTCCAGCTTCTTATTCAAAATGGTAAAATATGCAGCTGTGCCCACTTTGCCAGCCTATTCCGTGCCCAAAACAGCGTTGGGCCAGTCAAAATACAATTGGGTCATATGTAGGTGACCCCCCTCTGCTGGTTTCTGGTCTCACATTTGTGGCCCAAGGCTCATTAACCCTTGTAACACTCCAGCTTCTTATTCAAAATAGTAAAATATACAGCCGTGCCCACTTCGCCATCCTATTCTGTGCCCACAGCAGCGTTGGGCCCGGCAAAATACTATTCTAATTTGTGTTAGAGATATGATTTATTATTATTACACTGATATTTAAGTGATCCAACTTGGTTTAATAGGTTAAATACTACATGTTCTGAATAAGAAGCTGGGACACGAATAAGAAGTGAATAAGAACCTGGAGCTTGAATAAGTGAATAAGAAGCTGGCCAAATAAGAAGCTGACTTCAGCCTCCTAAGACACGAACAGTTTTGGTCCTGCGGGAAGAACAACTTCGAACACGACACCATTCCTGGGGATATCTCCCTTTCAACCTCCGCTAGAAAACATGCCACGGAGTAAAATCTACCCCCTTCTCTCTCTCCTGCTTCTCTACTGTCTCCCTTTTGGGGAAAAGACCGTCTCTGTTCACAAGCAACACAAGGAAGCCCTCAAGAGGGGTGGGGGGGTGAGGAGTCATCCCCCCGCCCTTGCATTTGATTGTCAGCTCAGGATTTGCTCTTAAGAGCGACCCGGTTACCCCTCCTCTCTGCCAGTTAATCTAGGAACGAACACACACACACACACACACACACACACACACACACACACACACACACACACACACATGGACTCGCTGAAGCCCTAGGGCCCTGGGAGTGGGTGGGGGTGTGGGTGGGATCGGAACCGCAGAAATCCTCTCCCCCCTCCCTCCCTCCGTCCCGAGAAGACTCAGAGGAAAAAACTGCACGAAGGTCCAGCAGGGAAACCACAATTGGACACCATCGACAATGCCCGGAGAAGCAGCCCCCCCCTCACCCGAGACTGGCCATCTCACCCCCCCATCATGACCTGCCCCCCCAATCCAGCGCCCACCTCCGTCCTGGTCCCGATCCAGGAGGCGCCCCAAAAGCCCCGCTTCTCTCCTCCAGGCGCCTTTTTTGGGCCGAAGGGGAAGAGGCAGGCGCAGCGATCCCCACTTCTTCCGGCTCCCCTTCGAAGGGCGTCCAGGGGAGGGGCTCTTCCTTCGCCTTCGTAGCTCTATGTTCCTCCCCTTCCCCCTCCTGCACAAACTGGGGGGTGGGGGTTGAAGGTGCCAAAGAGGGAAATGGCGGGAGTGTGGAGCTTCCTCCAGGCTGCCCAAGTTCTCCACTTCTGGTGGAAGGAAAGACTCAGACGAGACACAAGAGTTCCCGTCACCAGAGTCTCTGTTCACAAAGATGCCATGAGAGAAAAGGAGACTAACGGGCGGTATAGAGTACAGGTAAAGAAGGAGAGAGAGAGAGAGAGAGAGAGAGAGAGAGAGAGAGAGAGAGGAGGTCATTGGGAAAGAGAGAGGACAAAGGGAACTGAATGTTGTTACTCGGATGTTTTTGAACTGCAACTCCCAGAAGCCCCAGCCAGCACAGTTGGTGGTGAAGGCTTCTGGGAGTTGCAGTCCAAAACTCCTGAGTAACCCAAGGTTAAGAACCAGTGGACTAGAGGATTATGATCTGATTTTCCCAACCTCAAAGTGTGAGGATTGTTACCCGATTCACCAGATGTAAAGGTTGAAGGATGGCTACCAGACCCCTTAGAATGGACAGTGGTGGTCTTCCCATGCGGATAAGGTCCCTGGAGGAAAGGGGTTCGTCCGGGACCTATACCTACCAGCTGAAAGCCGGACGGAGATTCGGTTTGCCACCCATGCTGCGGGATGATTCGTTCAGTCTGGAACACTCCTCTGAGAAAGCCTACCGACCAGGAGCAGTTTGGACGACACCCCCGGTTAAAGGAGGAAAGTTAGATGGAGAATTAACGTTGTCCTGGGTTGAGTCCCCGTTTACTGTTGGCACAGTTGACCCTTTTGAAATTGTCGTGCACTCCCCTGAAGTTAATGTTAATAAAGAGTTGAAAGGAAATAATGAGACTCAGTTATTCCTTTCGGGAGGCCCGAAAGGATAAAACAAGAAATCAGGCCTTCTCGGCGGTGGCTCCTCGCCTCTGGAACAATCTGCCTCCAGAGATTCGTGCAGCCCCGTCACTGGGTATTTTTAAGACCCATCTAAAAACTTGGATGTTTAAGCAGGCCTTCCCTCCAGATAATAATTTTTCTTCCTTTATCCTTTGCCATCTTGAAGAATCTGCTTATTGCTTATTGTTCATTGTTTATTTTTTACTGTCTATCGCTGGATATTTTTATTTTTCTATATGTATATGGTTTTGTATTTTTACCTGTCTGGAAGCCGCCTAGAGTGGTCATATTGACCAGATAGGCGGGGTACAAATAAAATTAATAAATAAATAAATATTCACATCGAAAGAGAAGAACTGCTCAGTCTTTTTACTAAACCTAACCCAGGAGTTCCTAGACGGCTCTTCCCAGAAACCCAGGCCAGCAGAGCTGATTGGGAAAGCTTCTGAGAATTGCGGTCCAAAAACACCCAGGTGATCCAAGGTGGGGGGGAATGACCCACTGCTTATGGGGAAGGGCCTGTCCCTTCAACCCTTCATGACCTCCTTGAGCGTTCCCTTGGATTCAACCTCAGATGGAGCTGATTGTGTTTGTGAATGCAAGTTCCCTTTGGGATTCATCGGACCTTCCTCCTCGGATATAAGAGGCATGAAAGATAAACCATTGTCACAATATTTGTGACTTAGTTGTTAAAAATGCTTAGTGCTACTCTCAGTGTTTTACCCCAAGCATAATATAATGGAAGACAGGAGGGCCTGGCGTGCTCTGGCCCATGGGGTCACGTCGAGTCAGACACGACTTAACGACTAAATAATAAACAAATATATAATGATATAAATTATAGTAATCCAAGCACACAACGTGAAACACCTCGAATTGTTTTTCAGTTATTTTGAATTCTATCTCCAAAAGATAACTCTGTCCCTCGAGGTTCAGCTGGATAAACGCATTGGCAAAGCAGCTACTATGTTCTCTAGACTCACAAAGAGAGCATGGCTTCATAAAAAGCTGACGGCACATACCAAGATCCAGGTGTATAAAGCCTGTGTCCTGAGCACATTCCCGTCCTGCAGTGAGTCCTGGACCCTTTTGTGCACAGCAGAAGAGGAAGCTGAACACGTTCCATATCCATTTTCCAAGGGGAGCACAGAACATCTAGACTTCAGGGGCTCCAGCCCTCATTTCACTGAATACCTAGCACGGGGGGTAGGGGTCTAGTGCTAGAATTCCTGCAGAGTCTTCTTGGAAAGTTGGTGTCAGTTCAGCAAAAATGGAGAAAACACTGACCATTATCACCTTTCAGACACGCAATGAGATATGGCCCGGGAAATAATGAACAAAATAAGAGGGGGCAGTAGTTAACAGTAGACGTGTTTACATTTGGTAATGACTTCAGAAACCTGGGCCGATATATTACTTGCATATATATGGGTGTCCATCAAGCGTATAAATGTTTATCTCAGCTGTTTATCTTTAGAGTAGTGCCAAGGAATGAGAGGGAGAGGGAGAAGCGTGGCTCCCGCAGGACAGTCTTCCCTTGCGAGACGTGATGTGTGTTCCTAGAGCAACCGGCAATTATTATGTGGGTCTGTTTCGGTTGGGGAGCGTTGCGCTCCGTGCCAGGAGGTCAGACGCCTGGGTGTGATTCGGTCCCTGATTCCGTTCCTTTCTCTTTCTGGAGACGAAGAAAGCAGAGCCCAGCCGAGCCTGTGAAAGAGAGAGACCAAACAAACAGGCAAAGAGACACAGAGATCCGGGGTGGGAAACGGGGGACTTCCATGTCCGAACTAAGCCGTACCTCTTAGGAGGCAATGGTCCACCTCGGGGGTCAATAGCTGAAGACATCCTGGCTACCTGTAGCCAACCTCCCCGAACCCTTTCTGTTTCAAGGAGCGGGCTCTGGACTGCCAAAACAAACACAGACACTAGTTTTAGGTTTAGAAGAGGCAGTCCCCCTTTCGTCTTACAATACATTGAATAAATAAACCAATAAACCAAAAGGTGGTCCAGGAAAGCTCACATTCAAATATAACAGCTAGTCTTTAAGGGGCCACATGGTCTTTGGACTGGTTTGATTTCTTTGGATTTGATGGGAACAAAACTGATTAGACTTTCTGGGGCCACCAGGTGACGGCCTCGGGTTTCTCCCCCAGCCCTCAGTGTTGCCATCAGGCGGCTCCCCACATGTGGGTCATTGGAGCAGGCAAGAGATGATGAGAGCTGTTCCTCCCGGCAAAGGCTGCTCAGGATCAGACCAGACTTTCCTTCCCACCCCGGCCGGCCCGCAGGACCACCACACCTTGGGCCTGGCCCAGCCCAGCAACGGAGATACGCAGAGACACACTGACTGCTGTGTCGTGTCAACAAAGCTGGGATGGGCTAGAGCTATATTTGCGTAAAACAAACTATTAATGTTCTTCCTGGCTCTGAGAACAAGTGAGGAAGCTTCTTAAAGTTCCAGACGTGTAAAGCACCCCTGAGCTGTCAGTAGCCGTCTCGGCCCTCTGGGGAAAAGCAGCGCCATTTCCCTCCCATTCTGCTGGCAGAAAGAGGTCCCTTTCATATCCCGGACATGTTGGTTGGTTGACTGATTGATTGGTTGGTTGGTTGATTGATTGATTAATTGATTGGTAATGGCAGGCGCCTCATTCAGCCACGGGGAGGGCCAAGCCCACGGACTCCCCCCATGGACCGGGCTGCTCCCGTCCAGGACACCACTTTCCTCCCGAGGAAGGCGAGCACTTTCCCCATCGGGGCTTTCCAGGATCACCAGGAAAACTGATCTCATTGCGCTCCACTTCCTTGTGCCTCAAACACGCTGCGTTTTCGAGAGGAAGAGTCCTGCTGTGCAGGCAGATGATGGAAGGCGCTGATGTGACGTCATTTCTCCTCGGCTGTTGTGGGTCTCCCTTTGGAAGGAGAGAAACACAATCCGGGTCCGTGGAGAGCCTGAACTCCCTCCTCGTTTGTCTCCTTTTCTCTCTTCAAATATTTGTGAACAGACTCTGGTGACGGGGACTCTTCCTTGAGAAGCTCCGCCATTTTCCTCTTTCGAGCCTTCAACGCCCCTCCCCCCCAGTTGTTTCTGCCTTTCCCTCTCGGCCATTTTCCCTCCTCTTTGGAGCCTTTGTACCCTTCAACGCCCCCCCCCGCCTTGTTCCTCCCCCCCCCGTGCAGGAGGGGGGAAGAGGAGGAACCTAGAGCTACGAAGGAAGAGCCCCTCCCCTGGACGCCCTTTGAACGGGAGCCGGAAGAAGCGGGGATCGCTGCGCCTGCCTCCTCCCCTTCGGCCCAAGAAAGGCGCCTGGAGGAGAGAAGTGGGGCTTTTGGGGCGCCTCCCGGATCGGGACCTGGACGGAGGTGGGCGCTGGAGGGGGGCAGGTCGGGATGAGGATTGCATGGGGTGTGTGAGATGTCCAGTTTCCCGCCAGTCTCGTGACGAGGGGGGGCTGCTTCTCTCGGCATTCCCGATGGTGCCCCGTTGTGGCTTGTCCTGCTCGACCTTCATGCAGGGCAGTTTTTCCCCCTCTGGGTCTCCTTCGGAGGGAGGGGGGTTCAAAGGGGAGAGAGGATCTCTGGGTTCCAGATCTCACCCCCAAGGGCAAAGAGACCAAGGCCCCCGAGCCACCTCCCTGCAAGGCCCCAAGGGGTGGGGTGGGGGAGCGTTTCCTTCTCTGCAAGGAGACCCTGCCTTCCCTTGAATCCTGCCCTGGATGGAAAGAAAGGAACGCGAGAAAGTAACTTGCCTCCCATCTCCTCCCCCCCCCCCGACTCCCTTTAATGACCCAGGACAACCCCCTCCCCTCCCTTAAAAGGGCCAAAGTCCCAGGTGGGGCAGGAGAGGCAAAGGGGGCTGCAATGGGGCGGGCAGGCAGGAGGTGGAGGGGCCCCATCCTTGGCAACTTTGGGGGGCGGGCAGGAGAAATGGAGTTTGCGAGGGACGGGGTCTTCCCTGTGAGGGGGAACGTCAGCCAGACCTCTTGCTCTTTTGCACACACTGTATGTGTGTGTTTTTTCCCCCCTGGATGATCTGGCAGAGAGGAAGGGTGACCCGATCCCTCTCAATACCAGATCATCAGCTGAGGATCAACTTTAGGACTGGGGGGGCAACGATGACTGCTCCCTCCTCTCGCTTGGCGGCTTCTGTCTTTTGTTGCTTGTGAACACAGACCAAGCAGGAGAGAAGCAGGACAGAGAAGGAGGTGGACTTTCCTCCTTGGGATGTTTCCTAGTGGAGGCTGAAAAGGAGATCTTCCTTCATTCATTCCCTCCATCCCTGCCCCTCCCTGCTTCTTTCCTCCCTTTCTTCTCTCCTTCCTTCCTTCCCTCCCGCGCCTGATGTCTGCCCGCTGTCTGTCTGTTCTGCCTGCAGCTTCTTTCTTCCTCTTGTTCTGCTGCCTGAAGAAGAGAGAGAGATGGGGATGGAGCCTCATTCAATATAAACATGATGAAGGCACATCCTGCAAGAAAACATTTTTTTATTTGCTTTATCCGTAAAGCCTCCAGGCTGACCTATTTCTTTTTCTTTTCTCCTAGGAAGGGGTGAGACTCAGCTAATTTCTCTTTGCTCTTCTTGGAACGAAAAACGAAGAACAAAATCCCAGGTCCTTCCAACATTTACAAGGTAAGTGGGATTTCAAGAGGTGGCTTAAGTAGTCTTGCCACATGCTCTCACCTCCCAGTTTTCCTAGCTCAGCAGGGATTTGAATCCAGGTCTTCTGGTTTCCACTTTGGTACTCCATCCACGGCACCACACTGCTTGTCTGAAGATGTGCAGAGTGGCGGTGTTTGGTTTTCTTTGCATTTTATTTAGGTTTTTTTATTAAGTATCTCAATCCTGCTCACCCCAAACCCTGTGGTCACCAAAGGCAGGTCCTGTTGATAACAGTCAAGCCTTAGTCATCCAGATTTGGGATTTGTGCGGTTTCCCTTCAAGGCTCCCTTCTTGTTCCCCCTTAACAGACAATCCAGACTGGGGAATTTTGCTTTGGACCACCAATATGTACTTCGGACTCTATTGATTAAGAGGTAACGTCATTTCTGTTCCCACCTTCTCCTTCAAAATCACTCCCCGGATTGGTCCACAAGAATAGACTACCATAATTCTCTTTCGGGGGGTTTTCCCTTGAAGCTGACACCAGCAGATGCAAGAGGGGCAGCGTCTCCTCAGTCCACCGCTCTCCCCCTCCGGTCGTCTCCTCTGGGAAGGCGATTCCACACCCCTGCGTGGGGGAAGGTTCCTCCATTCCACATTCTCTCTTTTCTCCTCTCCTGTTTGCGTCTGCTCTTCCCTTACCTTTCGGCTCCATCATCTTCTCTCCTGTTTACCCCAATAGAAAGGTTTCCTGGCTGAGTGACAGTTTCTTCACCTTCCTGCCTCTTCTCTTGGTATCATCATCCTTTCACAGATATGAATCCATGCTTTCTCCATCCAAAAACATTCCCACCTTTCTAGCAATATCTTGCTCTCTTCACCTCTACCGTTCTGGCCTCCACTTCTATCTCTCTCTGCTCCTGGTCCTTCTTACTTCTCATCTCCTTCCTTTTCTCTTCGTGTCCCAACAGGGGCCTTTCCACTGATGCCCCTTGGGAAGGAGAAGACAATTATGGGAAGAGGGAAAATAAAACACAACTTAACGTTTCTTCTTGGTTTCCAGCATCCAGGACTCTGAGCACTTGTGAACGTCGTTGTTTTTGGTGCCTCCCCCTAACAGATGATCCAAGAAATAGCTGGAGAATTGAAAGTCCTCCTTCGCTTTGACCCCGGCCGGTAATCTGGCTTCTCCTGTTGCTGCTGCTGCTTTATTCGGTTAGCAGGGCTTTGATCAGACCCGTTGAAATAAATGAAATTAAGAAACACACTCCCTTCATTCTTGTCCGATCTCTTTTTAGCACAACTATAGGAAGACCCAATGTTTAGGTTGGAATCCTAATTTTTTCATTGGAAGTAAGTCCCTCTGATCATCTTGAAAGGAGTTACTGGGCATTTGTACCTTTCGATGTAAAAACAAAACAAACAAAAAAGAAGCACCCTGCTAACCCTCTGAAAAATGAAGCAAAGAAGGAAAGTGAATAAGTAGCCCATTGGCCCACCCCCAAAGGAAGGGAAACCTTTTTTCCCTTTATTTTCAGGGCTATATTTATTTATTTATTTATTTATTTATTTATTTATTTATTTATTTATTTATTTATTTAATATCCCGCCTATTTAGTCGGTTAAGACCACTCTAGCCGGCTTACAAAAAACATACAGCAATATATATAAAAACAGTACTACATAAATAAAAAAATTTCAACAAGGTGGGACAAAGAGTAGGGAGAAGAGAGGAAGGGGAGGTCAAGAATTGATTGAGGGGAAAGCCTGCCGGAACATCAGTATTTTTAGTTGCTTTTTAAAACTACCCAGCGAGGGTGCCGCGCGAATATCAGGAGGTAGATTATTCCAGAGGCAAGGAGCCACCGCCGAGAAGGCCCAATTTCTTGTCCTTTCCTTCCGGGTTTCCCTCGTCATTAGGCTCCTCAGCCTCACCTCCTGACTCGCGCGGGTGACACGGGTAGATCTTGGTGGGAGTAGGCGTTCCGCCAAGTATCGAGGCCCTAAACCATTTAGGGCTTTATACGTAAGCATCAACACTTTGAAGTCGATGTGGAAACAGATGGGCAGCCAATGCAATGTGGCCAGAGTGGGTGAGATGTATTGATATTTTTTCACACCACTGAGAAGTCTGGCCGCTGCACCACCTGAAGTTTCCGCAGCAGCCTCAAAGGCAGCCCCACGTAAAGCGTATTACAGTGTTCTAATCTTGAGATTATGAGTGCATGCACCTAGGTAGTGAGTGCCCCCACATTGAGATAGGGCCGCAGCTGGGCTATCCGCCTAAGATGGTAAAAGGCGGTTCGGACCGCCGACACCACCTGGGTTTCCATAGTGAGTGCCTGGGTCTAGATGGATCCCCAAGCTGCGGACCCCGTCCTTGGCAGGGAGGGTCACCCCCGAAAGAGAGGGAGTTTCCCAAACCCCCAGCTGTGGGGGCACCCACCCGTCTTGTCCGGGTTCAGCCTCAGCCTGTTCTGCTGCATCCATTGCAGTACGGCCCCCAGGCAGTGCTGAAGGTACAGAACGGCATCTCCTGCGGTTGGTGAAAAGGAGATGTACAGCTGAGTGTCATCAGCGTACTGATGACACAAGGCTCCACACCCCCTGATGACGCCACCCAGCGGCCTCATATAGATGTTGAACAGCATTGGGGAGATAATTGTCCCCTGTGGAACCCCACAATTGAGACTCCACAGGGGCGAGACACTCTCCCCAAGCTGTACTCTCTGGGGACGGTACTCCAAGAAGCAACAGAGCCAGGCCAGTGCAAGGCCACCAATTCCCAACTCGGAGAGCCTCCCCAGGAGGATACCGTGGTCAATGGTATCAAAGGCCGCTGAGATGTCAAGGAGGACCAGCAGGGACACTTTTCCCCTGTCGGTCTCCCTCAGTAAGTCATCGCACAGGGTGACCAATGCCGTTTCTACAGCTCTAGCTGCAGCGGCGAATCAGCTGTCAGCCAGAGCCTCGACAGGAGCACCAGCCAGGTCAGCCGTAACACCTCTCATGGCATCCTGGAATCCAATCGGATCCAGTAGCCTTCAAGGGCAGACCATGACAATAGGTCCCTGCTCCCTGTGAGGGGGGAGGGCCATGTTGAGGTTACATTTTGTTAGGTGGTAATCTGACCATGACAAAGGGACCGACTCGAGGTCAGTCACCATCGGACCACTCTCGCTCCAACTGGAGGAAAAAAACAGGTCGAATGTGTGGCCATCCACGTGGGTGGGGCTGGTGACATGTTGGGACATGTCCAAGAAGGCCATGGTCTCCAAGAACTCAAGAGCTGGTCCAGAGGTCTCTGCCCCCGCATGCACATTGAAATCCCCCAAAACCAACAGCTTCGGGGAACCCAGCAGTGCTGCGGAGACAAAGTCCACCAGCTCCGGTAGGGAAATGGCTGGGTCGCGAGTAGCACGGTAGCCCAGCAATATCCCAATGCCGTCCCTGGCCCCAATCGACACGTGGAGAGCCTCCAGACCTGGCTTTACCACCGAGGAGCGCCTAGTAACCTCTAAGGTGGATTTATAAACAATGGCAACTCCCCCCCCGCGTCCCTCCAGTCTACCCTGGTGTTGGACAGCATAACCGGGCAGACACATGAGTGCATGCCAGGTCTGCATCCTCCTCCAGGATAAGAACTATGAACCCCTGATGTATAGAAAATACATCCATGTCTCTCTTCAGAAAGAGTATCACATATCAGCTTCTTCTCCCTTCCTTGTGTTTGATGGTGAAGGATGTCAAAGCCTGAGAAACGGCATTCCTTCAGCCGTCCGCTGTCTCCCCCTCCATAGGCATTGTGGCGGCATTAGAGCCCTTACCCATATCGTCTCTTCTTTGAGGTGGGGTGGAAGGCTGGCAGTTTTTGCCTGTTCAGAGGCTGTTGGCTCTGGAGATATAATATAACATAATTAACAGAAGAGCCCTGCTGGATCAGGCCAAGGACCCATCTGATCCAGCTTCCTCTATCTCACATTGGCTCTACCTGATGGCTTTGGGACCAGACCAGATGAGGAGAGCCCTGTCTCCCGAGACCCTTTCCCTGCATCCGCCATTTTGAAGTACCTTCCTGTGGGGGAATGCCGAGGTGCCACCTGTCCATCAGGTGGAGCTCTAGAGCTGGAGCCTATGAGAGGAGAGGAGGGCGGAGTCAAGGGAACAATTCGGGCAGTTGGGAGACAGAGAGGGAATGAGAGGAGAGGTTTTGAGAGTTTTATGAGAGAGAAGGGAAAGTCGATGTGGTATAATTGGTTTATGGATTAAAAGATAGAAGTATAATAAACAGACAGTCATCTGAAAGTATTCCAGTGATTAACAGTTATTAATATGAAAAGTGATGCCCATGAATAAACTTAATACCCAAGCAATGAGTGCAATATAATAAAATCTAATCTATGAATAATACTTACGTGATTTAACAACAAAATATATTTGAATGCGTGTGTCTCTGCGGTAACTCATGTCCAACTCTGTGACCCCATCTACCAGAGCACGCCAGGCCCTCCTGTCTTCCACTGCCTCCCGGAGTTGGGTCAAATTCATGTTGGTAGCTTCGATGACACTGTCCATCCATCTCATCCTCTATCGTCCCCTTCTCCTCTTGCCTTCACACTTTCCTAACATCAGCGTCTTTTCCTGGGAGATTTCTCTTCTCATGAGATGGCCAAAGTATTGGAGCCTCAGCTTCAGGATCTGTCCTTCCAATGAGCACTCAAGGTTACTTTCCTTCAAAATGGATAAATTTGTTCTCTTTGCAGTCCAGGGGACTCTCAAGAGTCTCCTCCAGCACCACATAATTCCTCTGTGTATTCTTGCCCTCTGTTCTCTATGTCCTCTGCTTCTGCGAGGTCCCTACCATTTTTTTCCTTTATCATGTCCATCTTTGCACAAAATGTTCCTCTAATATCCAATTTTCCTGAACAGATCTCTGGTTTTTCCTTTTCTGTTATTTTCCTCTATTTCTTTGCATTGTTCATTTAAGAAGGCCCTCTTGTCTCTCCTTGCTATTCTTTGGAAGTCTGCATGCCATCTTCTGTAACTTTCCCTATTTCCATTGCATTTTGTTTCCCT